>NC_133653.1:69245418-69845418 GCF_009905375.1 Apium graveolens
GTGACTATTAATCTTCCACTTCAACATATTCAAATATTAACTGAGACTGTTATCAAATTTTATTTACAGATAAGTCAAGTAAAACTTAGACTGTAATATCAGAACTTAGACTTATATGAGAACTTAACAGTCATCAGAACATAATTTCTTAACTCGAAAAAGGAATGCCTATCTTAGTAAGTTCTTATACAAGTTCTGAGTTATACTCTTCAGAACTTAATCATCAGAATATGCAACCAGAGCTTGTCCTCAGAATTTATGCAATAATGACACAATGACTGTTTATCTAAAATAAGGAACTAGACCAACCACATAAATTTTCATCATTCAGATGGAGTGATTAGTGTGTGCATTAAGCTAAATACCGAACAAAGAGTAAAGTCTGATTCACTTCAGTACATCTTAGAAATAAGGGCATAACTAAAATTTTGCTAAAGAGCTGTCATTGTTCCTGAAACCTACTGATGAAGATCCATGCTTGAGTCCACCTCAACTGTTTTGTGCTAATTTTATGCATCTTTGAAATTCTATTTTACAGTGGCTTCTCAGTAGTAAGTGAGTCCACGACTGCTTATCAGAAATTATGCTATTCAGGAGTATTTCTCCAATACCTAGAGTGTGAAAAGTCACCAAGAAAATTTGCTTTTCTAATGCAATATTTACTTAATGCCAAGCAATGCCTTGGGTCAGATACCCTTCCACATTTTACTCTAGATCTCAAAGGAGTACCTGATTTTAATTCTTTGATCTTTTTGCTTTTTCTTTGATAAGTGAGGTTTATCAGCACTTAGTATAATCAGCAGTTTTACTAGTATCAGAACTTACAGATTGAGTAGCATTATTCTAATTTGTGACTTAGTAATAAATAAACAAAGTAAACTCAAACTAAGCTCAATTATCAGAATTTGCTAGTGTCATAAGATTTCCACTGAAATAATTACTTCTTACATGGAATGCATTTATTTATTGAAGACTACTAGAGTCAGTATCTAGCACAGTTATCCTCATAGGATCGAATAGTTTACTGAACAGACAATATCACTTATCAGAGTTTAGAAACATATAACAGACAACAATCAGTACTTAAACGTGTATTCCAATTAAGCACAGAATAAACAAAGAGATTACATTCTGTAAATACTGATCATAAAGTCTGATGCATCAGAACAAAACTACAGATTTAGAAAAAGAACCTGAGACCATTCCAAGTTCATTTACCAATCTTGTAAAAGTGGCTTCACATAGTGGTTTTGTGAAGATATCTGCTAGTTGTTGATCTGTTGGAACAAAGTGCAATTCCACTGTACCTTCATCCACATGTTCCCTTATGAAGTGGTACCTGATGCTGATGTGCTTTGTCATAGAGTGTTGAACTGGATTACATGTCATAGCAATAGCACTTTGATTATTCACAGTAAATAGGGATTTTGAAATATGTTAACCCATAATCCAGTAACTGATTCTTCATCCAAAGAATCTGTGCACAACAGCATCCTGCAGCAATATACTCTGCTTCTGCAGTTGATGTGGAAATTGACTTTTATTTCTTGCTGTACCAAGAAACCAATCTGCCTTCAAGAAATTGGTAGCTTCCACTTGTGCTTTTCCTGTCAATTTTGCAACCTGCAAAATCTGCATCTGAGTAACCTATTAGTTTAAAATCTGATTCTCTAGGATACCATAATCCCAGAGCAGCTGTTCCTTTAAGATACTTAAAGATTCTTTTCACAGCTGTTAAGTGAGGTTCTCTTGGATCTGCTTGAAATCTTGTACAAAGACAGGTAGCATACATGATATCAGGTCTACTAGCAGTTAGATAGAGTAGAGAGCCAATCATACCTCTATAGTCAGTAATATTTACTGATTTACCGGTATCCTTATCCAGTTTTGTTGCAGTGGCCATAGGAGTGGATGCACTTGAACAATCTTGCATTCCAAATTTCTTTAGCAAGTTTCTGGTGTACTTGGTTTGACAAATAAAAGTGCCTTCTTCATTCTGCTTGACTTGAAGGCCCAGAAAATAGCTAAGTTCCCCCCATCATACTCATCTGATATCTTGACTGCATTAGTTTGGCAAACTTCTTGCAAAGTTTGTCATTTGTAGACCCAAAAATGATATCATCAACATAAATCTGAACCAGAAGTAAGTCCTTTCCATGGTTGAGGTAGAACAGTGTTTTGTCTATTATTCCTCTGTTGAATCCACTTTCCAGAAGAAACTGAGCTAAAGTCTCATACCATGCTCTAGGAGCTTGCTTAAGTCCATAAAGTGCTTTATCAAGCCTGTAGACATAATCTGGATGTTTGGTATCTACAAAGCCTGGAGGTTATTCAACATATACCTCCTCCTCCAATTCTCCATTGAGAAAAGCACTTTTCACATCCATTTGAAAGATAGTAAACTTTTTGTGAGCAGTATAAGCCAAAATATCCTTATGGCTTCTAACCTAGCAACTGGTGCAAATGTTTCATCATAATCAATTCCCTCCTGTTGAGAATATCCTTTTGCAACCAGCCTTGCCTTATTCCTTGTAATTATGCCATCACTGTCAGTTTTGTTTCTGAATACCCACTTTGTACCAACAACAGATCTATTCTTTGGTCTTGGCACTAGGGTCCAGACTTTGTTTCTTTCAAATTCATTTAACTCTTCCTGCATTGCTTGCACCCAATCAGCATCTTGAAGAGCTTCTTCCACTTTCTTTGGCTCAGTCTGAGAGAGAAAAGAATTGTAGAGACATTCATTTGAAGTACCTGTTCTAGTTCTGACACCTGGATCAGGATTTCCAATTATCAAATCAGGTGTATGTGATTTTGTCCACTTCCTTGCAGGTGGAAGGTTTTCTCTAGAACTGGATGCTCCCCCATGATCCATGCTATCTTCATTTTTATTTTCTGATGCTCCCCCTGAAACTATGCCCTCTGAGTTGAATTCTTCAGTATTTAGATTTTCAGCACTATCAGAACTTGGCTTATCAGAACTTGACGAATCAGAACTTGAAGAGCCAGATGCATGTTCTGATGTTTCTTGAGATGTGGTAGGATATTGAGTATGCTCCCCCTGCATAGGTGCATCTTCCTTTGACGTAGTCTCCACAGTTTCAATAACATCAGAGTTTAATCCATCAGAGTTTACAGTATCAGGACTTAGACTGTCAGGATTTTCAGTATCAGAATTTGAGTCTTCATTTTCAAATTTCAGCTGATCATGGTCAATGAAATCTTCAAGACCAGTAATCTTCTTGTCATCAAAAGAGACATTGATAGATTTCATGACTACTTTTGTTCTCAAATTATAGACTCTGAAGGCTTTTGTGGAAAGTGGATATCCAACAAAGATTCCATCATCAGCTTTTAGATCAAACTTTGATAGCTGTTCAGGATGAGTCCTGAGAACAAAACACTTGCATCCAAATACATGAAAATATTTCAGATTTGGCTTCTTTTTCTTCACCATCTCATATGGTGTTTTTCCATGCTTGTTAATGAGTGTTGCATTTTGAGTAAAACAAGCAGTCTGCACAGCTTCAGCCCAGAAATAGGTTGGAAGCTTTGCTTCTTCAAGCATTGTACGTGCAACTTCAATGAGAGTTCTATTCTTCCTTTCAACAACTCCATTTTGCTGTGGAGTTCTAGGAGCAGAAAATTCATGCTTTATTCCATGGTTTTTGCAGAACTCTTCCATTATCAAATTCTTGAACTCAGTGCCATTATCACTCCTTAAAATTTTCACAGAATCTTTGACCATTTTATCCAGCTGTTTGACATGATCAATCAAGATAGATGCAGTTTCACTTTTTGTGTGCAAGAAATACACCCATGTGTATCTGGTGAACTCATCCACTATGACCAACGCATACTTCTTCTTTGCAATAGACATGACATTTACTGGACCAAATAGATCAACATGTAGTAGATGATAAGGCTCAAGAATTGATGATTCAGTCTTGCTCTTGAATGAAGACTTTCTTTGTTTGGCTTTCTGACAGGAATCACAAAGACCATCAGGAGAAATACTGACTTTGGCAGTCCTCTCACAAGATTTTTCTTGACCAGTTCATTTATATTGTTGAAATTTAAATGAGAGAGTTTCTTATGCCAATTCCAGCTTTCTTCAATTGATGCTCTAATCATCAGACAGATTGCAGAACCATCAGTACTTGTTGAAAGCTTAGCTTCATAAATGTTACCATGCCTGTATCCTTTCAGAACAACTTTGCCTTTAGATTTACTCACAATTTCACAGTGTTCTTCAAAGAAGTCAACATGATAACCTCTGTCACAGATTTGACTTATACTCAGTAGGTTGTGTTTAAGTCCTGAGACCAGAGCTACTTCTTTAATTATGACATTTCCAAGATTGATATTGCCATATCCCAATGTTTTTCCAATGTTGCCATCTCCATAAGAAACACTTGGGCCAGCTTTCTCCACAAAGTCTGATAGCAGGGCCTTATTTCCAGTCATATGTCCTGAACATCCACTGTCCAGAACTAAAATATTTTTCCTGTTGCCCTGCAATCATAAAGACCACTAATTATTAGTTTTAAGGACCCAGACTTGCTTGGATACTTTGGCCTTATTAAGTTTGTTAACATTTGCAGCGGATTTAGCATCAGAGTTTATGTTAACATTTTTCTTATCAGAACTTACACTATCAGACTTTGAATCAGAATTTACACTAGAAGGAACAATGGAAACTTTCTTCATAGAAGGTTTTATTTGATAATAATCATAGTACAAACTATGATATTCCTTACAAGTATAAATGGAATGCCATAAACTACCACAATAAAAACAAGGATTTTATGGTTTGTATCTAACAGACTGACTCTTAACTCCTGATTTTGAAGGTAAGGAGTTAATATTCTTATTCTTCCTGCAAAAAGAAGCCAGATGGTTAGAACTTCCACAGTTATGACATGTTTTCCTAGGAGCATCAGGAACAGGTTTATAATTATTGCTTTTATTCACACCTTCCTTTCCATTCCTATTTTTCCTAGGTGATTTTACCTTGTTTGCATTCTTAACATCTTTCAGCTTATGCTTAAGCTGCTTCTTTGTCATTAAGCTTATGTTCACTTCAGCTGTCTTTTCCTGTTTTAGTTTGTCAGAAGTTAATTCCTTTGTTGTAATAACCCCAATTTTTGAGAAATTTTGAAACCCTTATGAATAGTGTTTTTGCTGAACGAGAAAACTTTTCATGCCGCACTATGTAGGGGTTCTGTTATGGATATTCTGAGATTTTATTAGTACTCTATATGGTATATAAGTGTATGTAAAGATCGTCAGAATCCAATTCCGAACACTTTGATTTTTCCCGGAAATCCACTAGATACGGAAAGAATTGAGAAAAAGGTAACAGGATAAAAAAGGATTTAAATTAAAGGATTATAGGAGAAGATCATAAAAGGAATATAATATATTGAGAAAGGTTAAGGGAACCTAAGTAATAAGATCCCGGGTATGATCCCTCAAACGATAAACGAGAACGAAAGATAAGCGAACCGTAAAACAAATAAGTGACCAAGAGACAAGCTTGTACAAGAAGCCAGGGATTGTGACATCATCAAACCACAAGGTGTGGACAAGTGGGAGCATTATGACATGTGCAAGGTGACATAGGCATGACAAAAAAGGAAGGAATTGTTGGATGATTGTAAACCACACAAAGTTCAAGGTTAGAAGGGTAATTAACCAAAAACAAAACCAAAACAACCTAGCTAGCCAAAACAAATCAAAGCAAACACAAAATTTTTCATTCTTCAAGCATTGCTCTCGGCTTTTCATCTTTTTCAAAGGAAGAAAAATCAAAAATCAAGTTCCAAGCATTGTTAAATCACAAGGTAATTATCTAAGCTTCCTTGTACATCGATATGGATATGCTATAAGTTTAAGCTCCTAATTCCTTCACAATCTCTTCCAATAAATCAAGGAAGAAGATGGTGAATAGTAACCTTCAAGAAATAACTTTAGTTTTCTTGAATTTTTATGAAAGATTAAGGTTATACAAGCAAGGATCAAGGTTCTTTAGGCATTCAAAGTTCTTGTGTTATGTTAAAAAGCTTCAAGGAAGGTATAATCTCTTAACCAAGCTTTGTTATTGAATTTTAAGAGCATAATATGAGTATTGTAGTTCATGAGAGGCTTGATGGTTGTGTATGTAGAGATTAGTGAGTTTTGGGATGTTGTTGGATGGTAAATGTTGTTATTTTGATTAAAAGAACTTAAGTATGATTAAAGTTAAGCTTAGGCATAAGTATGAATGATTAAATTGAATTGGTTGGGGTTGTTATGATGTGATAAGGATGGATGTTGGTTGTATGTTGGATTTGAGGTTGATTTGGGATGGTTTTGAATGGTTTAAAATATTGGAAATCGCGTAAACATAGCCGTCGTAACGTCCGATTTTCTTTGGACTGTTTTTGTACATAGCATTAGGACCCGAGAACCCCCTGCTAGATTATGACCACTGCCATGTTTAGATAGCTCATGTTACGAGCTTCGTTTTGATATATAGTTCGTTCGATTCCGATGCACGGTTTAGGAGAAACGACCGTTTCAAGTAACGGCGTTTCGCGAACGAAACTTTTCCCCTCGCCTTACTTTGAAACATAGGTTAAAGACCAAAAAGGGTTAATTAATGCATGAAACATTTATGGTAAGTGTGTTAGGCAGTTGGTAAGACACTCGCGAAGGAATCGCCTTAAAACTCGTAAAGGATTAAATTATTAAAAATGGTGGAGCCGAGGGTACCCGGGTGACTTAAGCAAATCAGTAAGCGCAAAACAAGCGTTAGAGTCTAAGTTAGTTAAAGTATAGATTTACAAGTGACTTTGGTTTAATTCCAACTTACTTGTTGTTTATAGGTTACCAAACTCGTCCCGAGCCATTCGTAACCCCCAGTCGCTCAGGCAAGTTTTCTACCCGTTATAACTGTTGTTGTGATGAATATATGTATATGCATTATCTTGCGATAGATGCATGTTGGTTAATTAGCAAATGTTGCGATATATTGAAGCATGCTGATATGGTATATATATGCATGCCTGTTTCGTATTCTTGCCATATATATCTGTTGGTTCAGTTGATAATACCTATGCTAGAGAATAGCAGTAATTTGCATATACCCTTAGTATAGGGACCCAAAGGTGAAAACATTTTCTAAAACCGGGAGTCGAGGATCCCGAGTAGATTTTATATATATATATATATATTTATATATATATGGTTATAGTTTTCAAAACTATTAATCGAATAAGGTTTATTCGATAACTTTATTTTATTAATGAATATTATCTTGAATATTCATTCGAGGACTTATGACTCCTTTATATTATTTATTGAATATTATCTTGAATATTCATTCGAGGACTTATGACTCCTTTATATTATTTATTGAATATGACTTGGATATTCATTTGAGGATGTATGACTCCTTTATTTTATTTAATGAATATTATTTATAATATTCATTCGAGGTATTATGACTCCGCTTATTACTGAAATATATTCTTTATTTTATTAAAGAATAAGGTGTCAATAATCAAACTTATTTTTGATTATTCAAATAAAGATATTACTTTCGTATAAGTATATCCTTGATTAATTGCTATTCATTCAAGTATAAGTTTTCCAACTTCTACCTCAATTATTCTTTATGGGAATATTATTTAAATAATAATATTCAGATATTTCTTTCATATTGGGACTGATTTATTTTATTAAATCAGCATTACTCCAAACATTCTTAAAAATGTTTTCGAGTCTTCAAAATGAATTTAAAAGGTAGAGAGGATCCCAAAACTTGTTTCCAAATTCAAGATCTTCCATTTTAAGGGGACTTGAATACTCGCTCAAAAATCTAAGGGATCCGGCTCTGTGGTGTATTTTATATTCGCAACAAGGTTGCTGTTTTGATGAATGAATTGATTACTTGCCCAATGTTCGGGAAGTAAGCCCATCTAATTGAGTCGGCATAAGCGACAGGCCGGGGTACGGTCTATCAAAGTGTAAGTGGCTGGGTGGCAGTCCATCAACGCGTGAGTGGCCAGGTAACGGTCTAGCGCGAGGTCCTAATGCGTCCAGGGTGATGACCGGTGAGGAATTCATCCATCTACAGTAGAAAAGGTTACTTATTGGTATCTTTGCCTGATCAGCAAGATATCTGGTTTATGCCAAAATTCTTTTCCTTCCAAATTCATTGGATATTGCAACTCTGTTCATACTTTACATGACAGAGGTTTTCAGGAAATGTATGAGAGATATATATGTGGATATATATCGGGACTAAATAAAGTATCGCGTAACTTTATTTCATTCAATAATATTTTAAAGATTGAATCTATTCAAGTCTTATCTTGTAGTCTCATCAGTGGGATGAACTTTTGAAATTAATTATAACTTGAACGGTGGTAGTTCAAGTAGTATTTGGAAAAGATATAAGTATATTGGAGTACCTTATAACTTCATCTTTTAAACTTATATCTAGTTAATAATTGTCTTATGAATGACAAAGATTTTCAGAAAAACGTTGAGACAAGGTTAGATATATTAGATCACCTTGCAACGATATTTTTATACAGTTATAAACTGTAACTTTGTGTATATTATGCATGGAAGAGGACTTCCAAGATTTTGAAAAGTATATAGGTATATATACTGAATATTTTGCGACTTCATCGCATTAAGATATCAAACTTGGTTCATTTCTTTTGACCAAGACTTTCATGAGTACTATGAGAAGGCTCATATATTGTAAATCATTATACATATTATTTTGGTGGGCTTGCTGCTCACCCTTGCTTTATTTCTTCATCACACAACAACAGTTAGGAAAGATGGCCAGACTCCAGCAGACCCAGCGCAAGCGCGTGGGAAGCGTCCCGCGTCTTCCCGTTGATGTTGTAGCTGCTATAGCTGCAGAGGTAGATCTATTGTAGATCAGACCATCTACTTTTGAGAATCAATTATGTATAATTATAACTTGTGGCAGATAATGGCAATTAACTGTAAATTTATCAAGAAATCATTTTGGGTTGTAATAACTTTTAAATTGTGGATTCAAAGACTTGTACTTATTTAAATTTCATCTCTGAGACTATAACGGGTTGTGGTGTGTGTTAGTGTGGGGTCACAGCATAAGGTTATTATTATTAATTAAGTGAAGTGATATTGTGGAAAGAAAGACCGTGACGACCCAGATCCCCGACCCCGGATCTGGGGGTGTTACAGAAATGGTATCAGAGCTAAGCGTTATAAACCTCAGAGATGATGGGACGTTAAGATAATAAGTTCACTAAGATAATAAGAACTCTTGCCAAGTTCATAGTCGGGCTACCTAACGTAGTACTGACAGTTAAAACCCTTATGGGAACCCTTATAAATATCGTGATAGGAGCGTAGTTCGTTATCGTATATGGTAGCGGGACTCCGAACCCTGAGGTTGAGGAGCAACATCGCGATGATATTTTATTACTAATTGGAGATCGGATTGTGGATCCGATAGAGTGTCCTAATGCAGGACCGGATGATGTTGATATTGAGGATTTAGCGGTTGAGGATGTTGTCCTAGAAGGGATAGTTGTTGAGGAGGACCCCATGGAGGATCCTGACAGGATTGGATAAAGGACCACTGATGAATTGATGACCATGGTTTGGTCGACTACCAGAGGTAGGATTGGCCGGTCACTACCAGAGGTTCGTTCAAGTTGTAAAGATAGTAGCCCCTTTAACGCGGCTTACTCGTAAGAATGAGAAGTTCGAATGGACAGAGAAATGCGAGAACAGCTTTCAAGAACTGAAGCAGAGGTTGGTGATGGCCCTTATGCTGGCGTTGCCAGATGGAAAAAGAGATTTTGTGAAGTATAGTGACGCTTCGCACAAGGGCTTGGGGTGCGTGCTTATGCAGCACGGTAAGGTAATCGCGTACATGTCAAGACAATTAAGGTAATATGAAATTCGATATCCCCACCCATGAGCTTGGGCTCGTGGCAATAGTTTTGCCCTAAAGATTTGAGGCACTACTTGTATGGAGAGAAGTGTGAGATTCACAAACCATAGGAGCTCTAGTACATTCTTACGTAGAAAGAGCTCAACATACGCCAGAGGAGGCGGTTAGAACTAATCAAGAATTATGATTGGGAGATTCTTTATCATTCGGGGAAAGCCAATATGGTGGCTGATGCCCTTAGTAAAAAGGAGAGACTCAAGATGATAATGTCTTTTGGAGAGTTTATAAGAGATTTTGAGAAAATGGAAATAGTAGTGAAGGTAACCGGAGCCGGTACCGAAAAGCTGTTTGAGATAGCAATACAGCCCGAATTATTGGAAAAGAACATATTGTGCCAGTAAAAGTGATGAATGAAGGTAGAGAGCCAACAATTAGATAAAAGATTAATATCGAGAAAGATGATAAGGGAATAATGAGGTATTCCTATAGAATTTGGGTTCCAAAAGTTCAAGAGCGTAAGGATGAGAACTTAGATGAGAGCCATAGTTTGAGGAATAAGATTTAGAGCAAACCCTGAACGTGATAGTCAGGGAGGTCGCCATCAAGATAGAAGGAACCCATGACATAATGGAGTGGAAAATGAGGATTTTAAATTAAAAGATGACCCCAATTATGGGGAGTAGGATGAAACATTTCATACTAAGGAAACAGAAAGTCGAGTAAGGAAAGGAGACCCGAGACGGTACTCCTATACGGCAATTCATGGACCTGTCTAAAAAGAACTTAGACTATTATCCCCAACCACCACCCTGAGGAGACAGTGCGGTGAGAAATTCTTTCAGGACCTTTAAGTCGCTAAGCTCTCAGAGTTCCATGGAACAAGCTGACCCAGCCGAGGCAAGAGCCTGGCTAAAGGAAATAGAGGAATCATTTGAGATTCTAAATGATTGACGAACCACAAAGGACTGTTTTTGTCACTTACCCTCCTAAGAGAGAGGCCACCCGCTGGTGAAAGACCAAGAAAGGCACGGAGCCAGAGGTTATGATAAACTGATTAAAGTTCAGCCAATTGTTTTCGGGAAAGTAATTCCCAAGGTTATGGAGAGAGTGTAAAAGCTTTAGAGCCAGAACAAAGGCAGACGAGTATGATGAATTGTGAATCTAAGTTGTAAAAGTTATCAAGATTCGTTTTGAGGACACGAATCCAGAATGACGGGATGTTTGAAATCAATGCTTAAGTTGTGTTGGTTCATGAAATAATGATAAGAGAAAGGAAAATAAAAAGAAACTGAAGTGGAAAGGAATATAAAGGCAATAGAGTTTGAGGAATGATAAGGGAGTTGGGTATGAGGAAACCCTAAAGACTCATAGCAATAGAAATAGAAAAGTATGTAATCGTCAGGATGGTGATGATCCACCATGAGTTAAAATTGATGGTTGAAGGCATAAGAGATACATATATTGTACCCCCTTTAAGTTGGGAGGATTCGAGGAAACCTTGAGATAGTTCGAAGGATAAATATTGAGACACGGATAGACTGAGGAGACAAGAAAGTAAGAAATCAGGAAAAATTGGATGAAGGAAGTGACCTTCAATAATGTGAAATGTAAGACCGGTGGCTCGATACCCAGAAAGGGAGACGCCAGGTATGAGAGATATCCCAACATTGAGATGACTGTTGAGATAAACAACAAAAGTAAATAAGGAATTATTAAGAAGAGGTTCACGTTGAACATGACCAATATCTTCCAGAACATCCATGTTATCATTACCAAATCAGGAAAGAAAAGTGGATGACCATTGTTATCTTTTGGAGGCCATATTGATTGACCTCATGTTGTATTCAGATGTTATTGTGAAATTAGGCATATACTATCGAGGTGGGAATGATTGAATAAGACACCCTTATCAGGGATATATGACTTGATTTATCCATGGAAGGATGCAGGTACCTTTTAAAGGTGGAATTAAGGATAGAACATCGGTAACTTAAAATAATCCTAGGGGAATGCATAAAGGTTGGCATTTCACCCTTAATAGGGACAGTATGAGTTTTGACAGGATGAATTGGAAAGGGTTAAGGTAACAACAGCCTTTAAGGATCAGTGGAGAAATTTTTCAGAAGTATATAAACAATGGTTCTAGTAATAGTGAATGGTATTTTGATATGCCCTGTATCTAGGGAATACAGGAGGAACGATTGAAGGATAACCTTAGAGGTTTTACAAGGAGAAAGGTAATATTCAAAATTCTCAAGAATAAAAATGTTGATAAAAGAAATATGACGTAATTATAATGGTGCCAAGTGGGGCACGTGTTAAACCACGAGAAAGTATGGATCGAACCAGTAAAGGTCAAAATTGTTCAGGGCAATTAGGACCTAAGACAAAAGATGTTCTAAGTACGATCGAGAGTCAGTCGCGACAGTGATTAACCTCTAAAGACTGAGGCAATAACTTATGGAAAAATGGTGATTTTTTTTTCTCATCAGATTTTAATGAAAACATCTTCACATAAGCTGTGATGGAAATGAGATAGAAAATTTAGTTGAAGGTGGTTAAAAGACATTGATTATAAGGTGTTACAGAAATGGTATCAGGAAAGAGGTGGCCGACACTTTAAAGGTAAGTGAATAATTATAGGCGCGTGTGCCAAAAGAATACAGTGATGATGGTTAAAAATGTGAAGGTTGAGTTATGGTTTGGAAGATTGACATTCCTTCTGATGACTGTGCAATACCCAACCGTAATAGTAGTCGGTAAAGGTTTAATTCGTGTAATCGCCATGAACGGGCTATCTATCTTAGAAGGTCCTATCTTGAGATAAGCCAGGACCATATTTCAAAAAGGACTAGATGAACCCTTGAGTTAATTCTTCTATTTAGGGCGTATGATTAAGAATGGTATTAACCTGCTATCGTTGCTTTGATTGAAACTCTTCTGCACTTTTATCTGCTTCATGTCATGTATGTATGTCAGGATCAGGAGTGTTCTTCATGAATCAGGAATGGTGATTATGTTACCTCCTTAGAAGGATTTGATACGAGATGTATGGACTCTGTATGGTTAGCTATTAAGACTTCAGGGAAAATGAATGACTACAGTGGGTCAGTGGTGGACCATAGTAAGGCAGCAATGATTCTGCGAGTAGTGAGCTGATTACAACCATGAGAGTTGTATTGGAATGGGTGTTGAGATTGAGTACCACTAATCGGGTCGTGGTAGTGTATAAGTTATCATTGATAGACTAATTAAGTAGAGTATCTACCTGGTGAATAATTATTCTTTCTTATCAATAGAGAGTCGTATTATTATACGAGGAAAGTTGCGGTGCAAGCATAGAATTCTAGTAACGATGATGTATAGAATGAGATCCCAGATTCGATTTTCGATGACGAGGGAGTTTCAAAGGTGATTATGTATAAGCTCGAGGAAGAGTGTGGGTCCATAGAATGATGGACGGGATAGCGAAAATATTTAGGCATGGGAAATACGAGGCTATAATGCTTAATGTTGATTTATATACGTATATGATTTGTTCTCCTATGACAAACCTCTATAGTTCAGAGGTAGGTTCCAAGCCAGATATTTTGTGGCAGTATATTTTTTTTTTCATATATACAATTCTCTTCAATTCGTTCTTTTCTCTTCTTTTCATTTCATGTAAGCTGAGAAGAACAACCCTTCCAGAAAGGGGAGGTATTGCCGAATGACTATCTACCTGTGTGATAGAAGCCTAGTAGGATACCAGCTATTGTTTAATTGCTTGTCAAGTACTAAAGGCTGGCCACCTTCTGTACTAACTAAGCGATATAACGAGTGTTCATGATCATAGTGATCTCTCAACAAATTCCTTTACTTCTATTTGATTGATCAAATTTTGGAAAATAGAAACAACTGAAAAAGGAGTAATAAAGTGGTGGTAGTATGCGGAATGGGAACACATTCGTGATACTAAGGTTGACGTGGTTATTAAAAGGTTATAGAACGCTAACGAGCAAAAGTATAACCAGTATAATATTATGTACGGAAGATAGCAACGACTACGAACTGGAAAAGGATGGGTAGTGAGAAGCAAAAGATATAATGCTAGAAGCTATGATGAGAGCCGGTGCAATAGACTTGAAAGAATTTGGAATGATCACTTAACGCAGATTAAATTATCTCACGATAATCGATCTTATGTTAGTATCGAGGTATCGCCTTATGAGATCCTTGAGGGAAGACAACGTCGATCTCCCTTATGTTAGGATGAAGTTGTAGAGCGCAAGATGCTCGGACCAGCAGTGGTCCAAAGGACCAAGGATATAATAGATCTAATCAGAGGACGGCAGGTAGTAGCCCAAGATGGACATGATAAATATGTTGATTTGACACGAAAGGACAAAGAATAGGAAGTAGGGGACCTAGTGTTGTTATAGGTATTCCCTTGGAAAGGAAGGATGAGGTTCGGAAAGAAATGAAAGCTAAGTCCACGAATTGTTGGACCCTTGGATATATTAAGACATATTGGGAAGTTATCATATGAGCTAGCCCTAACCCCGAACATGTAACAAGTTCGTAACGTGTTTCACGTATCAATGTTAAGGAAGTGTAATTCAGATGCCAGATAAATAGGGGCATATGAGCGCATAGACATGCTACCCGACGTAACCTATATGGAGCAACCAGGAAGGGTTATAGAGTGAAAAGGAACAAGTGCTTAGGGGAAGGATTATCAAACTAGGCAGAGTTTGGTGGCAGGACCACAATGTGGGAAAATTGACTTGAGAGTTAGAAAGTGCAATATTAAGAAGGTATCCCTATTCATTTCTATCTGATTCCGGGACGGAATCCTTTTAAGGAGGGGAGACTGTAATAACCCCAATTTTTGAGAAATTTTGAAACCCTTATGAATAGTGTTTTTGCTGAACGAGAAAACTTTTCATGCCACACTATGTAGGGGTTCTGTTATGGATATTCTGAGAATTTATTAGTACTCTATATGGTATATAAGTGTATGTAAAGATCGTCAGAATCCAATTCCGAACACTTTGATTTTTCCCGGAAATCCACTAGATACGGAAAGAATTGAGAAAAAGGTAACAGGATAAAAAAGGATTTAAATTAAAGGATTATAGGAGAGGATCATAAAAGGAATATAATATATTGAGAAAGGTTAAGGGAACCTAAGTAATAAGATCCTGGGTATGATCCCTCAAACGATAAACGAGAACGAAAGATAAGCGAACCGTAAAACAAATAAGTGACCAAGAGACAAGCTTGTACAAGAAGCCAGGGATTGTGACATCATCAAACCACAAGGTGTGGACAAGTGGGAGCATTATGACATGTGCAAGGTGACATAGGCATGACAAAAAAGGAAGGAATTGTTGGATGATTGTAAACCACACAAAGTTCAAGGTTAAAAGGGTAATTAACCAAAAACAAAACCAAAACAACCTAGCTAGCCAAAACAAATCAAAGCAAACACAAAATTTTTCATTCTTCAAGCATTGCTCTCGGCTTTTCATCTTTTTCAAAGGAAGAAAAATCAAAAATCAAGTTCCAAGCATTGTTAAATCACAAGGTAATTATCTAAGCTTCCTTGTACATCGATATGGATATGCTATAAGTTTAAGCTCCTAATTCCTTCACAATCTCTTCCAATAAATCAAGGAAGAAGATGTTGAATAGTAACCTTCAAGAAATAACTTTAGTTTTCTTGAATTTTTATGAAAGATTAAGGTTATACAAGCAAGGATCAAGGTTCTTTAGGCATTCAAAGTTCTTGTGTTATGTTAAAAAGCTTCAAGGAAGGTATAATCTCTTAACCAAGCTTTGTTATTGAATGTTAAGAGCATAATATGAGTATTGTAGTTCATGAGAGGCTTGATGGTTGTGTATGTAGAGATTAGTGAGTTTTGGGATGTTGTTGGATTGGTAAATGTTGTTGTTTTGATTAAAAGAACTTAAGTATGATTAAAGTTATGCTTAGGCATAAGTATGAATGATTAAATTGAATTGGTTGGGGTTGTTATGATGTGATAAGGATGGATGTTGGTTGTATGTTGGATTTGAGGTTGATTTGGGATGGTTTTGAATGGTTTAAAATATTGGAAATCGCGTAAACATAGCCGTCGTAACATCCGATTTTCTTTGGACTGTATTTGTGCATAGCATTAGGACCCGAGAACCCCCTGCTAGATTATGACCACTGCCATGTTTAGATAGCTCATGTTACGAGCTTCGTTTTGATATATAGTTCGTTCGATTCCGATGCACGGTTTAGGAGAAACGACCGTTTCAAGTAACGGCGTTTCGCGAACGAAACTTTTCCCCTCGCCTTACTTTGAAACATAGGTTAAAGATCAAAAAGGGTTAATTAATGCATGAAACATTTATGGTAAGTGTGTTAGGCAGTTGGTAAGACACTCGCGAAGGAATCGCCTTAAAACTCGTAAAGGATTAAATTATTAAAAATGGTGGAGCCGAGGGTACCCGGGTGACTTAAGCAAATCAGTAAGCGCAAAACAAGCGTTAGAGTCTAAGTTAGTTAAAGTATAGATTTACAAGTGACTTTGGTTTAATTCCAACTTAATTGTTGTTTATAGGTTACCAAACTCGTCCCGAGCCATTCGTAACCCCCAGTCGCTCAGGCAAGTTTTCTACCCGTTATAACTGTTGTTGTGATGAATATATGTATATGCATTATCTTGCGATAGATGCATGTTGGTTAATTAGCAAATGTTGCGATATATTGAAGCATGCTGATATGGTATATATATGCATGCCTGTTTCGTATTCTTGCCATATATATCTGTTGGTTCAGTTGATAATACCTATGCTAGAGAATAGCAGTAATTTGCATATACCCTTAGTATAGGGACCCAAAGGTGAAAACATTTTCTAAAACCGGGAGTCGAGGATCCCGAGTAGATTTTATATATATATATATATATATATATATATATATATATTTATATATATATGGTTATAGTTTTCAAAACTATTAATCGAATAAGGTTTATTCGATAACTTTATTTTATTAATGAATATTATCTTGAATATTCATTCGAGGACTTATGACTCCTTTATATTATTTATTGAATATTATCTTGAATATTCATTCGAGGACTTATGACTCCTTTATATTATTTATTGAATATGACTTGGATATTCATTTGAGGATGTATGACTCCTTTATTTTATTTAATGAATATTATTTATAATATTCATTCGAGGTATTATGACTCCGCTTATTACTGAAATATATTCTTTATTTTATTAAAGAATAAGGTGTCAATAATCAAACTTATTTTTGATTATTCAAATAAAGATATTACTTTCGTATAAGTATATCCTTGATTAATTGCTATTCATTCAAGTATAAGTTTTCCAACTTCTACCTAAATTATTCTTTATGGGAATATTATTTAAATAATAATATTCAGATATTTCTTTCATATTGGGACTGATTTATTTTATTAAATCAGCATTACTCCAAACATTCTTAAAAATGTTTTCGAGTCTTCAAAATGAATTTAAAAGGTAGAGAGGATCCCAAAACTTGTTTCCAAATTCAAGATCTTCCATTTTAAGGGGACTTGAATACTCGCTCAAAAATCTAAGGGATCCGGCTCTGTGGTGTATTTTATATTCGCAACAAGGTTGCTGTTTTGATGAATGAATTGATTACTTGCCCAATGTTCGGGAAGTAAGCCCATCTAATTGAGTCGGCATAAGCGACAGGCCGGGGTACGGTCTATCAAAGTGTAAGTGGCTGGGTGGCAGTCCATCAACGCGTGAGTGGCCGGGTAACGGTCTAGCGCGAGGTCCTAATGCGGCCAGGGTGATGACCGGTGAGGAATTCATCCATCTACAGTAGAAAAGGTTACTTATTGGTATCTTTGCCTGATCAGCAAGATATCTGGTTTATGCCAAAATTCTTTTCCTTCCAAATTCATTGGATATTGCAACTCTGTTCATACTTTACATGACAGAGGTTTTCAGGAAATGTATGAGAGATATATATGTGGATATATATCGGGACTAAATAAAGTATCTCGTAACTTTATTTCATTCAATAATATTTCAAAGATTGAATCTATTCAAGTCTTATCTTGTAGTCTCATCAGTGGGATGAACTTTTGAAATTAATTATAACTTGAACGGTGGTAGTTCAAGTAGTATTTGGAAAAGATATAAGTATATTGGAGTACCTTATAACTTCATCTTTTAAACTTATATGTAGTTAATAATTGTCTTATGAATGACAAAGATTTTCAGAAAAACGTTGAGACAAGGTTAGATATATTAGATCACCTTGCAACGATATTTTTATACAGTTATAAACTGTAACTTTGTGTATATTATGCATGGAAGAGGACTTCCAAGATTTTGAAAAGTATATAGGTATATATACTGAATATTTTGCGACTTCATCGCATTAAGATATCAAACTTGGTTCATTTCTTTTGACCAAGACTTTCATGAGTACTATGAGAAGGCTCATATATTGTAAATCATTATACATATTATTTTGGTGGGCTTGCTGCTCACCCTTGCTTTATTTCTTCATCACACAACAACAGTTAGGAAAGATGGTCAGACTCCAGCAGACCCAGCGCAAGTGCGTGGGAAGCGTCCCGCGTCTTCCCGTTGATGTTGTAGCTACTATAGCTGCAGAGGTAGATCTATTGTAGATCAGACCATCTACTTTTGAGAATCAATTATGTATAATTATAACTTGTGGCAGATAATGGCAATTAACTGTAAATTTATCAAGAAATCATTTTGGGTTGTAATAACTTTTAAATTGTGGATTCAAAGACTTGTACTTATTTAAATTTCATCTCTGAGACTATAACGGGTTGTGGTGTGTGTTAGTGTGGGGTCACAGCATAAGGTTATTATTATTAATTAAGTGAAGTGATATTGTGGAAAGAAAGACCGTGACGACCCGGATCCCCGACCCCGGATCTGGGGGTGTTACATTTGTAACTTCTGATTTCTCATTTTCAGACTTTACAGTTACAAACTTAACAGGTTTTAACTTTGGCTTTTGCTTATCAACAGGCTTAATTTCTTCAGTTCCTTTATCATTCTTATCTTCTCCATAACCTAAGCCCTCTTTCTAGTTTCCACTACTTAGCAAATTTTGAGTTGTTTTGCCAGAGTTAGTCCAAGTCCTGATAATCTCTCTTTCCTTTTCTAACTCAGTTTTTAGAGATTCATTCATTTTTAGCACTTCATCCCTAACATAAAAAGCATCATCTCTATCCTTCTGAGTTTGATGGAACATGACTAACTCTTTTTCTAAGAAATCATTTCTTTTCTTAAAAGCAAGATTTTCAGAAGTTAATCTTTCACATGTTAAAGTTTAATTACTATAACTAACAAACATGGTTTTAAGATATCTTTTCAACTCATTAATATCATCAGTATGAAAAGCATAAGAAGTCTGAGGTACCTTTGTTTCAGCAGCTTCAGAACTGCTCTCAGCACTTTCTTTATCAGCATTTGCCATCAATGCATAGTTTTCCTCACTTTCAGAGTCTGAGGTGTCTGTCCAACTTTTCTGCTTTGTGACAAGAGCCTTGCCTTTGTCACCCTTTACCTTCTTGCAATCAGGAGATATGTGGCCTTTCTCACCACAGTTATAGCATTTAACATTGGTGTAATCTCCTCTGTCAGACTTTCCTCCTCTGCCTTCAGATCTTCTGAAATTCTTCTTATCAGAACTTATGCCTTTCCTGGAGAACTTCTTTCCCTTCCTGAACTTCCTGTATGCAATCTTTGTGATTCCTTTCACCATAAGAGCACACAGCTTCATCATCTCCTCATCAGCATCAGTCTCAGGCAAGCTTTCAGAATCTGAGTCATCATCACTTTCAGAACTTGATGACTCAGTTTCAGACTTTATGATAAGAGCTTTACCCTTGTCTTTCCTTGAGGAAGCTGCTTTGGGGAATTCTTCTTCAGCCTTAAGAGCAACTGTCCTTGACTTTCCTCCTTTCCTCTTGCATCTTTGTTCCATCTCAAGCTCATGAGTCTTGAGCATACCATAGATTTCGTCAAGAGTTGTTTCATCAAGATTGTAGTTGTCTCTTATTGTCGTTGCCTTCAAATCCCAGCATTCAGAAAAAGCTAACAGGAACTTAAGGTTTGAATCTTCAAGATCATACTCTTTATTAATCAATGACAAATCATTCAAAAGTTTGACAAATCTATCATATAAATCATTCAATGACTCATTAGTCTTTGAGTCAAAGTGTTCATACTCTTGAGTGAGTATTGTCTTCCTGTTCTTCTTAATTGTCTCCGTTCCCTGACACCTTGTTTCCAGAGCATCCCATATCTCCTTAGCAGTCTTGTAGTTGATTACCCTGTTTGACATTACATTATCAATGGCACTATACAGTAAGTGTCGTACCTTGGCATTCTTAGCAATTGATGTTATATCTTCAGCAGTATAATCACTCTTCTCCTTTGGTACGGTCTTTGGTGCTTCACCTGCAACTGCAACAGCGAGCTTGGTTGGTTTGTGAGGGCCTTCCTTGATTCTATCAAGGTATTCTGGATCTGTTGCTTCCAGGAACATGGTCATCCTTACCTTCCATACGAGATATTCAGATGGTCTCAGTATGGGAACCCTGATAGTCTCATACCGACTTTGAATTTGTGGCTTTGGAGGTTCTTCAGTTTTGGTAGGCTTAGTTGGAGTTTCTGTGTCAGACATGATTGTGTATGGATCTTTAGTTGTATGTGTGTTAACAGATTGGCTCTGATACCACTTGTTAGGTCACACACACTGTAGAGGGGGTGAATACATTGTATAATACAATCAAATCGAACTTTAATATATTAAGTAACAGAAAACAAACTTTATTGAAATAATAAACTCTGTTACAGTATGGAACTGTTACCTCTCAGTGATGAACAAATATCACGAGAGCTGCTAGGGTTACAATGAATAATCTTCTCGAATATATATTAACACTTTTAGTGTAAACCCTATGTCTGTGTTTATATACAACACAGTTACAAGATAATTGCTAATTGATATGGAATATAATTCTGCTTCCTAAAATATATCAATCAGATATCTTTTCTTCCAAGTATTCCATTCTTCACGGAATTCCTTCTTCATGCATATCTCTTCTTATGTTTATCTCGATCTTCTTTCCTTTAATCAGCTACTGTCCTTCTCTGATCATCCTTCAGCACTTAAGTTCTGATATCTAACTTCTGGTGATTATCTCCTGATAATATAAGTACTGATATCCTTAAGTCCTGACTTCCAGTATAAGTACTGATTTGTCCTGTTAAGTAAGATCTGAAATCTAAACATAAATTCTATTAGCCATGACATTATCAAATATATCTAACAATTATTATCAATTAAAACCTTCTTTGAAGAAAGTTTTCATTGTTCCTTCTAGTGTAAAGTCTGATTCAAAGTCTGATAGTGTAAGTTCTGATAAGAAAAATGTTAACATAAACTCTGATGCTAAATCCGCTGCAAATGTTAACAAACTTGATAAAGCCAAAGGATCCAAGCAAGTCTGGGTCCTTAAAACTAATCGTTAGTGGTTTTTGTGATTGCAGGGCAACAGGAAAAATATTCTAGTTCTGGACAGTGGATGTTCAGGACATATGACTGGAAATAAAGCCCTGCTATCAGACTTTGTGGAGAAAGCTGGCCCAAGTGTTTCTTATGAAGATGGCAACATTGGAAAAACATTGGGATATGGCAATATCAATCTTGGGAATATCATCATTAAAGAAGTAGCTCTGGTCTCAGGACTTAAACACAATCTGCTGAGTATAAGTAAAATCTGTGACAGAGGTTATCATGTTGATTTCTTTGAAGAACACTGTGAAGTTGTGAGTAAATCTAAAGGCAAAGTTGTTCTGAAAGGATACAAGCGTGGTAACATTTATGAAGCTAAGCTTTCAACAATTACTGATGGTTCTGCAATCTGTCTGATGAGTAGAGCATCAATTGAAGAAAGCTGGAATTGGCACAAGAAACTCTCTCATTTAAATTTCAACAATATAAATGAGCTAGTCAAGAAAGATCTTGTGAGAGGACTGCCAAAGTCAGTATTTGCTCCTGATGGCCTTTGTGATTCTTGTCAAAAGGCCAAACAAAGAAAATCTTCATTTAAGAGCAAGACTGAATCATCAATTCTTGAGCCTTATCATCTATTACATGTTGATCTATTTGGTCCAGTGAATGTCATGTCTATTGCAAAGAAGAAATATGCGTTGGTCATAGTGGATGAGTTCACCAGATACACATGGGTGTATTTCTTGCACACAAAAAGTGAAACTGCATCTATCTTGATTGATCATGTCAAACATCTGGATAAATTGGTCAAAGATTCTGTGAAATCCATAAGGAGTGATAATGGCACTGAGTTCAAGAATTTGATAATGGAAGAGTTCTGCAAAAACCATGGAATTAAGCAGGAATTTTCTGCTCCTAGAACTCCACAGCAAAATGGAGTTGTTGAAAGGAAGAATAGAACTCTCATTGAAGCTGCACGTACAATGCTTGAAGAAACAAAGCTTCCAACCTATTTCTGGGCTGAAGCTGTGCAGACTGCTTGTTTTACTCAAAATGCAACACTCATTAACAAGCAAGGAAAAACACCATATGAGATGGTGAAGAAAAAGAAGCCAAATCTGAAGTACTTTCATGTATTTGGATGCAAGTGTTTTGTTCTCAAGACTCATCCTGAACAGCTATCCAAGTTTGATCTAAAAGCTGATGAAGGAATCTTTGTTGGATATCCACTTTCCACAAAAACCTTCAGAGTCTATAATTTGAGAACAAAAGTGGTCATGTAATCTATCAATGTCTCTTTTGATGACAAGAAGATTACTGGTCTTGAAGATTTTATTGACCATGATCAGCTGAGATTTGAAAATGAAGACTCAAATTCTGATACTGAAAATCCTGACAGTCTAAGTCCTGATACTGTAAACTCTGATGGATTAAACTCTGATGTTATTGAAAGTGTGGTGACTACGCCAAAGGAAGATGCACCTATGCAGGGGGAGCATACTCAAGATCTTACCACATCTCAAGAAACATCAGAACATACATCTGGCTCTTCAAGTTCTGATTCGTCAAGTTTTGATAGTGCTGAAAATCTAAATTCTGAAGAATCCAACTCAGAGAGCATAGTTTCAGGGGGAGCATCAGAAAATGAAAATGAAGACAGCATGGATCATGGGGGAGCATCCAGTTCTAGAGAAAACCTTCCATCTGCAAGGAAGTGGACAAAATCACATACACCTGATTTGATAATTGGAAATCCTGATGCAGGTGTCAGAACTAGAACAGGTACTTCAAACGAATGTCTTTACGATTCTTTTCTCTCTCAGACTGAGCCAAAGAAAGTGGAAGAAGCTCTTCAAGATGCTGATTGGGTGCAAGCAATGCAGGAAGAGTTAAATGAATTTAAAAATAACAAAGTCTGGACCCTAGTGCCAAGACCAAAGAATAGATCTGTTGTTGGTACAAAGTGGGTATTCAGAAACAAAACTGACAGTGACGGCATAATTACAAGGAATAAGGCAAGGCTGGTTGCAAAAGGATATTCTCAACAGGAGGGAATTGATTATGATGAAACATTTGCACCAGTTGCTAGGTTAGAAGCCATAAGGATATTTTTGGCTTATGCTGCTCACAAAAAGTTTACTGTCTTTCAAATGGATGTGAAAAGTGCTTTTCTCAATGGAGAATTAGAGGAGGAAGTATATGTTGAACAACCTCCAGGCTTTGTAGATTCCAAACATTCAGATTATGTCTACAGGCTTAATAAAGCACTTTATGGACTTAAGCAAGCTCCTAGAGCATGGTATGAGACTTTAGCTCAGTTTCTTCTGGAAAGTGGATTCAACAGAGGAACAATAGACAAAACACTGTTCTACCTCAACCATGGAAAGGACTTACTTCTGGTCCAGATTTATGTTGATGATATCATTTTTGGGTCTACAAATGACAGACTTTGCAAGCAGTTTGCCAAACTGATGCAGTCAAGGTATCAGATGAGTATGATGGGGGAACTTAGCTATTTTCTGGGCCTTCAAGTCAAGCAGAATGAAGAAGGCACTTTTATTTGTCAAACTAAGTACACCAGAAACTTGCTGAAGAAATTTGGAATGCAAGATTGTTCAAGTGCATCCATTCCCATGACCACTGCAACAAAACTGGATAAGGATACTGGTAAGTCAGTAGATGTTACTGATTACAGAGGTATGATTGGCTCTCTACTCTATCTAACTGCTAGTAGACCTGATATCATGTATGCTACCTGTCTTTGTGCAAGATTTCAAGCAGATCCAAGAGAACCTCACTTAACAGCTGTGAAAAGAATTTTCAAGTATCTTAAAGGAACAGCTGATCTGGGATTGTGGTATCCTAGAGAATCAGATTTTAAACTAATAGGTTACTCAGATGCAGATTTTGCAGGTTGCAAAATTGACAGGAAAAGCACAAGTGGAAGCTGCAAATTTCTTGGAGGCAGATTGGTTTCTTGGTTCAGCAAGAAACAAAAGTCAATTTCCATATCAACTGCAGAAGCAGAGTATATTGCTGCAGGAAGCTGTTGTGCACAAATTCTTTGGATGAAGAATCAGTTACTGGATTATGGGTTAACATATTTCAAAATCCCTATTTACTGTGATAATCAAAATGCTATTGCTATGACAGGTAATCCAGTTCAACACTCTATGACAAAGCACATCAGTATCATGAAATTAGGGTGCTTTTTATACAGCACAGCAAGGTAATCGCATACGCATCAAGATAATTAAGGAAATATAAAATTCGATATCCCCACCCATGAACTTGGGCTCGTGGCAATAGTTTTGCCCTAAAGATTGGAGGCACTACTTGTATGGATAGAAGTGCAAGGTTTACACAAACCATAAGAGCTCAAGTATATTTCCACGCAGAAAGAGCTTAACATGCGCCAGAGGAGGTGGTTAGAGCTAAATCAAGGATTACGATTATGAGATTCTTTATCATCCAGGGAAAGCCAATATGGTGGCTAACGCCCTTAGTAGAAAGGAGAGACTCAAGACGATAATGTCTTTAGGAGAATTGATAAGAGACTTTGAGAAAATGAAAATAGAAGTGAAGGTAACCGGAGCTGGTACCGAAAAGCTGTTTGAGATTGTAATGCAGCCCGAGTTATTGGAAGAGATTAGATTGTGCCAAGAAAAAGTGATCAATGAAGGCAGAGAGCCAATGACTGGAGAAGAGATTAATACCGATAAAGATGATAAGGAAATAATGAGGTAATCCTACAGAATTTTGGTTCCAAACGTTCAAGAGCTTAAGGACAAGATCTTAGATGAAAGCCATAGTTCGAGGAATAAGATTTAGGGCAAACCCTGAATGTGATAGTTAGGGAGGTCGCCATCAAGAAAGAAAGAACACATAACATAAGGGAAAACAAGGATTTTAACGTATAAGATAACCCTGATTATGGGAGAAGGAAGAAACATTTCATACTGAGAAAACAGAAGTCGAGCAAGATGCTAGGACTAAGGCTGTTAGGCTGTTGATGTTAGGTTTAACAGCTTAGGGAAATCTTGTATAAATTTTGATGTACTTTCAATTTCATGAATGTATTCTCTTGATATATTAATGAAATTTGTTTTTGTTTCAAGATTTTGTCTCTGAGATATTTTGTAATGCATTGATAAATTCTGATAAATATTCATATTCTGATGACCATATAAATTCTGTTTTAATTTAAGTTCTGATTTTACTTTATCAGTACTTACTCATCTGATTTATTTTGGTCATTTTCACTTGATTTATTTTCAGAATATTAATGTTGCAGTGAAAAATAATTAAATAAGTGGGAACGGTTTCAATTTTGAATTAAAACTGTTTCACCTTGATTAATGGAATATCTGGGTAAGTGGAACGGTTTTTCCTTGAAAAACGGCAAGTGGGTAAGTAATGATTACTGTTTTCTCGTGCCCAGTAACTATCCGTTATTACTGCATGTCTGACAGGTGTCCAACGGTTACATTTTTTTTAAAAAAAAGGAGTATAAGTAAGACAGAGAGAAGATTTTTTAATCTTTTATTTCCTTTCATACTTTTTCTCTACTTGCTTTTACTCTCTTTCTTCTTCTCACGTTGGTTTTTCATACAGACATTTTCTCAAACACCTAACAGGCACTCTTAAATCTCAATTTTTCACATGGCACCTAAGGATTCAATCATTGATGGAGCTATGTTTGTTCCAAATAACTATGCTGCAATTCTTGATCATGCTGAAGCTCCATCTGAATTGTATTTTGTGCAAGATCTTCTTGCACATAGTGAGATTGGGTATGCATTGACCCAACCTTCAGTCTTTTCGAGCCAACAAGTTCTGACATTTTGACGGAGTGGGCACTTTGATAATGGTGGTACACATGGTACTCCTAGTATTGTTTTTGAAGTGGGTGATTCTTCTTATGCCGTCACTCCTGGTACAATACGCAAGGCTCTACATCTCTCAGAAGGATGTACCTTTTCAATTCCTGAGGAATCAGCTCTTCAGGATTTAATGGCCAGTTTGGGATATGAACAGAGTTTGGCAAAGCTTGGGCAGTTGAAACGGGCTCATATCAGAAGAGAATGGAGCTTCTTCTTCGACTGCATCACTAAAGCTTTTGGGAACAAGTGTTCAAATTTTGATGCTCTTCCTATAATGAGTCAGCACATCGGGTATGCTATTATTAACCAAACTCATTTTAATTTTGCAACTGCTATAATTGGTTTTATTGGGGATAGGATGACAGAAGATAGGAATGTTATTTACTTTGCTAGATTCTGTCAACTTATATATACTTTTTGTACTGATGAACCTCAATTAGTCAGTTCATCAACTCCACCTTTTAAGGTTGCAAAACATTACTTTAATGACCTGATAAATGCTGACACTAAGAAATCAGTAAAACAGATCTTAGTAAATGCTGATCCTGATACTTATAGATCTGTTTATTCTGATGTCCAACCAACAACAACCTCCCAAACACCACAACAACCATCAGCAGCTACCACCCATTCTACTCAACCAACCCTCAGGCAATATATCAAATCCTATCTCTCCACTTCACAAACAGTTCAACCCTCAACCTCAGTACCTAATGTGAAGCCTTCATCTTCCAAGCCAAAGAGGACAAAGGCTGTTCCTCAAACACCTCAAAAGAGAAGGAGGATTACCTTGAGAGATGAATTTGATACTGAGGACCAGGTTCCTTCTTCAGAACCTGTTATTGATGAAGCTGAGAAAGAGACTTCTCAGAAGGATTCTGGAATTGGGGGATCTAGGCTTCTCAAGAGGCTTAGAAGAATGACAGTTCCTGAAACTCCCAAGGAATCCAATTCTACAAAAAGATACAAGAAACAGAGGGCAAATAGGCCAGTTTCAAATGATGAAGAGGAAGCAGCTAAGGAAGGGGATCAGGAATCTCTGATCTCACAAGAAAAGGAATTTGCTAAAGTCACTTCTTCTCCATCAACTCCATCTCAGGAAGCTGTTTCTGAAAAGGCCAACACACCATATGTATCTCCTGTTGATCCATGCACAAGTGCTGATATTGATGTTCAAAACTTGGTTGTGCCTGAAGTAATTTTCCTCGAAGCTCCAACAGCAAATAATCCATCAACAACACCTGTTACTGATGCTGTTCAAACTCCAGAGTTATCTACTACACCTTCTCTGCATCTAAATGCTGATGATCAGAATATAGGTGAGCATCAGGATATGGCTGTTGATCAGAACTTTGCACCAGATCAGCAATTAGAGGATGCTGAAGCCTCCCTTGCTACTCACACTGTTGTTTTATCAGAAGATACTGATTCTGTAAGTTCTGATGCTGCAAATGCTGGAGATACTGGTGATGCTGCTCCAAATGCATATGCTGATGCAGCAGGTCCTTCAGGACATACTCATCAACAAACTACTATTAAGTCTGAACTTGTTCAGAAGTTTGTTACCAGAGAAGCACCAGTGCCTTGGAGTGAAACTCCTACAGGACAGGAGTGGACTAAGGAATGGAACTCAGTCACCTGTGTTCCAACTGCACAGAATCTGGCTGAGCAATTGACAAAAGCTGATGAGAAGTTACATACTGATGATTTCAAAACACAGCTTAGAGTCACTGCATTGAGTACTAAACATTTACAAGGTCTTCATTCCAATACTCATGCAGAGCTACATCTCTTAAGGGAAGAACTAATGAAGCAAGAACAAGTTCACAAAATTGATAAGAAAAAGTTCTTCCAACCTACCTTTGACAGGATTGCTTATATTGAGAAGACTCAAGAAACACAACAAGCTCAGATTGATGATATTCTGAAAAATCAAGCTTCTCAGCAATCTCAACTTACTGAAATCCAAGCCTCAGTGGAATTGCTTGTCTCTCTTCTACTACCTGCTGATGCCAAAAAGGGGGAGAAAGTAATTAAGTCCAAATGCAAGCCTAACAAAACACTGAAAGGAAAGGATGATGGCAAGGATGATCAAGGAAGCTCTGGAATGGGTAGAGGTCATAGTCAAGGTAGAGGTTTCACATCAAGAAAAGCTGAAATCACAAGTCACAGGACAAGTTCTGATACTGGGAAAAGAATTAGTTCTGCTACTGGTAAAAGGATAAGTTCTGATGAACTTTTAGATCTTGATGAAGAAATGTCAAGACAGTTATTTCTTCAGGAAATTCCAGGAATGGACTTGGAGAGCTTAATAGAAGAAGAAGCCAGACTTAAATCAGAGAAAGTCACATCTAAATCTGAAGCTTCTGGTAAAAAGACACTTCCAAAACTCAAAGGCATTGTGATAAAAGAAAGGACAATTGCTGAAGCAACATTGGCTAAATCACAACCGCAGATAGATCCAAGATCCAAGGGTAAAGAAAAGGTTGGTGAACCTATCAAGGTTTATGTGCCTCCTGAGGATAAAGAAATTACTGATGAAAAGGATGATCTTGCTCTGACTTCAAGAAAAGTTTTTAAAACAACCTCTGACATGGCTCAAGTTGTTCAGAGTCAAGATAAAGTAAGTTCTGATATTTCAAAGAAGCAAGTAACCTCTGACACAGCTCAAGTTAACTTGATATCAGAATTTAGACCAAAGACACTCCTACCAGGATTCACTAAAGCAAAACAGACTCAACCTTTGAAGACTGCTGCAAGTGGTTTTGAAGCAAGAGTAGTTACTGGAAAGGAAGCAAGAGATAAAACTGGATTGGGAAGTGCTGATTAAAGAAGAATACATAACACTACCAATGATCCAACTTCCTTGAGTGAACCAGGTATTGGAGCAACTCCCGAGAGATTGAATCAACTGGAATTTGTACAAATGGTTTACCATACCTACTTGAAAGAATACATCTTGTTGTATTTCATGACAGATGGTAGGGTTTATCATATAAGGCAAAATGTCATTCCATTGAAGTATTTTGAAAAATTGGAGCATGTACTATTCTTACTTCAAGTGGATGACAGATTGACAGGAACTGCTGCAAACTATTTGAAGGATCAGATTCAGAGACAGAAAAGGCTTTATTCTGTTAAGTCTGACAGCACATATGTTCCAAAGTACAGAGATCACAAGGGTGATATAGTTGAAATGAAGCCCAACACTGCTAAAATTATAATTACCTTTCTAGGTTACAAGGCTGTGGAATTCAATCTTGAGTCTGATAAAGCTTATTTGATCAGACTGGATCAGGATATAAGAAAAGCAAAGATTAATGATCTCAGGGCTGCAATCTTTCAAATTGGTGAAGATACTGCAGAGCTTAAAGATGCTAAAAGGAGGATGATTGATGAACTTACATATGCTGAGAGATGTTTGTTGAAGAACAATCTCAGAACAACTCCTGACATCAAAGAGATCAGAAGATGAAGCCAAGTCGAAGATCTACAACTGCTTAAATTCTGATATTTGTACAGACTGAAGTTGTTATCAGAAGTTAAATATTGGTAAAGCTTTAAGGACTGTAAGTTGTAGTTATCTAGTCTAATTCTCATGCATTTGTACTTAATGTTTTTGACATCATCAAATATCTGTTAAACTTGTATATTATGCTAATTTACAAGTTGGGGGAGATTGTTAGATATATTTGATAATGTCATGGCTAATATGATTTATGTTTAGTTTTCAGATCTTACTTAACAGGACAAATCAGTACTTAACTGGGAATCAGTACTTATACTGGAAGTCAGGACTTAAGGATATCAATACTTATATTATCAGGAGATAATCATCAGAAGTTGGATATCAGAGCTTAAGTGCTGAAGGACGATCAGATAAGGATAGTAGCTGATTAAAGGAAAGAAGATCGAGATAAACATAAGAAGAGATATGCATGAAGAAGGAGTTCCGTGAAGAATGGAATACTTGGAAGAAAAGATATATGATTGATATATTTTAGGAAGCAGAATTATATTTCATATCAATTAGCGATTATCTTGTAACTGTGTAATATATAAACACAGAAATAGGGTTTACACTATAAGTGTTATCATATTCGAGAAGATTATTCATTGTAACCCTAGCAGCTCTCGTGATATTTGTTCATCACTGAAAGGTAACAGTTCCATACTGTAACAGAGTTTATTGTTTCAATAAAGTTTGTTTTCTGTTACTTAAGATATTAAAGTTCGATTTGATTGTATTTTACACTGTATTCACCCACCCCCTCTACAGTGTGTGTGACCTAACACAAACTATTGAAGACATGGTGTTATTTTAGCATCAATATATATTTTTTGGTACTAAATTATAGCAATAACTACACTTATATTTAGCACACCGTTGGCTTAGTTTGAAGTGAAAAGGAAACAAGTTATGGCTCATAAACAAAACAACCCTACATTTCATTTCTTTGAAGCCTCAAGAGCATGGCAATGCAAAGACAGAGAATTTGGTTTACCAACATTTCTATGCCAAAACCATATTACACGATAACCACATGTCCTTATCAGTACTTGACACAAATCATATCCCTCAAGCCACTCACATTCCAAACAAGGAACAGGCTAAAGCTAACATTAAAACTATACCTCCAAGCTTAATTCTAAAAGATCTTGATATTGCCACTCTTACATCATCGATCACCGGTCCGCACAATGAGGTCATGTCATCGCTCCTCGTATTGTAATACACACTATAGAATGCAACTCGCGTCCTCTCAGCCTTGGCTGTGAAATTCACATCAGCAGTTTGGAATGTAGCATTGGAATTGGGAGTGTAATGTATATTTTCAGCTTGGTCACCAGCAAAGGCCATAACTGCTAGTGGCTGTTTGCATTTGTCATTGGCATGGCCTAAAGAAAATGATAATCGGTAGGGCTTGTTCGGCTTGGTCACAACCATCTGCGAAATAATGCCTTCTTTGCCTGAAAGCAATTCGATTGCACGCTTTCCTTCTGGGACAGTGAAATGGTTCGAGTCTATGTATCGGACTGCCCTGTTCGATTCAACAATCCAGCCTGGTAACGACGATGTTTCTTCATCAAGGTTGGTTGGAAGTAAGACACCTAGAGATGCATTACGGAACATCCATGGACCTTCTTCAAAGTCACCATTTAGCACGGCATTATCTGTTTAAATTGCAGGCATTGATAAGCCCAGATACAGGGTTGCAGAAAAGTATAAATGTAAATAGTACAATAGCAATTATAGATTTATTTATATATAGAATTACATCAATATAAAATGGATTACCTTTGACTTTCTCTGGGACAAACAATTTCTTAACTGCAATATCATCAATAATGGGCCCACAAGTGGGGTCATCCTCCATCCCAGGATTTCTAAACACAACTCGCACATCATCTTCCTCAACCTGAACAGCCCATGCGTAAGTATCCCAACCCTGAACACTATACAATGTTTGTAAATCAATGGTCTGCGACGCAGGTGGCACAGACACGTTCAGTGACTCTAGCTGAGCACAAGTCCGAGCCGCGCTAAATGTGACTGAGTAAATTGAGCCTTTTTCTAGCTTGACTTCTTGGCTTATCTCGGCGTCATTACCCAGCCGAACTGCATGTTCACCTTCGGGTACAATGAGGATCATGCCACCTTGTTTTTCACCTGAGGATATTATTTCGACAGTCCCATTTGCTTTCCAGCTGGGGATTGAGACGGGGCCGTCGGATACCCCAAAGTTGGAGAAACCACCGGGTGGCGGGGTCTCGAAATCACCATTGATCAGTAAACCTGCATTAAGCATTCTCCAACAGTTATCGGACTCTGATCATTTGAACTACGAGACTTCAACTTCGATTAATGAGAATCGAATTTAATAATTTTTAAAACACTGGGTTATATTACACGTTACAATAAGAAATTAAAATTTTAATTTTTTCTTTTCGAACCGAGAATAAAATCATGTATGTACATAAATTTGTGGTGCGCTTGTAAATTTGGTCTGTGACACAAATTAAGGAGGTTTTTTGTCACATAGCAAGGAGCATGTTCTGAGAATCTCTGAATATAATTGCCACATCTTACATATTTTGGGTGAACCGCGTCAAGCAAGCTGTCTTTGGGACCCTTTTCTTCTTACTCCTGCCTTGTTTTACTAACTTTTTGACTCACTATTTTAACGTGAAATGAACCAGTCAAGTACATGGCCATACTGGAAAACATTATAAAAGTAGCATACACAAGTAAAATGTTGGACAAACAAACACAAAAGTCACTGCATCTTATCCTGTTTAGATCTAGGTCTGGGTATAACAATTTGGTTATACCTCTTGGGCACCTTCATATCTCGTGTGCCCCGTTCACAATATTCCCGATGTGCCCCACGTCCAATAACTTATCAAGTGATTTTTCTAAACACGCATGACCATACAATATCATCTGTTAGATTTTTATGAAAATGCTACATTTCTGGCAATTAACTCTCCGCCTCCATCAACAACAATTTACCAAATGTGGGTCAATATTAACAATTTACACCAGGATGCAATGATTTTGATAGGAAATATTATCTACCTACTGTGATTCACTTCAAGTATAGTAAAGTCAGTGGTCCATACAAACTGTTGTTCCTTGACTGCTGAGTGCAAAACTTGTGAATAATAATGGTGATTCCCCGACACTACAAATATATTTAAATTTGGCATTTCATTTTCTGGCATAAGCTATGAAAGCACATTGCCTGTATCTGACCTGTGTTCCAATAACAAGTGGAGTAACTAGTAGTCTAGTAGCACTCAGTTGTAACACAGATTCAACTAGTCCTGATCTCCTTCATATTAGAACACTAGTTTAGAATTTAGTGTCAAACTAGGTGTGGATGTTTCATTAAGCTATTATTGCAATTCTTTTTCTGTCACACTAGCAAATTTAAATCTTACCATGCCTATTCTAGAAGTTTGACTGTATCTGAGCTACACAGTAATTAAGGTCATCACAGTCTATGAGTTTTAAATTATTTAAAATTAATCATAATTAATTAATAAGTAAATTTAAAGACAAGTTCTGCTTTACACTTGAGTTTTGGGTCCATGTCATGTAAACTAATGTCATTTGACCAAATACTAAATATGTAATCTATGCATAAACAAAGTGATTAAACTCTTATAGTTTAACATTAGCTCTTTTAGTTTAAACATGTCAATGTCCTGTTCTGGTGTGTGTGTGCGTGTTAATTTTTTTTCCTAGACAACTTTATTTTACAAGTTTGTTATAAAAAAATGTTTATTTTAAACAGAAATTAAAGATTTCCAAACTCTGCCTAACCTTTTTACTGCATAAAAATCTATATTACATACTTCAGTAGTTTAGCTGGATTTCTTGCAAAAACTTTACTCGCTCTGTCCCATTGAATTCTATACGTTACTTTTCGGCACGCTTTTTAATATTCATTTAAAACATAACTCCATAATATTTTTTTTTAATTTTTTTTCCTGTTTAAACTTTTATTAAAAAAAAGAAAATTTTAAAAAATTATTATGAAATTATACTTTATAGAAACCTTGAAATACGTGCAAATAGTAAACGTTGAGATGTGGGACGGAGATAATACTTTTTATCCTATGTAAAATGTTCAACTCGAAATGCACCAAAACTACCCTCAAAATTTTGAACTTGAAGAGTAAACTACAATAACAACAATGTGGCTAGATTTCCAGAAAAGTAAGAAGTAAACCAAACTATTTACTTGAGCTACATAGTAGTTGAGATCTCTTTTGACAAGAACACCCATCAAATCACACCACAATCCACTTATAGTTCTGGGGCTAAACTATTACTAATGATGTAGCCTGTATGGACTTAACATAGCACAATTAATTAGAACCAATGATAAGAAAAGTTGTAAAAGAAAGAGAAAGAAATCATACCATCTTCTACTTGTGCAGCAACTTGATGTGCCACTAGAAGAGCACAAACTGCCACCCATTTCCATCCTGTTGAGTTCCAAACCATCTTCATACCCATCTCCTTCTCCCTCTCTCTCTCCCTCCTCTCTCTCTGTGACTACGTGGTCTCTCTCTATCTATAAATCTCTCTCTCTGTCACTATGTGGTCTCTGTATCTTATAAACAGAGAACAATATGGGAGCTTGAAAAAAGAGGAGACAGAGCAAGTATCATTTTATACAAAGAATCCAAGCTAGTGTCTAGTACAAACTAGTGTGAACTTCACAGTACTCCCTCTGCCCCTAAGAACGTTTCCCATTTGTATTGGACACGTTTGCCAATGTACACTTTTAATTGTTAATATTTTTATTTCCGTAGTAGTATTAAATATAAAAATTTCACTGTATTAAAGTATTCATAAATACGAATCTAACAAAATCACTCACGACTATATTTGCTTTTATAGATTAGATGTAAATTAGTAGTCAATCGCTTATCGTGAACAGTGTACAAAATCAAAACGGGAAATGTATTAAGGGACGGAGGAAGTACTTTTTTACAAGCTGTACACATTTGTATCTCTACGTGATATTTTAAAATAGTAAAATGATCGAGAAACAGTTGGTGCAAATCCAACCGATATCTAAAAATTTAAATTTGGGGAAGATTATCCAAATTTCATTCTAAGTGATAATCCAAATTTGGATCAGTAGATTGGATCTACTGATAGTTTTGTTTTTTATAGTTTAAATTGATTTTTGATTTTTTAATTATATAATTAATAGTTAACAAAATTTATTTTTAAAATAAAGAGGCACATATTGCACTTAGAGATACATTAATTGAGCATTTGTGAGAAAAATATACTAATTCGAAAAATTAATTTGTATAAAATATCAATTGATATTTTGTATGTTAATTATTGCAATAAATGTGTTTTCGTGAATTAAGTGCACAATTTTAATATTTTTATGTGTATTAATTTTTTTATTTAATTAATTTATGAAATTTTATATAAATTATTAATAATGATTAAGCGATAAATTTAAGGTAAAATTATTTAATATGATATTTATATATTATTATATGTAAAAAGTAATTTAAATCAAATATTTAAATTGTTAGACTTGGTCAGAAATTTGGATAAGAATTTGGATTTTTGGATCATAATGAAGATGAACTTAATTTTTTTTTTTTTAACGAGAAAAAGTTTAATCTAAGTTAAACTAAAGGGATCTATTTAAATTTACATGATTGCAGTTTTGGAGTATAAAGATAAAAAACGGAAAAAGGAGTTCCCCACTCGTGGATCCACAATTTTTTTGACATTCTTCCGTGTATTAAGAACTTGATGGCCCACCGCCGAATTTTCTCAATCATGAAAGCCACTCGTGACCTTTACTTTTTTCTTATTTGCATAGAAGAGAATGATACTTTTACACTTTTTTTTTTGGATTTTCATCCAACTCTTTACATTTTAAAATTTATCCAAAATAGTTAATGAATCCCATTACTTTTCCACTTTTTCTCTCTTTTTACGCTACTTTTACTTCATCATCTCCCTTTTATATATTAAAAATCAATGGGTCTCACCACTTCACTCACTTTTCTTTCTCTTTTTCAATACTTTATACGTGTTTCTTAGACTCCGTACCCAACCCAAACGTAAAGAATTGGCCGGGACGGAGGGAGTAATTATTTTTTCTAGGGATTCATTATCATCGAAATTTATTTGTTCCGTTTGTTACTAGCTTTGATATCATGAAATGAAACAAATTGGTAATCTCATGCCCTATGTCATCGCAGAGCAAAATTCAATCGAAGTTCTTGTAATTATAAGCCGAGGTACTGCCTTTTTCACCGTTCTCTTACAACTAGGCTTTTCAAGGCGAGGTAAAGAAATGGGCGAACCGCCCTTGACCCGACTCGACCGGGGTTGAACAATCTCCTCTAAATTCTTTGACACAATTATGAACATTAAAATTTTACATTATTGAAGTATACGGAGCGAGATGGTATTTGTATGATAAAACATATCTCTTCCTGAATACAATATAACTGGTATGATAACGTGTGCAATGTACGGATTTCATTTAAATCGTATTATTTGACAATTTTGATTTTTAAAATAGATTACTCGTAATTTTTGAAGTATCACATATTATTATTTTTGACATATTTTACGTTGTTAATGCGATATATATGGCTAAATATATATTTTTTTAAAAATGATACTAGCTTGAGCTTCTTATATAAATTTCATATGTAATCATAACAATATACTCTAATTTAAGAATTTCTTAGGAATTTTATATATAATTAAAAAACTGTAACGAAGAAAGACAAAATAATACAAATTTTCAAAAACATATCCTTAAGTAAGTAGACTAACCTGTGTGAATGTGTATTTAAGTGCTCAAATTAGAGTTAAGAATTAATCATATACTCTTATTTTTTGTAAATATATTTAATCATAACCGTACATTTAAATCTAATATACACTTCACCTCCGTTCTTATGCACCCTGCATGTTTTACATTATTTTTGGCATTAGTGATGTTATCTTTACATATCCTCCATTTGTACATCATCATCGTCATTATCGTTCCTGATATATATACATATATGTATATTATATATTTACAACATCTTTCCTTGGCCATTCGTTCGTATCTTTGAATCGACCACAAATCCACCATTTCAACAGCCACTTACGAACAATTTTGTCTAAATTATAGCTTCATTCCCAACCACACTTCCGTAAACTCATTTTTTTCATTTTTCATACTACCACAATAGATATGAGTTTATAAAACCCCCATAATTATTATTTTCATATCCTCTACCATCGGCAACACCATAAACAATACCTTTAAACACTTTCAAAATTTTATATATCGAAAATTATGGTAATTTGTGTTTCAAATTTTGTTTATTTGGGTTCAGATTTTAGTGATTTTTGTAATTTTGGTAGTGTCGATGTGATCTTATCAAAGATTTTTAGTGATTTCAGTTTGATTTGTTGATAATTTTTGTAGTGCTGCGTGGAAGGTGGTTTGACAATGATGGTGATATTGGGAATATGTCGCTAGGGGTGATGTTATCGGTATATTGGTAAAAAATGATTTAAGAATATATTACTCAACTTATATGTAAATAATAGCATATATTATATATGCTATAATGTATATTTTTTCCCTAAAACTCTATAGGTGATTATATATATATATATATGCATATTTCATATAGTCATACATTAAAAATTTACTTATATTAAAGTAAAATTTTAAAAATTAATAAATACAATTAATTAGTTATTTTTAGAATCCGTCTTTTTAAGTACAATCAATTTCGTTGCCCCTAAATTCCCATCATTATCATTATTTATGTATTGTTTACAATGTAGTATCATTTTACCTGGTTTAAACCTTAAAATTGATATAACATGAAAGTTTTATATGGTTTCACAATTACATTTATATAGGGAATACAATAATCCTTTTATAATTGGTCGAGTGTATATTAGTATTTTTATAACTTATAAAAAAATATTTTGGCTTATACTAAATACAATATATTGGCTAAATAATTATAAAATTTTAATTATTAGTGGGGAGAAATTTACTGTTACTTTTATATTTATTAAATCTTGAAACAATGTTAAATTGAATGAAGTTAGTGAGTTTTCTGTGGATGTAGTTAATGGTTTTTAAAAGAATATCATAAATTTTTTTGGTGTAGTTGGTGGAGATATGAACATAATTATCTCATAATGCTATGCTCATTGGTTCAATTCTCATGACACACAGAGGGATAAATGGTTAATTTTTCAAGTAATTTGAAAGAAAATTAAAGGAAGGTAGTGAGTTTTTTGTGCACGTAGTTAATGAGTTTCTAAAAAAGTATCATTAATGTCTTTGGTGTAGTGGTTGGAGATGTGAACCTAATTATTTACTTCGCTTCACTGCCGGGTGTATAGCCTGTAGTAAAGTGGAGTCTTTGATGATTTGGTATTGTTTTTTTTTAAAATATTATTTTCCTAATTTTTTCTTTATTTATTAATTATATTTTGAAAAGTGTTGGCATACTTTTTAGGAAGATGTCCGTCAACCGACCAAACGAAACGATATTTCACTAATAATAGTATTAGTATTATTTTATTAAATATTACTATTTTTTATTTTTTCTTGATTTATTAATTATATTGTTATATTATCATTTAAATTACTAATATTAATTTTGTATAGTTCCCTACAAAAGAGGTAAAAAAGAAGTTGAGTGCAATTAAAAATTAAGTTGGATAATAATTCATAGAGTTTGTAGTTAAATTAGATACATCAGTTTTTTAATAAAATTATATTTCTTTAAACTTTGTTTTGGAAGTTGTTAGCATACTTTTTAGGAAGGTGTTAACCAACCGACTAAACGAAACCATGTTTCGCTTATAATAATATTAGTATTGATAGGGAATAAATAAATCCTGATTACGTAGTTAATGTTGTATTAATTACACATGATTTGGGCTGCAAGGCCCAATAATAAGATGTATGATATTTAGACCAAAAAGGTTAACACATTGATCAGGCCTGATGGACCAGATCAGACCCATTAATTAATAAAGGAAAAATCAGCTATTGAGAAGAGTCCCAATAAGGACATAAATCCTTGTAGATTGGCCTCTAAGGAACTTCATGGGATAAGGAATCAGCTTCCTACTTCCTAGGACTCCAAAGTTCATTCTAACTCAGAGACTTGACCACCAAGTCTCCTATAACAAGTCCAATTCAAGGACTCCCAACATCTATATAAGGGGCCTCACCCCACAAATCAGAACTACGTTTTTTGACTTGATCCTTGGCAATCAGCAAGGTACGTAGGCATCTTGTTAAGGCAGATTGAGTCACGAAACACAAGAGCAGTCAAATCGAGTCTCGAAGCTCACGTTCCTTAGTAATAAATACAACAATCATATACCTTAGTTTTTAATCCATAATATTTGGCGTCGTCTGTGGGAAAGCACAACAATCATGACGAGAACACGGAGAACAATTAGAGCTCTTGAGGAAGGAACACCATCGGGGACAACCCAAGTGATTTCGTCAACCGTGGAGATACCTCCTCATTCAACTTATGCAGCTACCCAAGGAGAAGCCCAGATAGGGGCAACTCAACCTCAGCCACAAGGGACGATTCCCTCGGTTATTCAAGGTACGAATCCCCAAGTTCAACAACTACATGCACTTGTGAATTCTCGACCCATCGGGTACGAATATTTAACTGTTGTGACTACTAACCCCCCTTATGGGATGCCCCTTTACCCCGAGGTTGGATGAAGTGGATATGCTTGGACTGAGTGAAGCATGAGGGCGATCGCCCCCATATATACGAGGTTTGGCTCCTATCCCTGAGGATCAGGAATTTTCTGGTCCTTACACTGAGAGAGACTCCGAATCTTCGGATGATGAAGTAGCCCCGAGAAGGAGACGTGCTGGCAAAGAGCCGATGGCTGATGGTAGCCAACGTCCTCAAAGCACCCAAGGAACGAATCCCCAAGAAGTGCCGGAAAGGATCAGGGCTCACGAGGCTGAGGCGCGACTTGGAGGCGCACCAGACCATCATACCCCCAATACCTCCTAGGGGGAGAAATCTTCCTCCTATTATAGACCTGGATGGTCCAGTACAGAGAAGGGCTGATGTCCCAAGGGCTGATCCAAGCAATCTTCTTCCCCTTGGAGATCCTGATGATCCTACTCCGCCCTTCACTGAAGAAATAATGAATGCCCATATCTCAAGGAAGTTCAAGATGCCAACTATCAAAGCTTTTGATGGCACGAGAGATCCCGCTAATCATGTTAGGACACTCTAATGCACTGCTGTTGCAGCCCGTGAATGATGCTATTAAGTGTCGGGCCTTTCCTCAAACCTTGTCGGGTATGGCTCAAAGGTGGTATAGTCGTTTGCCCCCAAACTCTATTGGGTCATTCAGAGAATTAAGTCAGGCTTTCATTAAACAGTTTATTAGTGTGATAGTGCATGAGAAAAGTTCAGCATCCCTCATGAGCATTGTGCAGGGAGCGAAGGAATCCTTAAGAGACTACTTGAATCGTTTTACGAAAGAAGCTTTAAAAGTCCCGGACCTTAATGACAAGGTCGCAATGATAGCACTGCAACAAGGAACTGGGGATGAGTTTTTCAAGATATCCTTGGCCAAACGCCCTCCTGAAAGCATGTTGCAGCTCCAGGATAGGGCAGGGAAGTACATCAAAGTGGAAGAGAGCATGAGGAAGTCCGTAGTGAATAATGAGCCCACTGGAGGCAAGAAGCGGAAAACTGACCTGGAATATATCGCTAAGGACAAGTATCCTAGAACTGAGCAAAACCCTGATTCAACCTCCAAGAAGGGAGGACCTGGGCAAAATTTCACTGAATACGCCAAGATGAATGCTCCTAGAAGCCAGATCTTGATGGAAATCGAGAAAGATCGAGATATTCGTTGGCCTAAGCCCTTGAAGGCTGATCCTGCCAAGCTAGATAAGAGCAAGTATTGCAGATTTCACAAAGATGTTGGTCATGACACCGATGAATATAGACAACTGAAAGATGAAATTGAGTTCCTCATTCGAAAAGGAAGATTGAACAAATACACTGGAGAAGGAGGGGATAGGAATAAAAATGGAAGAAAGAACTTTGAAGATCGTAAGAGGGACCAAGAGGATCAGGGGCGGAATCCCCAACCTAGAAGACCGGTTATAAACGCAATTTTTGGAGGGTCGCGACCTCGAGGGCCTGTGATAAACACAATCTTTGAAGGACCAACTGTTGCTGGATTATCCAGAAACTCCAGAAAAGCATATACTAGAGAGGTTATACATATTGTTGGAGAAGCCCCGAAGAGGGCCAGGACAGAAGTGACATTGGCTTTTGATGATTCTGACCTAGAGGGTGTGAAATTTCCTCATGACGACCCGCTGGTCATAACACCGATAATAGGAAATAGCCCAGTCAAGAGAGTCCTTGTGGATAATGGTGCTTCAGTGGATATCTTGCTCCATGACGCCTTTCTAAGGATGGGATATAACGATTCCCAATTGACCCCAACTGACATGCCGATATATGGATTTGCGGGAGTAGAGTGCCCCGTGGAAGGGATAATCAAGTTGTCAACCACCATAGGTCAGGAACCAAGGCAAACAACGCAGATGTTGGACTTTGTGGTGGTAAAGGCTAATTCAACTTATAATGCTATCATGGGGAGAACAGAGATACATGCCTTCAATGCAGTCCCTTCTTCCTACCATTCAGTTATGAAGTTTCCCACCCGGAATGGGATTGGAGAAGAGAGAGGAGATCAAAAAATGGCTAGAAGCTATTATGTAGCCTCTTTGAGGGCAGATGGAGTTGGGGGGCAGGTTCCTCCTATTGAAGATATGGATATCCGAGAGAATGATGAGAAAAGAGGAAAGCCAACAGAAGACTTGGTTTCAATTTCTTTAGCCCCCGAGAATCCTGAGAGGATGACTTTCATTAGAGCCACACTCGAGGAGCCCCTTAGAGGGAAGTTGGTGAGATTTTTGCAAGAAAATAGTGATGTGTTTGCATGGTCAGCAGCTGATATGCCAGGCATAGACCCATAACTTATTACTCACAAGTTGAATGTGGACCCAAATCGGAAGACAGTGAAGCAAAAGAAAAGAAACTTTGCCCCCGAAAGACAAGAAGCTATAAAATAGAAGGTTGAGAAGCTCTTAGAGTCTGGTTTCATTGAGGAGATATAGTTTCCTGAATGGTTAGCAAATCCTGTAATGGTGAAGAAGGCCAATGGAAAGTGGAGGATGTGTATAGACTTCACTGATCTGAATGATGCATGCCCTAAGGACTGTTTTCCGCTGCCAAGGATTGATACTTTGATAGATGCCACTGCTGGGCATGAGATGCTGAGCTTCATGGATGGATTTAGTGGATACAATCAGATTAAGGTGCACAAGGATGACATTCCAAAGGTATCATTCATCACTGACTTTGGTGTTTATTGTTATCTTGCTATGGCATTTGGTCTTAAGAATGCAGGAGCCACCTATCAAAGGTTGGTAAATAAAATTTTTAAGGATCTTATTGGCAAGACTATGGAAGTCTATGTTGATGACATGTTAGTCAAGAGTCTAGTAAAGACTAATCATATAACCCATTTGAGGGAAGCTTTTGAGGTCCTGAGGTACCACAAGATGATGTTAAATCCTACAAAGTGTGCTTTCGGAGTAGATCTGGAAAATTTTTGGGATCGATGGTCTCTAAGAGAGGGATCGAGGCCAACCCCGATAAAATAAAGGCAATCATGGACATGGAACCACCAAAAACTGTCAAGGATGTTCAGAAGCGCACAGGAAGGGTTGCTGCGCTGGGACGATTCATCTCCAAGTCAGGAGACAAGTGTTTGTCGTTCTTCAAGTCACTAAAAAACATTAAGGAGTTTGTATGGAGTGAGGAAAACCAGAAGGAATTCGAGGAATTAAAGAAATATATGGCCCAGTCCCCGTTGTTGGCCAAGCCAGCTTTGAATGAAGTTTTGTACTTGTACTTAGCCGTTTCAGAGAGTGCCTTGAGCGCTGTATTGGTTAAGGAGGAACTGAAAATCCAGAAACCCGTATACTATGTCAGCAAAATTTTGCATGGTGCTGAGTTGAATTATTCAACTATTGAGAAATTTGCTCTAGCCTTGGTAATGACTTCAAGAAAGTTACGTCCTTACTTTCAGGCTCATCAAATTGAGGTGCTAACAAATCAGCCCCTGAGAAATATCATTCATAGTCCCAAGGCTAGTGGGAGGTTGATCAAGTGGGCAATAGAGCTGGGAGAATTCGACATCAAGTATAAGCCACGAATGGCAATAAAAGCCCAGACATTAGCTGACTTCGTGGTGGAATGTACCATACCCAACCTAGAAATCGGGGGGCAGGAAGATACCATACCTCAAGACAAGGAAGTTGATAAGGGGGACAAAGAAAAGGATGATAATGAAAAAGAATATTGGGTTCTCTATTTTGATGGAGCATCAAAAACAAACTCAAGTGGAGCAAGTTTGGTTTTACAAAGCCCCGATGGGTTCTTGATTGAGTATGCCATGAAGTTAGACTTCCCGACCACGAACAATGAGGCTGAATATGAAGCTCTGATAGCTGGCCTCGGCCTAGCAGGGACACTTAGAGTCAAGAACTTAAAAGTCCGTGAAGATTCGAAGCTGGTCGTATCCCAGGTAAAGGGAGAGTTTGAGGCAAGGAAAGATACGATGGCTAAGTTTGTCCGCCTAGTAAGGGTTGTGATGACTCAATTCGATGAATGCCATGTTGAGAACATTCCAAGGGAGGAAAATGCTAAGGCAGATGCATTATCAAATTTTGCTTCATCTGAGATAGAAGAAAGTTCAGGAAGTGTATACTTCCGCGTTTTGAAGACACGAAGCATCGATGTTAAGCTTGTAGCTCCTGTAGGCCTGGGGACGTCATGGATAGATCCCATTAAGGCCCACATTCAAACCGGTTGGTTGCCAAATGATGCTACTGAAGCACGTAAGTTAGCTGTTCGAGCACTAAGTTACTCTTTGATAGATGGGATTTTGTATAAAAGATCTTTCGTGGTTCCTTACTTAAGGTGTCTCAGGACCGATGAGGCACGCTTGGCTCTTGGGGAAGTACATGAAGGAATTTGTGGGCAACACTTAGGGGGTACGACCTTAGCTCATAAGATAACCCGTTTAGGCTTCTATTGGCCAGAAATGATGGCTGATGTCAAAGAATATGTGAAGAAGTGTGACCGCTGTCAGAAGCATGCACCGGTCGGTAGACAACCCCCCGAGATGCTGACCTCTATCAACTCGCTCATCCCCTTTGCTATGTGGGGAATAGATATTTTGGGGCCTTTCCCCATGGCCACGGCACAAAGGAAGTTCCTGATTATAGCCATTGATTATTTTACTAAGTGGATCGAAGTCAGGCCTTTGGCCAAAATCACAACTAAGCAGGTTGCACAATTATTGTGGGAAAATATTATGTGCCGGTATGAAATTCCCCGCATCCTAGTCACTGACAATGGAACACAATTCAATAACGAGGAATTCAAGAAGTACTGTGAAGAAAATGAAATTGAGTTACGGTTCACCTCTGTGGCTCACCCGCAATCCAATGGGCAAGCGGAAGTGGCAAATCGGATAATCCTGGATGGACTAAAGAAGATGATCGAGAAATCGAGGAATAATTGGGTAGATGAGATACTCCCAATACTATGGGCCTATAGGACTACCTGTAGAGTCACGACTGGAGCAACTCCCTTCATGTTAGCATATGGGGCAGAAGCAGTAGTTCCCGTGGAGATATCACATTCCTCTCCCAGGATTCAAGCTTTCAATGCTGAGGAGAATGAGGTTGGGCAAAAGTTAGCCCTGGATCAAATTGATGAAGTGCGAGGCACATGCGAAGATAATGGAATATCAGAAAAAGGTTTCATTCTACTAAAACCTAAGAGTTAAAGAAAGGTTTTTCAAACAGGGTGACTTAGTCTTGAGGAAGGTGGAAGCTTTTGGTGTAGGGCAGAAAGGGAAGCTTGCCCCAAATTGGGAAGGGCCATACAAGGTCAAGAGTGTTCAAGGAAGAGAAACCTACAAGCTGGAGACTATGGACGGTTTTGAAGTCCCGAGAACTTGGCATGCACAAAACCTGAAGGTTTACTATGTGTAAGGCGATTGAATACGATTCTCACTTGTCAAGATGACAAAAAGGTTGAAAAGCACCTTGAAGCTTTGCTTGCTTAGGATTTATATATTTTATTTTTATTTTGAGGTTTATTAAGACTTGTGTAAGGGATGAATCCCAAACAATTTATGAAGTTCGGAAAGTTTTCGAAATATGTTTGAATCTCTATGGCAAGGCATGTAAAACTAAATGCATGAAATGCAAGCATAAAATCAGATAAACAGAAATGGATCAAATAAATATTACAAAAGTTTGATAAACAAAGTCTCGAAAATAAGATAAAGTAAATAAGCCACGCAGGGCTGAAAAAAGCTCTAGGGAGCTGAGGTCCCCTCGGTATCCATATCGTCATCCCCTCAGCTCTCACTAGAAGTCTCTGTCGTCTCGGAGGAGGAGGAAGAGCTGTCATCCTCAGCAGGCTTGGAAGACGACTCGGGAGGAGGAAGAAGCGGGTCCTGAGGGATGCGATCCGAGACAACTACTCGGGTACGAAACCTCTGCAACAAAGCCTCGTCATCAGGGCAGACATAATCCGCCGGGTTAATATCAGGACAAGCCTCGTTCACGGTCCCAAGGGCCGTGTCCCAACCAGTCCTAAAAAACCCGGAAAGACTGAGCCATCCCTTACCCTCATGGACTGGGTAAACTCCTCTGAGTCTAGATAGTTATCTATCGCCTTATCTTTCTCGGCCCGAAGCACCACCAGCTCGACGTTAGACTCTCCGAGCTCTTCCTCCTTACGCTTGAACTTCTTCTCTAGAGCAGCATACTTCTTCTGCTGTCTTCTGAGGGCATTGCCGGCTTTGTCAGAAGCCCTCTTCCATGACTCGGCTTGCCTCACAGCGCCTTGAAAATAGGCGTTAGACTGAAATGAAATAATAAAAAAAGTGTAAGGCAAGTAAATGCTACAAGTAAGAAAGATAAATTCAAGAAAAGTCATACCGAGGCCAGGGATTGAGCTCCCATGAGCTTTATCCTCTCCAGGTCTGGGGTGGCAACCACATCAGTAAAATCTTTGGGAGTCACGCCATGGTAGGACCAATCCCAAGCATGCTTCGTGGATCCAACCACGGTATCCCCTCGGCGGAATCCCTAGAGAGGCTGGAAGGCGCTTGTAGCAGCAGCAGCAGGAGCAACAGCAGCAGGATCAACAACAGCAGGAGCATCAGCAGTAATAGGAGCACTGTGACCCTCAGCTCCCTCAGATGGAACCTCCACCATGGGCTCCTTGTGTTTCCGTAAGAAGATAGGCTCTGTGGCCTTTCCTCGAGTGTCTAGGCCCGCAAGACGAGCCTTCTTCGTTCTAGCAATTTCCTCAACAAGGGGCACGTTATCCTCGTTGATCTCCTTAGCAGCTGCAAAACAAGATAAAAAATAAAATAAGTGGTGTCAATAATGCACGAAGTGAAATAAAATTGAGGAGGGAAGAAAAATACCCTGTTGAGAAACAGAGGATAGTCCCACATGGATGAGGGAGAACTCCTCTAAGAGAGTCCAGCTGGTAGTAGTGTTGTCATCCCGAGTAAGCTCATTATAAATAATAGTTTCCTTGGGAGTTAAGTGAATGGATTTGAGTCTACCATCACTAACCTTCCCGAAGGAAGGTCTGAAGAGTATGCCTCAGTCACCATTCTCCCACAGTAACCCGACGAAACTATTCCTCCAATTTTGGTTATTATCGGGAATGGAGGCGCTGTTAAAGATATGTATACACTTGGGCCTTTGTTTGACATAGACCCAACCACAATTACCAGAAGAACTGTTGTAACATTGAAAAACTTTCCTAAAAACAGCTACGGATAGGGGAAAACCTTCCCTAAGGCAGCAAACCATAAAACATAAAATGTTCATCCAAGCGTTTGGAGGGAGCTGACATGGGTTGATTTGTAAATTAGCTAGAAGATGAGGAAGGCAGGGATGAAAAGGGAACCTAAGCCCAGCATCGAGGGCATCTGTATAAATTAAAAGAGTGTCGGGTTTCCAGTGGCAAGTACGGTCGCCACCAGAAACTGGAACTAATCTCAGGGGAGGAAGAACATTATAACGTGCATTTAATTTATCATAATCTATGTTGTGCCAAGTGTTACAATGATTAAAAGAGTCGAGATGTGCAGTGGGGGGATATTCGTCCCCCCTAGTGTTAATCATATCAATCAAAGACATGTAGGAAGAGCGGATCTCGATATCCTTACCTCATTTTGAAGCCGAGGCTATTTTGGCCGTCCTTTCGGAATTCTTATCAGCCATAGATGAAGCTTGGAAGGACTTGGAAAACCTTGGATGGAAAAGGAGGCCGGAAAAGGCTGTAAAGAAGTTGTCGGAAAAGCTTCTAGGGGAGGAGAGTTGAGAGAGGAGAAGGATAAAGTATTGAGAAGAGAAATGTGAAGTGGTGAGTGTGAATGAAAACACACTCCTCCCACCCTTGTATAGGAAGAAAAAAGCCAACTTGGGCCTCAAAAAGCCCATTTGAGCCCAAAAAATGGAGAGTTCTGGAAAGTTCCAGAAAATTCTAGAAGAATTTAAGTAAATTCCAGAAAAAGAAAATAAATTTTTTAAAAATTCTGGAAAAATCCAGAAAGAACCCCAGGAGTTCTGGAAAATTCTGGAATTGGGCTTAGGAATTAAGGCCCATCCCAAATAAGCCTATGGATATGAAAGCCCTGCAAGGGTCCATGAATGAAAGTTCAAAATTTTTTGGGCCTAAAACAAAAGGGAAGGCATGAAGAAAGCAGTAGGCCCAAGTTAAAAGCCCAATTTAGGGTGGACCAAAGAAGCCCAGTTAAAACAATGGGCCCAAATACAAAAACCCAGGAATGAGGGCCCAGTTCAGAAAAGGCCCAGGGTCAATAATAAGTACCCATGAAAGAATTCAGGCCCAAAATCTTAGGCCCAAATTTGAGTTGAAAGAAATCCAACCCAGGTTTAAGAGCCCAAATCCAAATATGTGAAATCACAAAAAATATACGCCAAAAAGAAATATACTCTTGACCCAATTCGACCAGGACCTACATCATATTCCTAATCGAAATTCCTGAGGTCGAAATCATGTCGATTAGGGCTGAATAACAGGCTTAATTCGACCAGAATCAAATGGTATTCGACCAAAAACGACATATAAATCCTGATCGAAAGGCGTGAGGTCGAAATAATGTCGACCAGGGCTTAAAAGGATGGCTAAATCGGTCAAGATGAGGGATTCTAACCGAAAATCCTAGTCGAAAATTTCCTGCTCGAAAATTCAAAAAAATAAAAATAAAAAAAAATATATATATACAAGGTAAAAATCCTGGCCGAAATTCGACCAGAAATTGAGGTCGAATGAACCCTGCTCGAAATCCTGTCGACCAGGGCATACTGATGGATAATTCGACCAGGATCCTGGTCGAACCAGGTATAAAAAAAAGAGAGAAGAAAAAAAAAGTAGAGAAAAAAATGTTTCCTGAAAAAAAAAAGAATTTTATATTCTAAATATTTCCAGAAAATTAAGGAAATTCCTTAAGATATTTTCAGAAAATATTAATATTTTTTCAGAAAATTAGGAATAAATCCAGGAAATTAAGGAAAAATCCCAGAATTAAGGGGAAAATTCCTGAAAGTTAAGGAAAAATCCCAGAATTAAGGGAAAAATTCCTGAAAATTAAGGAAAAATCCCAAAATTAAGGAAAAAATTCCTGAAAGTTAAGGAAAAATCCCAGAATTAAGGAAAAAATTCCTGGAAATTAAGGAAGAATCCTAGAATAAAGGAAAAAATTCCTGAAAATTAAGGAAAAAAATCCTAGAATTAAGGGAAAAATTCCTGGAAATTAAGATAATTTCTAAATAGAAAGGTATGAAAGTAAATCGTTGTAAATGTGTAGGTCCCTCCACACTTTACGCAAAAATGATACCCTGTAAGGGAACGAATGAATTTAACTTCTGCGAAACCTAGTCACTGTTTTCCAAAAGTTGGGGGGAAAATGATAGGGAATAAATAAATCCTGATTACGTAGTTAATGTTGTATTAATTACATATGATTTGGGCTACAAGGCCCAATAAGAAGATGTATGATATTCAGACCAAAAAGGTTAACACATTGATCAGGCCTGATGCACCAGATCAGGCCTGATTGAACAAAGAAGGCCCAAAACCCTGATTCTTAATTAATTTCGTAATTAATTAATAAAGAAAAAATCAGCTATTGAGAAGAGTCCCAAAAAGGACATAAATCCTAGTAGATTGGCCTCCAAGGAACCTCATGGGATAAAGAATCAGCTTTCTACTTCCTAGAACTCCAAAGTCCATTCTAATTCAGAGACTTGACCACCAAGTCTCCTATAACAAGTCCAATTCAAGGACTCCCAACATGTATATAAGGGGCATCACCCCACAGATCAGAACTACGTTTTTTGACTTGATCCTTGGCAATCAGTAAGGTACGTAGGCATCTTGTTAAGGCAGATTGAGTTACGAAACACAAGAGCAGTCAAATCGAGTCTCGAAACTCACGTTCCTTAGTAATAAATATAACAATCATATACCTTAGTTTTTAATCCATAACAAGTATTATTTTTTTAAATATTTTTTTTTACTTTTTTCTTGATTTATTAATTATATTGTTATATTATAATTTGAATTCCTAAATTTAATTCTGGAAGTTTTGGTTCCCTATAAAAACAGGTAAAAAAGAAGTTAAGTGCAATTATAAATTAAGTTGGATAAGAATAAATAGAGTTTGTAGTTATATTAGATAGTTGAATTTTTTTACTAAAATTATATTTGTTTAAACTTTATTTTGGAAGGTGTTAACATACTTTATAGTAAGGGGTTAACCAACTGACCAAACGAAACCATATTTCGCTTATAATAATATTTTATTTTTACTTGTATTTAATTAAATATTTAAAGTTATTTTAACATGTGAAATTTCCATATATTATAAAATAATATGAAAATACATATAACATAATATTTTTGAATATAACTAATTAATATAACTAATACCACTTGAGCAAATAAGCTTACAGATTCAACATAATTTTAGATGATGATGATTTAGTTAACCATTTTAGCTATTATGGTTGGAGATGCTCTAAGAAAAACGTTTTTGGTGAACATTCTGTTTCCTCACATTTGTAATTCAAGTCAATTGCTTCTCATAAATTTGCCTCTCTTTTTTAATCGTAGGTAACCCGCAGTCGCTACCCTTGGGTGCGCACTGGGTAAACCCTACGGGCTCACGTAATAGCCTGCAAACCACGTGAACCAAGGTAAATCGCATTTAAGCGACAGGCTCTGACTCAGGAGGCATAATCATAAATTCTCCTCCCGTGGGATTCGAACCTGTGACAAAGAAGAAAGTTATCCCCTCTTTAACCAACCGAGCCAACTCTTGCGGGCTAAATTTGCCTATTTATTTATACTAGTACAAATAACTAGTGTTTAGTTCTGAATTGGTATTTCAATTTTTAAAAAAATATTTTTTACCGATCCAATCGTATGGATGTCAATAGATATATATTAGTGATATAACCAAAGTTTCATATCATAATAATTTTATTTAGTTCATCATTCTAACAGTCAAGCATCAGTTTGACTACAACTAACTAGTGTTTAGTCCCGAATTGTATTTCGATTTAAAAAATATATTTTTCAATGATCCAACTGTATAGATGCCAATAGATATATATTTGTGATATAACCAAAATTTCATATCAAAATAATTTATTTGGTTTGCCATTTTAACAGTCAAGCTTCAATTTGACTAGTACAACTAATTAGTGTTTAATGATGAATTGGTATTTCGATTATTTTAAAAATATTTTTCAACGATAATATTTTTCATGAATTGTTTAATTATGATGTCAATAGATAATATTCACTACGCCGTAAGTGGGCTATTGCAATGCCTAAATGGTTACCATAGACCCCAAAAGCGTTACATTAGGTCTATTGTAACACCAAGGGGCGTTACGTATACGAGCATTATAATAGACACCCTAATATAATCTATTGTAACAAAGAAGAAAACGTTACAATAGGAAACTATTGTAACACTAAAAGGCCCAAACGTAACATAAAATGAGTGATACATTAGGTTCGATTAAGATTTCAAAAGTGTGCCACACTGGTAGGTCCCATTTTTTGTGGGGCCCACATAGCCTATTTTAACAATCACTTTTATCAATTGTAACACCAATTTGTTATAATTAAGCAATAGTAGTATATAATATGTAACATTGTATATAAACATACATTACACTTGAATGGGCAAATGGAACGGTTAATTTTAAAATATTTAAATTACATGCTCTTGTTAAACAACAATCCCAGTAGCAACATAATATCAAAGTAATAATACATAATAGTCTCATGTATAAGCCATACTAGTACATAATAATCTCATTTTCAAACCATATTAATAGTGTTAATGATAACCGAAAGGAGCTATCATCTCTTAATTCTTTCCCTGAGAATGGATGGATGTCCTGCATATCGTCTGACAGGAATATTTATTAACAATCCCAAAAAAAACATATTTTATATCTAAAATAGGCTAACATCAATAGATTTTTTTGCAAAGAATATAACTAATTAGTTTTCTAGTTTGATACAAGTATAACTAACGATCCCTATTAAGTTATCAGAAAGAATCGTACTCGATAGTTAGACATAATTTGTTCCTCTATTTCATGTTCTTTTTTATCAACATAAAATACATCAAAAGTAAAGAAAGTAAAATGTAATGTTTTAAAATAGACTTGCAACAAAGTGCACTTGTAATTAAATATAATATAACAACCAAAGCTTGCGTTCTCTGATTTGTCGCGATAGTATAATATAATAGCTGAACAAGTAGAATAATATATTAATTTTTAAATGTTTTTTTAAATATATATATATATAATTGTGGGAAGTCCTTACTATAAGGCCCTAGAAATTTTGTGAGGAAATTTCAAGCTAGAGGTTGTTGTTTGGAGTGCAGGAGTGATACTTTATATTTTGCTATTTGGGGTTCCTCCCTTTGCGGAAGGTAGAGTTTATATTGATTATGCAATTAGTATTTATAGCATTTATAACTAACCTTGTGAAGCATCAGACCATTGTAGTAGTAAGCTGCAGCCTAGAAAAGTTACATAAACAGTTGAAAAACCATTAACCAGTAATAAGTGTAGAATACTTAATAATAGTGACCTTGACCTGATGACAAGGGAGCTGGTGACCTAAGGGTCTATAAACAAACAAATCTTAAAGTCTTTGCTGCAGGGACGGGGAAATCACAACAAATTAATAAGAATTACTTGATAAACCAATAATCTAGCAGTCTTTGCTGCAAAGTAGCTTAATTAACCATACCAATAATGTATCACAAATGTATATATAGACAGCTGCTAAATAGCAATTCAGATATGGGCAGGAAGTATTAACAGGCTAAAGGTACATTGCAATATTTCACTATTTTCTGACATTTGCGAAACAATCACTCCAACCAGTAAAGGTTTAAAGTTTTAAAACAATTACATGGGCTCTTATCATGTGAATTCTGATTGTAAATAACTTGGACTGCAATTTAATTGCCTTCAGAAACATTTTTTTTAGAACTCAATAAAAAACAAGAATATAAGAAAAAAATAGCATATTAGTACGACATTGTCTTACTTTCGTGATGACTTTTTCCACCATGGGGGTCTGGAGAATAATACATTTTTTTGATCTTCCAGAGTTGCAGCAGACATTACTGGGAACACAAAGTTTTGAGAAAGAAGCCCTGCAATCAAACCGAAAATTAGCAGAGACACCTGCCTATATAGAACCCTCGCCATCTCTCTGCCAATTCTGCAGTAAAAAGACTGAGAAATGGAAGATTGTGAGAATGATGCAGAGTAGACGAATGATTATATAATGGAGGGGAAGTAAATACTAGCAGGTAAAACAGCATGTGGTTAGTTGAATGCTCTGCAGGGAGCATTTAAAGTAATATGTCTTACCATTCCCAATTTACAAATAATTGAGATGAATTACTATCCAAAAACTTGTTTCCTGAACAAAATCTATAAACATAGTTTTTGCTTCATATATGTAAGTTGAATTGCACGAAGGTAGAGAAACCTTTACCTTGTTACGGAATTTCATGAACATAATGCCAGTATATTAGGTTTTGACTAATAAGACACTCTAATCTGTAAAAAAGTCTGTGTTTATTTGGGTTCAAATGTTTACAATATGCGGTAGATGACTCCATAAAAAAGTGTTGCCTGGAGGTATTAATTAGAATTTCAGTTACTTGTACTCTGGATGGGGCAAATGCACCTACCGGAATCAGACAATGAATATACATGTCCTAGCAGAAATAGATGTTGATACACTAATATTAAGAAAACATTAATTCGATAAACACCTCTGAAAGTATAGTTGTAAACAGGAAACCATCTTACGTAAAAATAGATAAGTCATTCATAGACTACACACGCTGCCATTACGTAGATATTCAAACACTAACATCTGGTATCCACAGTCCTGGCAATAGCCTGGAATGGAAACTAAAAGGGGCTAGCTATTTATCAAAAAAAGAAGGGATTAGCTAGTAACAACTCATAAACCACCACATAATTATCAAAATAATTTATTGAAGCTACAAGGAGAACAGAATGCAATTTAATCAACAAAGGTACTTCAGTAAAAAAATGTAAATTTCCATTAATAAATCAAATGGATATACAACAAAAAGACGGTAAACATATTGATTTAACAACAAAAATGAAGTCAACTAGTTCTTAGCACTTCACAAAACTGTAAAGGCGCAAAAATCTGTAATCTAATTGTTAAAAATCAAAATAGTTGTACAAAAAATAAAAGTAAAATATCAAACACGAGGACGAGGCAGGCTAACTAGAAGATGCCCATTCCAAACACTACATATAACAATGAAACCAACACTCACATTAAGATGATAACCTTCAAATTAACGCTAACCTTTTTACGGAGTAATAACAAAAGTCTGCCAAGATAAAAGTTTGAACAATTTCAGTTAGCAGGACCATTGGAAGCCAAACATATCCGCTTTCGAGCAAGTACAAATACTTGCCAACTGTGAATCAAATACACGGTTGTTAATAGCAATGCCAAAGGTATTTACAAAAATTTTCAATTAAAACTATAGAATTGTCGAATCAATGTGCAGAAAATGAGTGGGAAAGAGAATGAATCATTCATCCTCAAATGGACTCAGAACTAATGCAAACACTTAATCAACAACTAATGCCTCATAAAGTGATAAACCTAGCAATCTAGACCACTGAACAACTAACACACTAACAAAAAAAATATCATAAAGAAACAACAGAAGAACAAGCAACAACACGAACGAGAAAAGTCCCAATTTTACCTTAACGAAGCTTTAAACTGGAACGCCCAATTTTATAGCCCTAATTGCTTAAGATATCAAATTGAAAAATATAGTTAGGAATACATATATTTACCATATAATTGGAGCTCCTTTGAAACCCAATTAATTCTAGTGAATACATATATTAACCACATAATTGGAGCCCCTTTGAAACCCTAATCGACTGCAAAATCATATAAATAAAAATATTAGTAATCGCTCAAGTACTAAGTCTTGGATTTATTTTGAAGACAACGTTTAGAGAGAAGGGGGTGGGAGAGAGATCGAGCGCTTTCTGGTGAGGTTTGAGTTTCTGGTGAGGTTTGAGAGAAAGAGAGAGAAAAAAGTCTCGACCAGAGAGAATGTTGTGAGCGAGAGAAAGTATTTGTCCTGGTTCAGTAATTCATTTAGGGGAAAAAATGCAGCCCAGTAATTCACGTAGTAAAACGTGCATCATTTTTAAATTTTTTTATTTTAAATTATTAAAATATTATTTATTAAATAAAAATAAACAAAGTAACTTTTGTATTCATTAACAGTGTAATTTTATAAATTTTATTTTATTATATATTATATTTTTATTCACAAATAAACCATAATACAATTTTAATACTAATTTATGATAATATTTCTACTTTAATATTTCTAAAAATAAAAAATATAACTAATGTAACACCAGGTTTTGGTGTTACATGTTGTGCAACATCTACATTTCTCGGTAACACTAGCGTTATAACGCTAGTTCAGAGGTGGTACAATATGACAAAAAATTCTTAGCAAATGTGACACTCATTTTAACACTTACATTACAGTAACCCATTTATGACGTAGTGATTTATATATTAGTGATATGACAAAATTTTCAGAAAAATAAATAAATTAATTGATTTACTATTTTAACAGTCAACCGCTGGTTTGACTAGTGAATGAAGCACATAAACGTGAAACTCTTGTAATTTTTTCATAATTTTTCAAATATATTAGACAAATATATAAATTTTAGAATATTATCAAACACAAAAATCAAAATTCTTTTGTAATGTATATTTTTTCATCACCATAAATATTTGTACATATGATGAATGTTATCCTTGTATGTCAATATATATTTTTTTATAATATATAATATTATTTAAACTTTTAAATTTTTTTTGTGTTTTCGTTTACTAGATACAACCGCTTATAATCAATTTAATTATTTCAACCGATTTTGGTTGAAATCATTTTTTTGCAATTGGCTGTTTTTTTTTGCCATTATAGTAAATTCAAACAAAAAAGCGGAAAATTATCCCGCCATTTGGTAATGCTAAATTTGACCGCTAGCGGTTGAATTTAAGAGCGCAAAATAATTTAGTTGGCGGGAAAATTCCCTCAATTTTTTGGTAAGGATAAATTCGACCGCACAAAAATACCGGTCGAATTTATTACTAAATTCACTGCACTATTTCAATTGAATTTAAATTCGACTGCTGGCGGTTGTATTTAGCCTTACCCAGTCAAGCATTCAGGTTGACCATAAATTCGACCAAATTCGGTCGAATTTAAACCGGTTGAATTTGTTCGGTTTTATTTTGCTTTATATTCTTGTAGTGTTTCAAGTTTTAACATTACACTAAAAGACATATATGTATAAAAATTAAAATTAAACATTCATATAAACATCTCAAAAATATAAAACAAAAAATCAAAAGCTCTCACTTCTCTCTCTCGACTATGAACTCTATCTCTATCTCAACTCTCTGCTCTCATTTATGTGCTCACTCGACTCTCTCTGCTCTCGATTTAGTAACTGTCTCCCCCAACCCCGCTCTCTTTTCATTGGAGGTTAAATTGGGTAAGCTCAAGTCGGAGTTTAAAACTTAAAAAAGTCAGAACTTATAGCTCAATTCGGGAGGTTAAAGCTTGAATTTAGTAAGTTTTAAACGCCAATTTTTAAATTGGAGGTTTCAATTTGAAACCCTAAAATTTTAATTTACTGATAAACAATGAAATTTGTGGGGCTTGTTTTGATTGTGATTTGGGTTTAATGCTAGATTTGGGATTTTGAATTTTGAAGTAGAAGCTTGTATAAGGAGTAAGGCTTTGCCTTCCTTTAAATTGTATGAATTTATCTATGTAAATAATTAATACATTGATTGATTGAAGTTACCTATAACTTCTCACATTTGTCTTTTCACTTTCTTGTTAAATGGTTGTTAAATCTTTCTAAAGACAACGGTTGTGACATTATAAATCTATTATATATATATAATACAACACAGGGGTTTGATGAACAATTTAATTAATATGACGATTATACTCCTACATTATTACATATATAATATTTATTTCACGTCATCATTCATTTATTAAAAAATATTAATTGTTGTATAATTAATATGTACATATATACATTAATACATTACATACATCGGTTAATTCAAGATACCATGTTGAATTTACTTAAAAACGTCAGTTTGGCTTAAAAATCGATGTGATATGTAATAATAACATCAATTTTGCCATAAAAACTACTAAAAGCCTTTATCTAGAATATGTTTAATTGATAAAAATATCATATAATGACAATATATATTCAAAAGATATGAGGGGATTAAAAATTTAACATTAAGATGCAGATCTCATTTTCTTATTATAAAACGATGTTGTATGTCCTCTTTTACGTCAGTTTTAAACCAATGTTAAATGGGATAACCTTTAACATCGCTCGCAAATACATCGGTTACCATTTTTCCAGACATCGATTTTCTAAATGATGTTTATTAACGTATTTCTAGTAGTGAAGTCCTAGATCATTTCTTGAGCAATAAAATTTTATTTATATTTAAATAATAGTAGTTGATAACACGTGCGAAGTACGGGCCGAGATCAAAACATCAATATTAAGTAATGATTATTGAAATTTATTATAAATATAATTTAAAATATATAATAAATAAAATTGTACAATTATTACAATTATCCTTTTGAATTTATATGTAATTTTCATTAACTCAAATTTTATTAGAACAATAAACTCAACGTTATTATGAATCTGTTGTTTAAAAAGACATAACTAACATTTTTGATCGAAACTTTAGCCAAACAATGAGCAACACGATTGACGCATAATTTACCAAAATATTAAATTAACATTACTAAGTAATTGCATATCAGATTTCTTATTAGTAACTGGATTTGTGTTTTTACATAGTTTGTGATTGCATAATTTTTTCTAATAAAATATTCTTCATGTTTGTATAAATTTGCATTTGGTGCTAAAATAGAATTTTATAAGTATAAATTTAGAAATTTCAATGTATATGCAATTCTGTTTATATTAAAACAATATAAAATATGTAGTATATAAAATCAAAAAGGGTAAAATATTACATATCTAATTTTAAGTCATATAGGAATAAAAAAAGAAGAATAAAAATGGTATATTTAGAAGTGAAACCAAAAGTTCGTGAAACCAAAAAGGGTTGAAACCAAAGTACCCTTAAAAGATGGTTTTCGAAAAGCATGACTTATAAAATTCAAATAATGGGTAAAAATAATACATAAAGAATTATAGTCATATACACATCAAAAAAGATAAAATAATACGTTTAAAATTATCACATGATTCATAAAATATAAAAACAAAAGGTGGTGAAATCAAAAAATAATTGAAAGTAAAATATCACTTAAAAACATGTTTCACTTATTAATAAAGATTATTAAAGTTTCATAAAGCAAAGTTTTTAAAAAATATAGAATTTGGTTTGGATGATACCAAAAATAAAAGAATCTAAACTTTTGTGAGGCAAGTGCACATACATCGATAGCCTCTCCACTTTCTTGATGCAACACCCAAGAAATCTCACTAGATTCTTATGCTGAAGTTTAGCAATGCATGGCACTTCATTCATGAACTCATTTACTCCTTGTCTTGAATCCTTTGAAAGCCTCTTCACAACTATTTCTTGTCCCTCTTCCGAGATGCCCTGAATTATAGATGTGATACCTTCATATATTATTTGATCGACTGGCATTGTCAATTTCTATATTTAATATGATTTCATGACATCCTAGGATGAACTTTAGCAGGTCTAAATATTCTATTGTTAAACAACTCTTTGCTTTTTTTTGAGAGATATTCAGTTGTTTTACTGTAGTCATGATAAATTATTTTGTTCAGATAAGTATTGGACTGATCACCCTGTATACAGTTCCAAATCCACCTTTACCAAGCTTGTTTTTGTTGGAGAAATTATCAATGGGCCTTTGTAATTTGTAAAAACTTAAATAAAGGTAGATCCAAATCTTTCCTCTCATTCAGTTTCACTTTCCCTGCACAGGCAAGAAGTAGATCCATGGGTACTTTACCTCCTGTGGACGAGATTTTTCTAGTAATTTTAAAATTTTTTAGTTATATATTTGATAATGTTAAAATATTTATTTTCTTTTCTCCTGTAGTTTATATAAAAATATTGTTATATTGTTAGTCATATTATTTAATTTTTTATAGTGAAATTGGTTTAAAGTAATTTATATTGATCATACTTGTAGACCAAGCCTTACCTCAGGGGAGTTCCTAGATTTTATTATTAGTAATAATTTATAAATCTCATTGAGAATTGGCAAGTCCAAGTTAAGAGAGGATTTTAACGTGGCCGAATGATATTAGTATTTCATAAATCTATTAAACTCGGTCAAATGTGATTTATAATTAATACAAGTATTATAATATTATTAATATGCATAGCAAAAAGTAAAATGAAATATTATGATATATGCATTTAATAAGATTTGTACCATTTTCTGTGTTTAGAAGAACTAATAATATAAAATTTTAAGGATAGCCACACTGACTGATAAACCTTAATTCTCTCTCTCGATGAGAGTCGGCCGCCCCATCTTCCTTTAACCCTAATCATCACACCTCCTTCTTCACCATTTCTACCCATCTTCATCTCTATCTCCATCCTCTCTCTTCATCTATACAACATTTTAATCATTTGTTTTTAACTTTCTTTCAATAAATATCGGATTTTGTTCAAAAATTCGGTTCTTTTTCGTTTCGTTTAATTGAGTTGTTATTTATGTGTTTGATTGTCTTACTTTGTGCGATGTGTCTCACTTTATGCGATGTGTTGAAAATGGATTTTACGGTATATTGGGAGATCTGGATATCTCGCATCAACAACACTTTCGACAGGTTTATAGCTGGTGTCCGGCAGGTAGATAACTGGGGTGCTTTTGGAACGGTAGTGAAAATCGCATGTGCTCAACTCTCATAAAATATTTTTGTTCATAACATGAGGGCCCTCTCAGTTTTTGCAACTGAGTCCTCTAAACATTGTATAATCCATGGAATTAATGCGAGGGTCAATTGTGAAACTACTGTTTTCGGTGGAGATGCAGACTGGATCGCTCGAGAAACCATTATCTTCATTTTTAATTTTCAGAATATTTTTTATTCAGTCAGTTAAGTAATCCAGAAACAAAGAGGCTAATTATAGTTCTTTTATTTGTTTTTCAACCTGGTTGCAGGATCAGTTGGGGGTTTGTCCCGATTGAGTTTTTTTCATGTTATTAATGAAATCTGCTATAAATTTGACAAAAAAATAATATAAAATTTTGAATTTTGTTCTGTTAACAAGATTAGAATTTAAAAACCTTTGATAGTATTTTGAAGGATAATATTTATTAGTTTTAGCCTTATTGTCCGGCAAGGCACTTATCTTTTTAATATATTTCTTAACTTAATATCTATATAAATTGTATGTATGATTTTTTTTCATAATATTTATAATTGAAATCCTTTTTTCGATATCTAACATAATACATTAAAAATTTCAATCTATTTTTCTAGTTTTCTTATAATTTCATGTTAATAATAAAAAAAAATAGTCACCTTCTATTTTTTCTCAACTTTCTCCTTCAAATTCTGATGATTAGACTTTCAACAATAACTGACACTAATTCTCTAATTCTAGGATAATTGACTGCTAGCTGAGTAAATAAAGCAGAATGGAAGTATTAAATATTACCTGTTATTTTAAGCCTTTTTATCTTGCATGCATACCACGGGAAAAAGCTAATCATTACAATAAGTACTACAAGCGCGAGATCTGATCAACAGACGCTTCTATCATCTGGAACTTTTGATTTTGTCTGTGTTGTAAAATATATCACGATTGATCATTGAAAGTAAACTAATTAATTAGTGATCAAGATATACCTAATAATAGTAGCTTAAGAAAATGTCACTCACTCAGTTCTGATGCAGCCATTTTGACATAAAGGTCTTTTCCATCTTCAAAGGAGCCTTGCATGTCATTGAAGCTACCAAACGAAATAAGCATCCACTTCCGCCATTTCTAATATCCATTGCAATTTCACACCTGCATACTTCAAGAAGCCATCTCCATTTTCACATTCCAGCTTAACATTGCCTGAATAATCATTAGACCAATGTGCTGGCTCCCAATTTTCTGCTATATCGGATCAAACCCTTCCATACATCACTACTAGAAATATGGCATCAGACATAGGTTCAGAACCGATATTAAAAAAAAATCTGAACCGATGTCTTCGCGTGTGATGTTAAATGTCATCAGCCTTTGACATCGGTTAACGACCGATGTCTATTACATTCCTATACATCGGTTTTAAGATTAAATGTGATGTCTTTGCAACAAATTTCAGCTTATATTACAGTATTTCTAGGTGAATATGAGTATATTATGAGGTATTTATCCATTAAAACATGAAACTTACAAGCTCTAAAAGCCATTTATTAAAATTCTTTCGAACAAACCGATGTCAAAATAGAGACTCAACATCGGTTCACTTATTTTCCCGATGTGAAATGCGGGATTAGACATCGGTTCATTTAGACGTCCCACGTGAAATGTAGGATTATCCATCATTTTTATTTCTGTATCCAATGTGAAATCATTATGTTTAACATCAGTTATTTTCTTAAACCGATGCGTACTCTCTATTATTTAAAATTTAAGACATCAGCTTTTATAAACTTCAGATGTTATTTGCATTCTTTACATTGAGTTTCTTTTCAGAACCGATGTTCAATGACTATTTCACATCAGATTTTTTAGTTCTTTTTCGTTTAATATAGTTTTACCTGATGTATTTCTTATATTTTTCACATCGGTTTATATTTATCAATGTGATGTTATTGTTTTGTAATTTGCATGCCATCCTGATCCTGTTCACATCCACAGGAACCAATTACATTTACAACCAAAAAAATACCAAACAATGCAACATAAACATAAAGCTACATTGATACCAAATTTCTTAACATTCAATATCCAACAAGTGGTCAATTCAGACACATTCCAAGTCTAAATTAAATATCCCAATCACAAACAATAAAACCCAAATTTACTAGTTATTATATCCAACAATCTAAACATATTTGACTTGGAACAAATATGTCAAAAGGAAATCATAAAAGCCAAGCATAAAAGCCAATCGTCCCAGTCAAACACAAAGAAGGCAAACGACGCGATTGACATATACCCAAAATACAGGATGCCGGAAACTAGCTTTGTGATCTCCAACTTTGTGAAAACGTAGAAAATGGAATAGAGGAACATGTACAAGACAGATGATTGTGCTGTAGGGTGCCCATCACCACCAATTGTAATCTTCACTGCATGTTATTACCAAAATAAGAAAAACTATGAATAAGACTACAGGATGCAAGCCATATAACATGTGTAGTTTAAAATCATCAACCTCTACATCAAGGGCTGCTACCTCTATAGACCATCTTAAGGGGTTCAACGGGTTGCAATTTTAGATCTAGATTACAGAGTTACCTTGTGATGAGTTTCAAAAAACATGATCACTTCTTCCATGTGATTCTGATAAAACCCCCACTTGACATGTTAAAAAACATCATTAGGAAATGATATGATTGAACTTTCTAGACTTATCCCAGTATGCAACTCGACGAACTACTTACCTCGACAAAGCCAAAGAATCCAGAACTCATATCACCTGAATCATCCAAACCAAAGAACGAATGAAACAGGCTAGCCAAGAATGAAACATAAATATTAGTATAATATTAGTACATTTATTCATTATTGATAATCCCACAATTGTGGTAATTTCTATAGTTAATAAGATAAGATAAAATCTTCCTAGGGCTTACTCTAACACAAGTATAAATGTTAGAGAAATGGGTTACATATTGAAATTATATTTAGGGAGGGACTGTGTATTGTTAAATTACTTCAATTAGATATTTTATGAATAAAATAAAATTCCCTTGAGCTCTTACTCTAGCACATACAAATTTTAGACATGATTTGTGTATTACACAATTTTATCATGCATCAGAATTCAATTGAGAGAAAGGTAGGATTTGTGTATTACACAATTGATGCGAGTGTTAAATACTATAAAAAGTACATCTTTCGTTGTTTTAGCTACAATACTATGAAAATATATAGAAAAGAGTTGTCATTTTAGCACTAAGCATGCTGCATACAAAAACAAAGCAAGTTTGGAGCCCAACACAACACAAGTAAAATAGCACTCTACTCTGTATCATTAAGCATTGAAACTAAACCCAACACATGACTTCTTGCGACAAGTTTGACAAATCCTCCAAAATAAAAGGAAATAGACATATGAAGTTCTTCTAAACAAAGTCAAATATGCCTAATTTATTGTTGCCTATGTAGGTTCTACAGTTTGTCAGGACAAATAAGATTGAACTTACCAGTTACCCTTTTTTTCATTTTTACCAAGCTGTTGCAGTACATCAACTTCAATCATTGCTGCTTCCCGATATTTTTCAACACCTCGGACAACTTTAGTGGCTACCATTTCTTCCCCCTCTTTGTCCCATCATTCTAAAACTTGACTGTTAGGTCCCGAATTATCGTAGAAGGGGTGTTGAATATGATAATCACTAAATTAAAAATTCTTTCGAATCTTTAGCGGATAAAATATTTAGTGCTCGCTTAGTGGTTTTGTGTTCTTGAAAGGATTAGTGTTTGGAACGATAAAAACAAGGAACACAAGATATTCGGGGAAATATATATTCGTATATAAATCCTTGAGGGTGTTGCTACACTCCGGTAAATAAATTAACCGGCTATAATCTAAGAACAACAAAGTTCCTAGCTACTACAAAGATTTACAAATCAAATTTTATACAATAATCTAGCTTTTGTTTATACTAGGATTTAATTACCGGGTAACGATTATAATGCCCCTAAGAATATACAAGAGTTAAATCGGGCATTATAACGTTACTCCGGTGAGAAGTTAAACGGATATACAAATAGCTTGAGCTTCTCTGTAAATCTTCGCTGCCATTTTCACTTCTCTTTTGGGAGAGAAGATGAACAGTAAATAATTCAGAATGAATGGCTGATTATCTTCTGCTGGAAAGTGTAGACTTTATACACAATAAAATTGTGTGGCTGAGAATTGAGGAGCTTTGTGAAAGGAATATGTCCTAAGTCCAATCAGGTATTAGAATTTAGGAATAACATTTTATGTAATCTGTTTTGATTCCATTGATATTAATAAAAGACTTGTTTTGTTTTTATTACGGGCTTTATCTATTTAAGTGTTTAAATAAGATATATCATAGTTTAGAGTAAAGCTTTTTATGGATTATGATGAGATCATAATAGTGAGACCTAAAAGATGATAACTCTAAACTTAAATAGTTCCTGGTCGTAGGATTACTAACTGGTAATTAATAATCCGCAGAGATCGGTACATACTATGCTTGCTTCATTATGAAGGATGTCTGTTCTCATAGACATTTGTGTGGTGACACTATAGCTAGTATGTAGGTGCTTATTATAAAATAAGTTCACTGAACATGACTCACACAGCTGAACAACTGATGGAGTTCACTCACGTATCAGCAGTTGTTCACATAGTGATAGTTGTACAAGTATCCTTAGACTTTAGGTCATCATAGTCATCTTGTGTGCACTGAACTATGCTTTGGTTTAGTTCTTAGTCTCCAGGGACAATTATTAGGGCTCTACTGGGTATATGAATTTGTACACGAAGATAGTGTATGATCAATATAGGATCTACCCCTTCCAGTGAAGGAAGCGAATGTTCAAGGCTGATCCACTTATGCTAGTTCAGGAATCTCTGGCCAGAGTGAATGAAATTAGAAAGGAGTTTCTAATTTGCATAGAACTACGCATAGTAAATGGTAAGCAAGTGATTGAATTTGATAGGCTTGACACGAGATCCATGCCTTGTATTTAATCGGGACATTGTAGGGTATAAGGAGTTTATTGTACGATAACTATTCACTACATAGGTTCTTGGTATTCTAAGCAGTGAATTCATATTATCCGGATAGTCGCGATATGCTGAGAAGTATCCCTCACGATGTAGAATAAATGTGATTAATTAATTAATCATATTTAATAAATTAGAGAATTTATATAAATAATGATAAAATAGTTTTATTATTATTTATTTCTACTACCGGCTTAATATTGAACCTACAGGGTCACACCATAAAAAGAGAATGATTTTATGGTGGAGGAATTAATTAATAATGGCTAATAATTATTTATTTGTGAAATAAATAATTAATTGGCAAATTTAATAATTGATTAAATGAGATTTAATTGATTATAAATTAATTAAGAAAAGTTCTTAATATTATTAATTAAGGATTTAATTTTTGGAAATTAAATCAAGAGAGAGAATTATTTCTAAAGTGTTTTGAAAAAGGATTAATAATTAAAAGGTGTTTTAATTATTAATGAGAATAATAAATGGGTTAATAATAATATTTATGGGAAAATTTCAGCTGAAAATTTTGCCTATAAATATACTATTATAGACCTTATTTTCATTCGAACCCGAAAACCCAAAAGTTTTAGAAAAACTAATTCTCTCCACCTCCTCCTCCTCCTTAACGTCGTTTTCTTGGTGGATACCGGTGGAGTGCTTCACGTTTGAGGAGCAGCTGCTAAGGATCTCCGATCGATGCTCTTGGATCGCATATTAAAGGTTAGTAATCGATCCCTACGTTTTTACCACGATTTATATGTTTTTATTTGGATTTTATGTGTGTAAAAGTGTTTTACCATGCCCCCGCTGCATTTAAAATCCAACAATGGTATCATAGCATAGGTTGTATGCTTATAGATCTGTGGTAAAAATTTCAGAATTTTATGTGCTTGTATGAATTAATTATGATTTTTACAAGTTATATCATGGATTAATTTTGTCTGATGAGAAATCGTTTCTCAGAATAATTTTGAATGTTGATCTGGGATCTACAAGTGTTGTAGATCGTCTGGGTATTTTTTCATAATTTTAGGATGTATAGATTTTTTATTATGAATTTTTGAAGTTCTTACAATTAAATTCGTAATTAAATAAGTAAATATATGTATATAAAGTATATATATATATTTGTGTTGTCTGCTATTACCTGCTGTGTGAAGAGAAGACACAGAAAAGGACGGCAGAAGCTGACATGCACGGCGTTCGAAGAAAAAGACGGCGGCTGCTGCAAGAAAGAAAAAAAAGGGGTGTCGCGCATTCCGGGAATGCGTTACACCCTGCGGCACATTCACGGAATGCGTTACACCTTTTAATTGGTTAAAAGAGTTGTAACGCATCACAGGAATGCGTTACAGGGCTTGTAACGCGTTCCTGTAATGCGTTACAGCCCGACTGTTTACATTAAAATTGATTTTCTGGGAGTTTTGTAACTCCATTTTGGGCGTGCAATATATTGTTGGATTCGTTTTTCCGAGACGGATCTAATGGTGTGATCAAATTTTAGTTTATATAAAAGTTTTGAACTGTTTATATTTCCGAAAGTGTTTTAAAGCTGTTTTTAACTGTTTTTAATTGCTTTTAAATGCTTCATGTGATACATAGAGATGTATAATGCTTAGACTAATGTGTTAGATGATATAACATGCCTACCTTGATATTTATTCATGTTGATATATGTGATATATGCTTAGTTTATCATGCGATGATAGATTTAGGTGAACTTAAATGAACATAAGGCGTTTGTTAGATAACCTAGTATAGTGAAATTGTTTCATAACCTTAATAACAATATTATGAATACAATCATGAGATTCTTGTGTTTGTGAAACACGTAATTGAATATGAATTTTCAATATGAGAGGAAGGATGATTCTGTCAACAACAGATTTCTATCTGTAAGAAAGGGTTATTAAGTGACGCCTCTTGACAATGCTCCACCCGATCTGGGAATCATCTGATTATTGATTATTGATTTGAAATATTTAATTTAAAAGAAAGAATCTCTTTAAAATATGATTATGATTGTAACGTAATATAATCCCTCTAAAATTAAATAATATTAAGTAGTAATTGGCCAATGATACAACGGGCTTGTGTCGGTCATAGCCTTCCAACATGATAGAAAGTAGTTCTTATTTTTGAATCATTGTCGGTTCGTGCTACAGCCAAGGGCTTTGATTTCGAAATAAGAAATACTTGTCTATTACATAGAGATGTGTACATTGAATAAGAATCTAAAGGTCGGTACGTGCCACAGCCGTGGGCCTTTGGGGACTGATTCAACTGTACGGAATGTTGGGTTAGACTTGACTTAGAATATTGAGTTTGTCGTGCCACAGCCGAGACTCAATTATTCAAGAGGCTAAAGTTTGATTAGGGAATAACATAAGATGTAATTGACAAGAGTTGTCTGCCTATTGAACATTACATGGCGGTTCGTGCCACAGCCGGGGTTGTGTAATGGAATGTAGGATCCCTATTCCCACTAGCATTATGAATGCTTAATTTTTCACGTAGGGGGTTGAATAAATTAGGTAAACTAGTGGGAGCCACTTATGAATAAAGACCCGATTCATATAGTGTTTTTTTTAAAATGAAATTGAATATTTGCTAAGTGTTGTTATGTGTTTATCATTTACAGATTTACAATATACATTATGTCTTCTGCACTATCACTAAGGAGCATACTGGATGCTCACAAATTGACTGGTCCTAATTATGCTGACTGGCTTCGAAACTTGTGAATTGTTCTCAGGATTGAGAAGCTTAAATACGTGATTGACTCACCTAAGCCTACTGAACCTGCTAGTGATGCACATAATGATGAACATGTTGTGTATCGTAAGTGGATAGATGATGCAAATATTGCTCAATGCATCATGCTAGCTTCCATGAACATTGAGCTACAGAAGCAACATGAGCATATGGATGCTCACACTATCCTAATGCATCTACAAGAGTTGTATGATGTGGTGGGGAGGACAGCTCGATATGAGATATCGAAGGAGCTGTTCGGTTGTAGGATGTCTGAGAGATCATCTATGAATGACCATGTACTTAAGATGATCAATTTGATTGAACGTCTTGGACAACTTGGTTTTGCCATGGATGGGGAGCTGAGCCAAGACTTGGTCTTGCAATCGCTTCTGAGTTCGTTCTCGCAGTTTGTTGTGAAATTTCACATGAATAAGTTGGATGTCAGCCTGCCTGAACTCCACAAAATGTTGAAGACTGCGGAATCGAATTTTCCCCCTAAGAAGAGTTCTGTTCTTCTAATTGGTGAAGGTTCCAATCCTAAGAAAAGGAAGAGGAACTCTTCCAAGAAGGAGAAAGTAGGTGAAGAAAAGCCGGTTCCACCGAAAGCTGAAGACCCCAAGAGCAAAGTTGTTTGCTTTCACTGTAACAAGGTGGGGCACTGGAAGAGGAACTGCAAGGTTTACCTTGCAGAATTGAAGAAGAAGAAGGGTAGTGAGACTACCGCTTCTGATTCAGGTATGTTCATGATAGAAGTGAATATGTCATTAAATTAAATTTCTACTTGGGTATTAGATACCGCCTGTGGTTCTCATATCTGCAATTTATTGCAGGGGCCAAGGAGAAGTAGGACTCTTGAGGAAGAGGATGTGATTCTACTGATGGGAAATGGAGCAAGAGTTGCTGCTGAAGATGTAGAATCATTTCATTTACATATGCCTACGGGCAAGACTATTATTTTAAATAATTGTTATTTTGTTCCCTCGATTATGAGGAATATTATTCCCATGTTAGACTTGGCTGGATTTTCATTTATTATTGAGAATAATGAATGTTCTATTCTTAGAGATAATATTCTTTATGGACGTGGTGCTTTAAATAATGGTTTGTATATATGTGACATAATTTACTTCAGATTGAACAAACTAATAAAAGAAAAGGGATGATGAAAATCTCACTTTATAGTGGCACTGCAGTCTCCATTTAGTAGACATGGAGAGAGGACTGCAAATTTGCTAGGAATGGTACACACAGATGTATGTGGACCAATGTCTAAGCAAGCCATGGGTGGATTTTCATACTTCATTACTTTCATAGATGATAGATCTAGATTCGGATATGTGTTTGATGAAACACAAGTCTGAGGCCTTTGAAAAGTTCAAAGAATATAAGTATGAAGTGGAGAAACAAACCAAACATAGTATTATAATTCTTCGATTAGATCGAGGTGGTGAATCCTTGAATGGAGAGTTTCTGGATTATCTCAAAGTAAATGGTATAGTCTCCCAGTGGACTCCTCCAGTTTGGTATCTGAAAGGAGAAATCGAACTTTGTTAGACATAGTTCGGTCCATGATGAGCTATGAGAATCTTCCAGTATTCCTATCGGGTTATGCATCAGAAACCTCAACATATTTACTGAATAAGGTGCCTTCCAAATCTGTTCCTCAAACTCTGTATGAGATATGGAAAGAAAGGAAACCGAGTCTTAAACACGTTAAGATTTGGGGATGTCCAGCTTATGTCAAGTAAGTTGACCCAGATAAGCTGGAATATCGATCCGTAAAATGTAGTTTTGTGGGATATCCTAAAGAGACTTTAGGGTATTACTTTTACACCGATCATCGGGTGTTTGTCTCCAGACATGCTACCTTCTTGGAAAAGGAGTTTATCCTTGAAGGAAACAGTGGGAGCAAAATTGAACTTGATGAAGTTCAAGAAGCACAAACTACTACAGATCAAGTGGAAACACCTGTTCTGACTGAACAACCTTTTGTGAAACAACCCATTCATAGATCAGGGAGAGTGTCTCGCCAACCTGAGAGGTATTATGGCCTTGTCATTGAGAATGACAATGAGTTGTCGATCATTGATGATGACGACCCTATAACCTATAATGAGGCTATGAGTAGTGTTGACTCAGAGAAATGGCATAGTGCCATGAAATCCAGAATGAAATCTATGTATACGGGATACAAAAGAATGATTAGAGCAGATGGTCAGGTGGAGACCTTTAAGGCCAGGCTTGTGGCAAAAGAATTCAAACAAAGGCAATGGATTGACTTTAATGAAACCTTTTACCTATAGCCCTGTTATAATCAGTTCAGATTTTGCTTGCGATTGCTGCTTACTACGACTATGAGATCTGGCAAATAGCCAGATGGTTTTCTTTCCAAGAGAAATGAAAACCTAGTGTGTAAGCTGCTGCGAACCATATGTGGTTTAAAGCAAGCTTCTCGAAAGATGGAACATTCGTTTTGATGAGACAATCAAAGAGTTTGATTTTATCAAAAACGAAGATGAACCATGCGTCTACAAAAGGGTTAGTGGGAGCGCGGTAACATTTCTTGTATTGTATTGAATTAGAGTTGACACACATAACAACATAGCAGACCCACTCACAAAGCTACTTTATGAAAGTCACTTTGATCGTCATAAAGACAAGAAGGGTATTAGATACCAGAGTGATTGGCTTTAGTACAAGTGGGAGATTGAAAGGAATATGTCCTAAGTCCAATCAGGTATTAGGATTTAGGAATAACCTTTTATGTAATCTGTTTTGATTCCATTGATATTAATAAAAGACTTGTTTTGTTTTTATTACGGGCTTTATCTATTTAAGTGTTTAAATAAGATATACCATAGTTTAGAGTAAAGCTTTTTATGGATTATGATGAGATCATAATAGTGAGACCTAAAAGATGATAACTCTAAACTTAAATAGTTCCTGGTCGTAGGATTACTAACTGGTAATTAATAATCCACAGAGATCGGTACATACTATGCTTGCTTCATTATGAAGGATGTCTGTTCTCATAGACATTTGTGTGGTGACACTATAGCTAGTATGTAGGTGCTTATTATAGAATAAGTTCACTGAACATGACTCGCACAGCTGAACAACTGATGGAGTTCACTCATGTGTCAGCAGTTGTTCACATAGTGATAGTTGTACAAGTATCCTTAGACTTGAGGTCATCATAGTCATCTTGTGTGCACTGAACTATGCTTTGGTTTAGTTCTTAGTCTCCAGGGACAATTATTAGGGCTCTACTGGGTATAGGAATTTGTACTCGAAGATAGTGTATGATCAATATAGGATCTACCCCTTCCAGTGAAGGAAGCGAATGTTCAAGGCTGATCCACTTATGCTAGTTCAGGAATCTCTGGCCAGAGTGAATGAAATTAGAAAGGAGTTTCTAATTTGCATAGAACTACGTATAGTAAATGGTAAGCAAGTGATTGAATTAGATAGGCTTGACACGAGATCCATGCCTTATATTTAATCGGGACATTGTAGGGTAGAAGAAGTTTATTGTACGGTAACTATTCACTGAATAGGTTCTTGGTATTCTAAGCAGTGAATTCATATTATCCGGATAGTCGCGATATGCTGAGAAGTATCCCTCACGATGTAGAATAAATGTGATTAATTAATTAATCATATTTAATAAATTAGAGAATTTATATAAATAATGATAAAATAGTTTTTGTTAGGTCACACACACTGTAGAGGGGGTGAATACAGTGTATAATACAATCAAATCGAACTTTAATATATTAAGTAACAGAAAACAAACTTTATTGAAACAATAAACTCTGTTACAGTATGGAACTGTTACCTCTCAGTGATGAACAAATATCACGAGAGCTGCTAGGGTTACAATGAATAATCTTCTCGAATAATGATAACACTTATAGTGTAAACCCTATGTCTGTGTTTATATACTACACAGTTACAAGATAATTGCTAATTGATATGGAATATAATTCTGCTTCCTAAAATATATCAATCAGATATCTTTTCTTCCAAGTATTCCATTCTTTACAGAATTCCTTCTTCATGCATATCTCTTCTTATGTTTATCTCGATCTTCTTTCCTTTAATCAACTACTGTCCTTATCTGATCGTCCTTCAACACTTAAGTTCTGATATCTATCTTCTGATGATTATCTCCTGATAACATAAGTGCTGATATCCTTAAGTCCTGACTTCCAGTATAAGTACTGATCAACAGTTAAGTACTGATTTATCCTGTTCAAGTAAGATCTGAAAGCTAAACATAAAACATATTAGCCATGACATTATCAAATATATCTAACAGTTTTATTATTATTTATTTCTACTACCGGCTTAATATTGAACCTACAGGGTCACACCATAAAAAGAGAATGATTTTATGGTGGAGGAATTAATTAATAATGACTAATAATTATTTATTTGTGAAATAAATAATTAATTGGAAAATTTAATAATTGATTAAATGAGATTTAATTGATTATAAATTAATTAAGAAAAGTTCTTAATATTATTAATTAAGGATTTAATTTTTGGAAATTAAATCAAGAGAGAGAATTATTTCTAAAGTGTTTAGAAAAAGGATTAATAATTAAAAGGTGTTTTAATTATTAATGAGAATAATAAATGGGATAATAATAATAATATTTATGGGAAAATTTCAGCTGAAAATTTTGCCTATAAATATACTATTATAGACCCTATTTTCATTCGAACCCGAAAACCCAAAAGTTTTAGAAAAACTAATTCTCTCCACCTCCTCCTCCTCCTCCTTAACGTCGTTTTCTTGGTGGATACCGGTGGAGTGCTTCACATTTGAGGAGCAGCTGCTAAGGATCTCCGATCGATGCTCTTAGATCGCATATTAAAGGTTAGTAATCGATCCCTACGTTTTTACCACGATTTATATGCTTTTATTTGGATTTTATGTGTGTAAAAGTGTTTTACCATGCCCCCGCTGCGTTTAAAATCCAACACTTTGTGGCGACAACTTCTTAACTCTGTGGCGACAAGAGTGTGTGGCGACCATGTTATGTTATTATTATTACAAGTACAAACTTGTACTTAACTTTTATAAACAAAACTTAACCAACCACCTGTGGCGACATTATGTCACCTGTGGTTTCTTTTACTTCCCTTTCTTTTCATTTCTTTTTTTTGTTTTGTTCTTGTTTTTTTCTTTTTGTTTTCCTTTTCCTTTTTTTTGTTTTCTTTTTCCTTTTTCTATTTTCTTTTTGTTTCTTTTTTTTTTTAAGTTTAAATTGTAATTAAATTAATTTATAAAATAAACTTAAATATAACTTATATAAATAAACTAATTTAGATTTATAAAATAAACTTATTTAAAGTTTATAAGATAAATCAATTTAAGTTTATTAAATAAATTATATTAAAGTCCTTTAAATAAATTTATTTAATTTAGCAATTAAACTTTGAGTTTCGCCAGTCCCCTGAGCTGTTTAGCTGTATACCCCGCACACCTCTTCTCGTACTTTAGCAGATAAACGTTCAATCCAAGTACGTTCCTCAACTTAACAATTCTTCTATAAATAATACCCAGATTCCTTTCACGAGCTATTAACGCCTAGTGCAACTAGTCTGGTTCACAGACGATTAACCCCGATTCAGGTCTTCATATTATAGCCTTGATTACATTGTTAAGCTTGCCTCAACTTTATTGCTTCAAACACTGACTGTCAATAAATAACTGTACTTTCACTGGAATCTTTTCTGGTACTTTAGACAACGTCTTCATTAACCTCTGTCTATACCCTGTCTTCAATTCTTCAAATTCCTATGCTTCGAACACTGTCTATCTTCAATCAATGCCAATACACTGAAATCTTCCAGTAGCACTTGTATACTGAATCTTCAACCTTTCTGAAACCCTGAAAGTCTTTAACCTTTGTTCATCACTGAGGCATGATCATATTAATAAACTTCTTTCAGTGACCTGTAGACAAACTTCAGGATTTCTTCTAATCTTCTGATTCTTTGTATTTGCCTTGTCTTCATTCTTCTTGATTTCTTGTGTAGACGTAGTATTATTAACCTGTCATGTTCTAGTGTTGTTATCGTGTTGAGTTATCACGTAACTGTTTATACAGCTACGCAGTCTCACCAACATTGACCAAAGGTACCTTCACCCATCTTGCTGTGAATCTTATCTATAAAAGTCCAATTTAAAAAGGAACACAAGGACACATTCAGAAACAAATATTGATGAATTGAAACAAGGAACATAATATCTATATGGTGGCGAAGGTAGTTACAACGAGATGTTAGATTATCTCCAACAGTAAACATATAATGTCCATCTTTGTCATCTTCTCGCCATGGGGGAGAGTCATTCCGAGCCATTTCCTTCAAAGACAATGAATTTGTATTCTCTGTAGGTATTCCTGAGGAAATGCTTGTGAAATTTGCAACTTCTTGCGCACAAAACAATTCAAGCTGAGCCTGCACCAAGGAATAAACGATTAGACATACATATATTGCTCAATACAAAATCAGATTTTCATCCCTCCTTAATACCTTCAAATATTTAACATACACTATGACACCAATCATCTATCATAACAACAATTCATACAGAAAACTTTCAAAATAATAATTCAATTCCTAAAACAAGGTACAAATTTTGTACACCCCGTTCCACAAAACAACAAGTTTCAACAATTCGTAAAGAAAACTATCAAAATAATAATTCAGTTTCGAAAAACACGGTACAAATCATTACACCCTCCTTCCAAAAAGTAACAAGTTTATATACCAGCATAATTGATAAACTAAGATAGTAAATCAAACAACATCTAAGTTTTGTCAAAGGCAGCAGAAGCAAAAGAAACCCCCAAAACACACTAGTATGTATGAACAACCCCCAAAAAATACATACTAAAACCCCCAACACACACTTACTTATTGCAAACACATGATTATGAACACATTATGATAAAAACCTCCAATAGGAAACCCCCAAAAAGAAACAAACAAGAACAAAATAAACCCCCAAAAAACAAAACATAAAACCCCCCAAAAAACGTTTCTTATATACATGCACAACGAATATAAATAAGATATAGACCGTAAAAAGAGGGAGATAAACTATAAGAAGAATATACCTCCAGATGCTCTTCAATGTTCCAAAACTCGAGATGCTCCAAAACCTCAATGTTTAATTTGCTCCAACCTCCAGATGCTCCAAAGCGTTTACCTTTACTTAATTTGAAGCTTAATTTGTTCTAATTTGGAGCTCCAAAGCTTGAATTTGAATTGGGGCTGAAATTAGGGTTTAGGCGAAAGGAGAGAAAGAGACTGTGAGAAGATGAGAGATGAGATGAGAGGTGAGAAGACGGTAAGAGAGAAAGAGGGGAGAGATGAAAGAGATATGAGAGGTGAGAGAGATGAGAGAGACGATAGAGATGAGGGTTGTGGGAGAGATGAGGGTCACGAGAGAGATATTTTGGAAAAGGGGGGAATAAGGATTAAGTGAATAATTTGTTAAAATTAAAGGGGGAAAGTGTACTGAAATCGGGGGGGATGACAAGTAAATTTTTATTTTTTAAAAAATGGCCATAGACAACGGTTAACAAAATCAGCCGATGTCAAAGTTAAAAGCATATAATCGGCCTTTTTAATTTCTGAACATAAACAACGCCTACTATGTGAAACCGATGTCAGTATTCGTATTCAACATCGCTTTTTTCTAAACCGATGTTAAATATGATTTTAACATCGAGTGCATTACATGCCGATGTCTAAGCACCGTTGTCGTATCTACTATTTCTAGTAGTGCATTCACATAACCTTGGAGATTTCTAGTATTACAAACACAATTGTACCACATGATCCATAACGACCACCCACTTGCGAAGTCAGAAAATCAAACCAATCTTTTTGTTGTGCACTCCATACCAGACGAATTAAGTTGACAGATCGTGTTAATGTCAATCTTGTAATAGCCGATTCAGAACTATTGACTAGATTAAAACTATAATAAACGGCTTATTGACCTCTTGATCCTATATAGCCTTATACCCCTCGGCCCCAAATACTTGAACTCATACCTTTTAACCTCCAGGATACAAGGTTTCGTACCCTTTAACCATTTTTATCGTTACCGATATAAATCGGAGGGGCAAAAACGACATATTACCCTCCTCCGAGTTGTACAGTTATGAGTTAAAATATACATTTTTATACCTTGAGAGTTAAAAGGTATACCATAATATATACTTTAAGGGTTAAGAGCATCTCCAATAAAGGTTGTCAGATGGTTGCCAAATCTTATGAGACATGGCAACCTTGCTTGCCAACCTGTAGGAGATGTATGATTGCCAATGGGTGGCCCGCGCCAAGGTTAAAACTTGGCAACTTCCGAAATGATTAAAATACATATACAAGTGAAAAAACTGAATATTAATATTATTTTTTTAGTATATTTATTATTTACAATTTAATTTAGGAATCACACAGGCAACTTTTGGAGATTGCTAACTATTGGAGTAGAATGTTGTCACGTTGATAGAAAAAAATTGAGTGAAAATAAAATACTAATATACTCCCTCCGCCCCTCAATTCTTTACATTGGGGGACGGGCACTCGGCACGCACTTTAATGTTCTTATTAAATGTAGTTGCATAAATTTTTTTCATATTTTTTTTTCTTCTAAATAAAAATATAATGTTCAAACTTTTATAAAAAAAAGAAAATTTTAAAAATAAATTACGGAAATATACGTTATAATTGTCTTAAAATGCGTGTCAAACATGCAAAAACAACTGTAAAGAAATGAGAGGGACGGAGGTAGTATATGATAATTTGGCAAGGTTGACAACTATTTTGACAACTCTTTATTTTTATTTGAGATGCTCTAATAGATATAATAAATATTTAAGAAATGTAGGTTTCACCCTCAATATATGAAAAATGTATTTTTGACGCAGAACATTATAACTCTAAGGGTAAATGTCTTTATTATCTCTCCGATTTATACCGTTAACCGTAAAATCAGGTAAAGAGTACGAAAGGGTTAAAAAATACGAGTTCAAACATTTGGGGCTGATCGTAACATTGTACTCTCTGAGGGTCCTGAGTTTTAACAAATCTTTCTGTGTAAGATCCGAATTTCAGAAAAGGTCGGTCACTGAATCCTAAGCCAAGCCATGGTCCAGTTTTGTACCAAACAGCTAAATCTTTATACAAAATTAGCTGGAAAACCATTTTGATCAATCCGAAAAGTATAGTTACCAGGAGCTGGATCATCGTCACTTTTCCATGGCAGTAAGTACCAGTCAATGCCACTTCTTGTTAGAAAATTAGGATTTTAGAGCTTAATTTAATTATGTTCTTGATGTTAATCCTAAAATCTAATGATTGGAAATTGTTCAATGATATTTGAACTTAAATTTTCATGTATGGTTTTAAGAATTTTCTTAATGAAATCCATATGAAATGAGAGATGAAAGTAGCTTGGAAAAGCTTGGAAAATTTGAGAATGTTTGTCCCACATTGAAATAAATAAGGGGTTGTGCTTTATATGGTATTACCCACATGAGTAGTATACAACTACTAAGGTGTGTGATGGTCCATTGTGTTGTTGTGTGCTTCACGCGCACACACACACACACACGCGCGCCCCGCCCCGCCCCGCACCGGACCGGACCGGACCGGGTCGGGTCGGGTCGGGTCGAAGGGCGATTTGGGCGAATGTCTCGGCATCTCGCGTACGCGAGGCGACCTGGGCGAGGATTTTATTTATTTGAGAATTATTTTAATTCGAATTTATTTATCGGTGATTGGATTATTGGGCTGGGTTCTGAAATAGGCTAAGTAGTCTAAATATATTGAACCTGCAAATAATCTGATCTGTAACAAGTTCTGATATAAGAATCAGAACTTAACAAGTTCTGATATCAGAATCAGAACTTAAGTACTGATGAGTCGAATCAGAACTTAAGTACTGATGAGTCGAATCAGAACTTAACTTAAGTTCTGATAATAATGTGGGTGTTAATGTGAAAAGCTGTTACAAATAATTTAAATTCAAAATCTGTTCAGTTTTGATTTTTTCATTTATGAATTCAAAATCTGATCAGTTTTGATTTTTTCATTAATGGAGCAGTTTAATTCAGACATTAAGTGTGTGGACAGTTTCATTTTTCCTCTCCTATAAATAGAGGCTAAACTGAATGAATACAACACACTACATTCTCATCTCTTCTCTTCAACCTCTCTGTATTTCTCTCCCACAAGAACTGAAGTGCTGATATTTTCCGGCGACTGAGGTGCTGGTCGAAGTGGAGGTTTTGTTGCTGCTGTTAACATAAACTCCGAGCTGTTTTATCCTGGTGGAGATATTGCGTACATCCCAAACGCATCAGGTAGGGGGCAATAATCTCTTCAAGAGCAGCCAGGACTTCGAACAAGGCCTGGTGACTCAGCTGTAATCATTTTCTTGGCGTTTTGTATCTGTAAACCTTTATTTCAGTCACTGTTGAAAGCTATGGTTTCGGGTACATCTTTCTTTCTCTCTATGTTATTTCAGTTACTGATTTTGTTTACCTGCATGTTTTGTTTTGTTAACTGTGGTCTTGGCCTAAACTTATTAAATTCTTTATACACTTGCCTCTATGTTGCTATACTTGTTAGAGAGATTCTCAACATTCTTGAAGAGATTAGTGGTTATATAGAATTTAGCATAATGGTAAACGAAAGTGAGGTTATCGTTGGTGGTGGTAGCAGTTCGGGTGCAACTGCTGGGGCCATTGATTGGACCACCTATAGTTTCCCACAAGCTGTTGAACTAACCGGTTTACCGGAGAAATTCAATGGTGGCATTGGCTTTTCTCGCTGGCAGAAAAGGATGAAGTTGTGGTTGACTATAAAGGGTCTGTGGCCGGTTGTGGAATATGAGAAACCAGTAGTGGATCAAGAGAAGGCTGACACAGTTAAAGCTTTTGCGAAGTGGGCTGAGAAGGATGGAGTGGCTAGAGCGGCCATTCTGGCGGCACTAACAAACACTTTGTTTGATGTCTATTCTTCTGATGCCTACTCTGCAAAACTCTTATGGGAGAAGCTGGACCAGACACATAATACTGACTCACAAGGTCTAGAAAAGTATTCTGTGGCAAGGTTCCTCGAGTTCAAGCTAGTGGACAATAAGTCCATGACTGAGCAGGTGCATGAGTTCGAGATGATAGTGCATGCTTTGAAGGAGTCTGGAATGAATCTCCCGGAGAAGTTCAAGGTGATGAGTGTGATTGAAAAACTCCCGAAGTCTTAGGAAGAGTTCTATCTCTCCCTGAAAAGACAGAAAGGAGAGATCACCTGGACCAACCTTATGCTGGACATCTCGGTGCAAGAACAACACAAGTCCAAACAGGGACATGTGATGCCAACTGAACACGGTACCTCGAAGGTAAACATAGCAACTGTAGGACAAAAGAGGAAGGCTTTTGCTAAGAAAGCTAATAGTAATAAACCTAAGAGTGACAAGGACAAGGCCAAGAAACCCAAGGCAAACAAACCATGCTGGTCTTGTGGGCAGGTTGGGCACTGGAGTAAGGACTGCCCTACGAAGAAAGCGAAGAAAACCGAGGTAGCACAAGCAAATGTTGTGCTTGGAACCGCAAGTGGGCCTGTAGTGAACATGGTTGTTGGTGAGGCTACGGCTTCTGAAACCAATGTTGACCGGTATGTATCCTACAACCCTGTGATATTTTCTACCTATCTGTCAAATGAATGGTTGATAGATACTGGAGCTAATGTACATATTTGTGCTGATATTAGTTTATTTGTATCTTATCAACAGAGTCATAGCCTGACTGTGAAGATGGGGAATGCTAGTGTTGCTCAAGTACATGGAGTTGGAAACGTGGATCTGAAGTTCCCTTCAGGACGTATTCTATCTCTGACGAGAGTGCATCATGTTCCCAACATGCGTAGAAATATAATAAGTGGAAGCTGTTTAGTTTCTAGTGGTTTTGAAATTTCGTTTAAGTGTAATAAAGTAGTTCTTATTCACACTGGTACATTCTTTGGCAAGGGTTACTTGTCAAATGGTTTATTTGTTATTAATGCGGATCCCGTTTTGGGAAATTTGATTAATAATGTTATTCCTACTGTTAACTGTATCGAATCCTCAAATATATGGCATGCTAGACTAGGTCATTTAAACTTTGGTGCTCTTAAGAACATGATGAACTTAGAGTTGATTCCAAAATATACCATAGAAAAGAATTCTAAATGTCAAGTATGTGTGTCTGCTAAACAGATAAGGAAACCTTTTCATAACGTTGTTAGGGATTCAGACTTGTTAGATTTAGTACACACTGATATTTGTGAATTTGGTGGTGTGTTGACCAAGGACCAGTTTAGATACTTCATTACTTTTATAGATGATAGTAGTAGATATTGTTATGTTTATTTACTTAGACATAAGGATGAAGCACTTAGTAAATTCATTATATATAAAACTGAAGTAGAAAAACAAACTAGTAAGATACTTAAAAGGTTGAGATCTGATAGAGGTGGTGAGTATACGAGTAATGCTTTTAATGAATTTTGTGCAAACAATGGTATAGTTCATGAAGTTACTCCACCATACACACCTGAGTCTAATGGGGTTGCTGAGCGAAAGAACAGAACATTTAAAGATATGATTAATAGTATGCTTATTAACTCTGGGTTGCCTAAATACATGTGGGGAGAGGCTCTAAATACGGCTTGCCATATTTTAAATAGAGTCCCTCTGAAACACATGGATAAAACACCCTTGGAGTTATGGAAAGGCAGGATGACTAGTCTTAAGTATCTTCGTGTGTGGGGGTGCCTTGCTAAGGTGCTTGTTCCTGAACACAAGAGAAAGAAACTAGGTCCAAAGACTGTTGACTGTATCTTTCTGGGCTATCTTGAAACCACTACAGCTATGAGATTTTTAGTGTTAAAATCTGACATAGATGGTAGTGGCAAACACGATAGTTGAATTTCGAGATGCGACATTCTTTGAGGATGTCTACCCTATGAAGACTGGAATACCTGAAACGACTTCTGAGGAAGATCCTACTCACACATCAAGTTCTATTCCTGATCATGTGGAAAAGATGACAAATGTGGGGGCGGAACCTAGTAGTAGCTCTATTCCTAAGGAATTAGAGGAACCAAGGAGAAGTAAGCGTGCAAAAATAGTCAAGGATTTTGGAGGTGATTTCATCACTTACAATATCGAGGACGAACCTTTAACTTTCCGGCAAGCTATGGATTCTTCTGAGTCAAGGCACTGGAAGGGCGCTGTCAAGAGTGAAATTGACTCTATTGTTTCCAATGGAACATGGGAGTTGGTTGATCTCCCTCCTGGGTGTTCTACTATTGGGTGCAAATGGGTCTTTAAAAGGAAGTTGAACCCTGACGGCTCAATAGATAAGTACAAAGCTAGACTGGTAGCTAAGGGTTTTAAGCAAAAGGAAGGAATTGATTATTTTGATACATACTCTCCGGTTGCAAGAATGGTAACAATCCGAATGCTTATAGCATTGGCTTCAGTCCATGGTCTTATCATCCATCAGATGGATGTAAAGACGGCTTTTCTTCATGGTGAACTTGAGGAAGAGATTTATATGGATCAGCCTGATGGATTTGTTGCATCAGGCAATGAAAGGAAAGTATGTAAGTTGATCAAGTCCATCTATGGCTTGAAACAAGCTCCCAGAGATTGGCATAAAAAGTTTGATGAAACTATATTGCCTTTCAGTTATAAGATTAATGAAAGTGATAAGTGTGTATACACTAAAGTTAAAGGTAATGAGTGTGTTATTTTGTGCCTATATGTGGATGACATTTTACTGTTTGGAACCAATATTGAGATTATTAACGAGAATAAAGAATTCTTGAAAAGGCATTTTGAAATGAAGGATATGGGTGAGGCAAGTGTGATTCTTGGAATCAAATTGATTCAGTCCACTGAAGGAATAACCTTGACTCAATCTCATTATATAGAAAAATCTATACTTGAGAAATATGGTTATTCACAGTGTAGAATCGCTAGTACACCTTATGATTCGAAAGTTGCCCTTGTCAAGAATACTTCAGGAGTGCCTGTGTCTCAGTTAAGGTATTCTCAGATTATTGGGAGCTTGCAGTATCTTGCTAACTGTACTAGACCAGATATTTTATATTCTGTGTCTAAATTGGCGAGATATACAAGCTGTCCAAACAGAACTCATTGGGATGCTCTTGATAGAGTACTTAGATATCTAAAAGGCACAATGTACCTTAGTTTACACTACAGGAGATTTCCTGGTGTGCTTGAAGGGTACAGTGATGCACGTTGGATAGCTAAGAAGTCTGGTTCCAATGGAGTGCCTGGATACGTGTTCACCTTGGCTGGTGGAGCAATATCCTGGAAGTCAAGCAGACAGACTATTGTTACTCGGTCTACTTTTGAGGCTGAATTGTGTGCACTTGATGCCACAGGGACGGAGGCTGAATGGTTACACGGACTTATGTCTGCAATACCTGTAGTAAGCAGACCGCTCCCTGCTATTGCTATTCACTGTGATAGTCGAACAACTATCGACAAGATTAGCAGTAAAAAGCATAATGCTAAAACTAAGAGACACATCCAAGTTAGACTCAAGTCTATAAGGGGTTTAGTGACTGATATGATCATAGCTATAGAGTTCATAGGAACTCAGAATAATATAGCTGATCCTCTTACTAAAGGACTGGAACCTGCAATGGTCCTTAAGTCAAGGTTGGGGATGGGATTGTCAACCCATCATAATTCATCAACAGTGGGAACCCAATACACATGAGAGGAGATCCCTCGAAGTGTATTCAATGGGTAATAACAAGCTGTAAGGATGAGTTGGTAGTACCTTTGCTACATAGATGATACTATAGTATCTGAGTCTATCCCCTGTAAACCTAGAAGGTACTGACACTGCTAGAAAAGCAAGAGTGTTGAAACTCTGAATGGGATCAAGTCATTTGACGAGATAGAGGCAGTATATCTCTGGAGATGCCCAGCTAAGCGAATATAATTGTGTGGTCGCAATTAGAGGATAGGGTTAATCCTTGAAGCATTCGACGAACAGGATCAAGACATGACCATTAATGTCTCAAAGCCGTAGATTGGCACCATAACCTTTGACTTGTCGTCGTCTATGGAATATGGTTATACTAAACGGATTAAGATTCAAGGTGAAACATTCCATCTGAGTCCGATAGCCATTGAAGTAGAGGAATTAGGAGGGTTCAAACCCGGAAGGGTACCGACTCTGAAAAACAAGTCATGATGGGAAATTGATCACATTTCTGTATGGATTTGTGGGGGATTGTTAGAAAATTAGGATTTTAGAGCTTAATTTAATTATGTTCTTGATGTTAATCCTAAAATCTAATGATTGGAAATTGTTCAATAATATTTGAACTTAAATTTTCATGTATGGTTTTAAGAATTTTCTTAATGAAATCCATATGAAATGAGAGATGAAAGTAGCTTGGAAAAGTTTGGAAAATTTGAGAATGTTTGTCCCACATTGAAATAAATAAAGGGGGTTGTGTGCTTTATATGGTATTACCCACATGAGTAGTATACAACTACTAAGGTGTGTGATGGTCCATTGTGTTGTTGTGTGCTTCACACACACACACACGCGCGCCCCGCCCCGCCCCGCACCGCACCGCACCGGGTCGGGTCGGGTCGAAGGGCGATTTGGGCGAATGTCTCGGCGTCTCGCGTACGCGAGGCGACCTGGGCGAGGATTTTATTTATTTGAGAATTATTTTAATTCGAATTTATTTATCGGTGATTGGATTATTGGGCTGGGTTCTGAAATAGGCTAAGTAGTCTAAATATATTGAACCTGCAAATAATCTGATCTGTAACAAGTTCTGATATAAGAATCAGAACTTAAGAACTGATGAATAAAATCAGAACTTAACAAGTTCTGATATCAGAATCAGAACTTAAGTACTGATGAGTCGAATCAGAACTTAAGTACTGATGAGTCGAATCAGAACTTAACTTAAGTTCTGATAATAATGTGGGTGTTAATGTGAAAAGCTGTTACAAATAATTTAAATTCAAAATCTGTTCAGTTTTGATTTTTTCATTTATGAATTCAAAATCTGATCAGTTTTGATTTTTTCATTAATGGAGCAGTTTAATTCAGACATTAAGTGTGTGGACAGTTTCATTTTTCCTCTCATATAAATAGAGGCTAAACTGAATGAATACAACACACTACATTCTCATCTCTTCTCTTCAACCTCTCTGCATTTCTCTCCCACAAGAACTGAAGTGCTGATATTTTCCGGCGACTGAGGTGCTGGTCGAAGTGGAGGTTTTGTTGCTGCTGTTAACATAAACTCCGAGCTGTTTTATCCTGGTGGAGATATTGCGTACATCCCAAACGCAGCAGGTAGGGGGCAATAATCTCTTCAAGAGCAGCCAGGACTTCGAGCAAGGCCTGGTGACTCAGCTGTAATCATTTTCTTGGCGTTTTGTATCTGTAAACCTTTATTTCAGTCACTGTTGAAAGCTATGGTTTCGGGTACATCTTTCTTTCTCTCTACGTTATTTCAGTTACTGATTTTGTTTACCTGCATGTTTTGTTTTGTTAACTGTGGTCTTGGTCTAAACTTGTTAAATTCTTTATACACTTGCCTCTATGTTGCTATACTTGTTAGAGAGATTCTCAACACTTCTAGAATCGAATCCCAGCTTCATGCCTGGTAGAAGATTGTCTACAGGATAATCAAAAGTTTGCCACACAAAATTATGATCATCATTTTCGTCCCGGAATACAAGATTCCCTGTATCTAAAAGCTGAGCCACTGGATTATTCACTGATCTTGCATAATTCGACAACCAAATTACTTTGTCAGTACTCTCGTTAATACTTACTACAATCCCCTTATGGTTGACCCTTATAATGTCGGTTGTATTAGCAATTGGCACGTTTCGATTAGCCACCCTACGACTGTTCTGTGTGATATTTTCTTGTACCATATACCGAAATATCGATTCGAGGGGTTGCCATTTGGGCTGAAAAATCTCATTTCGAACTCTCCTCGTGCTGAAACAATGGTTTCTCCATCCATCACTAACTGTTTGATTTGCGATTATAATGTCCGTCGACGAGGAGATTGTTCAGACTAGGAGTAAACATGAGCAGAACAAAATGATGTGAGCGCCCTTCATTGATGCTTTGCTAATTCTTCTTTACAACTTTGTTTTTGTAGAAATGAAAATATGCAGTAGTGATTTAATACATACTGTATGCATAGATTTTTAAGTTACCAAATTTGAAAACTGAAGTCTCCTTTTAACAGAGTTCAAGTCATGCCCATATTACACTAAATTTGCTATCAGTGATGGAGCTGTGGTTCTAAATTTCAAACAAATTAATGAAGTCAGTTCCATAGAATAGCCTGCATTCTTGACCATTTTAGAGTGGTAAATGCTTTTCCTTAATTTCCAGGCGACATTATAAAACACAGGCTCTCGAATTTTTATCTGACCTCTTCAAGTGTAGCATATATATACATCCAGGGTGTTCATATTTTATATCTACATGATAAGAAATTTTAGTGTTTTTATTAACCAACTACAAATCTGGTAAAGTTACTAATTCCTGTTTAATTTTATAAAATGTATGGGAATTAAATTATTTCATTTTATTTTTCTCATTGAACTCCATTCGACTATCACATATTTTTTTTTACGTACTTAGTATATTGCATATTGAAGATTGAGTTCCTGATTTTTATGCAATTATACTGATTTTTTAACATTTTGTTTAATGTTAGTGAAGCATATCCAACCTGCATTTTATTAATCAGTGCTTCTCTTAATTAGAATAATAAAATTGGAGAGCAAATTATAACCGATTCAAAATCAAGTGACATAAATGGAGATCAAAATATATAAGGAAAAATATATATAACTCTACTGGTCTCAAATAATAAATATTAACTTTTCTTTATCCTATGAAACTCGCAGCCGTTACCTTCGGGTGCAATATTAACTTTTTTACATGTTGTAAATCTCACTAACAAATATAGCAATATAGAAGCAAGTGTATAAAGAATTTAACAAGTTTAGGCCAAGACCACAGTTAACAAAACAAAACATGCAGGTAAACAAAATCAGTAACTGAAATAACGTAGAGAGAAAGAAAGATGTACCCGAAACCATAGCTTTTAACAGTGAATGAAATACAGGTTCACAGATACAAAATGCCAAGAAAAATGATCACAGCTGAGTCACCAGGCCTTGCTCGAAGTCCTGGCTGCTCTTGAAGAGAATATTGCCCCTACCTGCTGCGTTTGGGATGCGCACAATATCTCCACCAGGATAAAACAGCTCGGAGTTTATGTTAATAGCAGCAACAAAAGCTCCACTTCGACCAGCACCTCAGTCGCCGGAAAATATCAGCACTTCAGGACTTGTGGGAGAGAAATGCAGAGAGGTTGAAGAGAAGAGAAGAGAATGTAGTGTGTTCTTGCTTATTCATTCAGTTTAGCCTCTATTTATAGGAGAGGAAAAATGAAACTGTCCACACACTTAATGTCTGAATTAAACTGCTTCATTAATGAAAAAATCAAAACTGATCAGATTTTGAATTCATTAATGAAAAAATCAAAACTGATCAGATTTTGAATTTAAATTATTTGTAACAGCTTTTCACATTAACACCCACATTATTATCAGGTTAAGTTCTGATTTGATTCATCAGTACTTAAGTTCTGATTCTGATATCAGAACTTGTTAAGTTCTGATTTTATTCACCAGTTCTTAAGTTCTGATTCTGATATCAGAACTTGTTACAGATCAGATTATTTGCAGGTTCAATATATTTAGACTAAGCCCGCTAACAAAGTGACTTAGTCTATTTCAGAGTACCCAGCCCAATAATCCAGTCACCGATAAATAAATTCGAATTAAAATAATTCTCAAATAAATAAAATCATCGCCTAGGTCGCCTCGCGTACGCGAGACGCCGAGACATTCGCCCAAATCGCCCTTCGACCCGGTCCGGTCCGGTCCGGTGCGGTGCGGTGCGTGGCGGGGCGGGGCGCGCGTGTGTGTGTGTGCGCGTGAAGCACACAACAACACAATGGACCATCACACACCTTAGTAGTTGTATACTACTCATGTGGGTAATACCATATAAAGCACACACCCTCCTTTATTTATTTCAATGTGGGACAAACATTCTCAAATTTTTCCAAGCTTTTCCAAGCTACTTTCAACTCTCATTTCATATGGATTTCATTAAGAAAATTCTTAAAACCATACATGAAAATTTAAGTTCAAATATCATTGAACAATTTCCAATCATTAGATTTTAGGATTAACATCAAGAACATAATTAAATTAAGCTCTAAAATCCTAATTTTCTAACAATCCCCCACAAATCCATACAGAAATGTGATCAATTTCCCATCATGACTTGTTTTTCAGAGTCGGTACCCTTCCGGGTTTGAACCCTCCTAATTCCTCTACTTCAATGGCTATCGGACTCAGATGGAATATTTCACCTTGAATCTTAATCCGTTTAGTATAACCATATTCCATAGACGACGACAAGTCAAAGGTTATGGTGCCAATCTACGGCTTTGAGACATTAATGGTCATATCTCGATCCTGTTCGTCGAATGCTTCAAGGATTAACCCTATCCTCTAATTGCGACCACACAATTACATTCACTTAGCTGGGCATCTCCAGAGATATACTGCCTCTATCTCGTCAAATGACTTGATCCCATTCAGAGTTTTAACACTCTTGCTTTTCTGGCAGTGTCAGTACCTTCTAGGTTTACAGGGAATAGACTCAGATACTATAGTATCATCTATGTAGCAAAGGTACTACCAACTCATCCTTACAGCTTGTTATTACCCATTGAATACACTTCGAGGGATCTCCTCTCATGTGTATTGGGTTCCCACTGTTGATGAATTATGATGGGTTGACAGTCCCATCCCCAACCTTGACTTAAGGACCACTGCAGGTTCCAGTCCTTTAGTAAGAGGATCAGCTATATTATTCTGAGTTCCTATGAACTCTATAGCTATGATCCTATCAGTCACTAAACCCCTTATAGACTTGAGTCTAACTTGGATGTGTCTCTTAGTTTTAGCATTATGCTTTTTACTGCTAATTTTGTCGATAGTTGTTCGACTATCACAGTGAATAGCAATAGCAGGAAGCGGTCTACTTACTACAGGTATTGCAGACATAAGTCCGTGTAACCATTCAGCCTCCGTCCCTGTGGCATCAAGTGCACACAACTCAGCCTCAAAAGTAGACCGAGTAACTATAGTCTGTCTGCTTGACTTCCAGGATATTGCTCCACCAGCCAAGGTGAACACGTATCCAGTCACTCCATTGGAACCAGACTTCTTAGCTATCCAACTTGCATCACTGTACCCTTCAAGCACACCAGGAAATCTCCTGTAGTGTAAACTAAGGTACATTGTGCCTTTTAGATATCTAAGTACTCTATCAAGAGCATCCCAATGAGTTCTGTTTGGACAGCTTGTATATCTAGCTAATTTAGACACAGAATATGAAATATCTGGTCTAGTACAGTTAGCAAGATACTGCAAGCTCCCAATAATCTGAGAATACCTTAACTGAGACACAGGCACTCCTGCAGTATTCTTGACAAGGACAACTTTCGAATCATAAGGTGTACTAGCGATTCTACACTGTGAATAACCATATTTCTCAAGTATAGATTTCTCTATATAATGAGATTGAGTCAAGGTTATTCCTTCAGTGGACTGAACCAGTTTGATTCTAAGAATCACACTTGCCTCACCCATATCCTTCATTTCAAAATGTCTTTTCAAGAATTCTTTAGTCTCATTAATAATCTCAATATTAGTTCCAAACAATAAAATGTCATCCACATATAGGCACAAAATAACACACTCGTTACCTTTAACTTTAGTGTAGACACACTTATCACTTTCATTAATCTTATAACTGAAAGGCAATATAGTTTCATCAAACTTTTTATGCCAATCTCTGGGAGCTTATTTCAAGCCATAAATGGACTTGATCAACTTACATACTTTCCTTTCATTGCCTAATGCAACAAATCCATCAGGCTGATCCATATAAATCTCTTCTTCAAGTTCACCATGAAGAAAAGCCGTCTTTACATCCATCTGATGGATGATAAGACCATGGACTGAAGCCAATGCTATAAGCATTCGGATTGTTACCATTCTTGCAACAGGAGAGTATGTATCAAAATAATCAATTCCTTCCTTTTGCTTAAAACCCTTAGCTACCAGTCTAGCTTTGTACTTATCTATTGAGCCGTCAGGGTTCAACTTCCTTTTAAAGACCCATTTGCACCCAATAGTAGAACACCCAGGAGGGAGATCAACCAACTCCCATGTTCCATTAGAAACAATAGAGTCAATTTCACTCTTGACAGCGCCCTTCCAGTGCCTTGACTCAGAAGAATCCATAGCTTGCCGGAAAGTTAAAGGTTCGTCCTCGATATTGTAAGTGATGAAATCACCTCCAAAATCCTTGACTACCTTTGCACGCTTACTTCTCCTTGGTTCCTCTAGTTCCTTAGAAATAGAGCTACTACTAGGTTCCGCCTCCACATTTGTCATCTTTTCCACATGATCAGGAATAGAACTTGATGTATGAGTAGAATCTTCCTCAGAAGTCGTTTCAGGTATTCCAGTCTTCATAGGGTAGACATCCTCAAAGAATGTTGCATCTCGAAATTCAACTATCGTGTTTGCCACTATACCATCTATGTCAGATTTTAACACTAAAAATCTCATAGCTGTAGTGGTTTCAAGATAGCCCAGAAAGATACAGTCAACAGTCTTTGGACCTAGTTTCTTTCTCTTATGTTCAGGAACAAGCACCTTAGCAAGGCACCCCCACACACGAAGATACTTAAGACTAGTCATCCTGCCTTTCCATAACTCCAAGGGTATTTTATCCATGTGTTTCAGAGGGACTCTATTCAAAATATGGCAAGCCGTATTTAGAGCCTCTCCCCACATGTATTTAGGCAACCCAGAGTTAATAAGCATACTATTAATCATATCTTTAAATGTTCTGTTCTTTCGCTCAGCAACCCCATTAGACTCAGGTGTGTATGGTGGAGTAACTTCATGAACTATACCATTGTTTGCACAAAATTCATTAAAAGCATTACTCGTATACTCACCACCTCTATCAAATCTCAATCTTTTAAGTAACTTACTAGTTTGTTTTTCTACTTCAGTTTTATATATAATGAATTTACTAAGTGCTTCATCCTTATGTCTAAGTAAATAAACATAACAGTATCTACTACTATCATCTATAAAAGTAATGAAGTATCTAAACTGGTCCTTGGTCAACACACCACCAAATTCACAAATATCAGTGTGTACTAAATCTAACAAGTCTGAATCCCTAACAACGTTATGAAAAGGTTTCCTTATCTGTTTAGCAGACACACATACTTGACATTTAGAATTCTTTTCTATGGTATATTTTGGAATCAACTCTAAGTTCATCATGTTCTTAAGAGCACCAAAGTTTAAATGACCTAGTCTAGCATGCCATATATTTGAGGACTCAATACAGTTAACAGTAGGAATAACATTATTATTCAAATTTCCCAAAACGGGATCCGCATTAATAACAAATAAACCATTTGACAAGTAACCCTTGCCAAAGAATGTACCAGTGTGAATAAGAACTACTTTATTACACTTGAACGAAATTTCAAAACCACTAGAAACTAAACAGCTTCCACTTATTATATTTCTACGCATGTTGGGAACATGATGCACTCTCGTCAGAGATAGAATACGTCCTGAAGGGAACTTCAGATCCACGTTTCCAACTCCATGTACTTGAGCAACACTAGCATTCCCCATCTTCACAGTCAGGCTATGACTCTGTTGATAAGATACAAATAAACTAATATCAGCACAAATATGTACATTAGCTCCAGTATCTATCAACCATTCATTTGACAGATAGGTAGAAAATATCACAAGGTTGTAGGATACATACCGGTCAACGTCGGTTTCAGAAGCCGTAGCCTCACCAACGACCATGTTCACTACAGGCCCACTTGCGGTTCCAAACACAACATTTGCTTGCGCTACCTCGGTTTTCTTCGCTTTCTTCGTAGGGCAGTCCTTACTCCAGTGCCCAACCTGCCCACAAGACCAGCACGGTTTGTTTGCCTTGGGTTTCTTGGCCTTGTCCTTGTCACTCTTAGGTTTATTACTATTAGCTTTCTTAGCAAAAGCCTTCCTCTTTTGTCCTACAGTTGCTATGTTTACCTTCGAGGTACCGTGTTCAGTTGGCATCACATGTCCCTGTTTGGACTTGTGTTGTTCTTGTACCGAGATGTCCAGCATAAGGTTGGTCCAGGTGATCTCTCCTTTCTATCTTTTCAGGGAGAGAGAGAACTCTTCCCAAGACTTCGGGAGTTTTTCAATCACACTCATCACCTTGAACTTCTCCGGGAGATTCATTCCAGACTCCTTCAAAGCATGCACTATCATCTCGAACTCATGCACCTACTCAGTCATGGACTTATTGTCCACCAGCTTGAACTCGAGGAACCTTGCCACATAATACTTTTCTAGACCTTGTGAGTCAGTATTATGTGTCTGGTCCAGCTTCCCCCATAAGAGTTTTGCAGAGTAGGCATCAGAAGAATAGACATCAAACAAAGTGTTTGTTAGTGCCGCCAGAATGGCCGCTCTAGCCACTCCATCCTTCTCAGCCCACTTCACAAAAGCCTTAACTGTGTCAGCCTTCTCTTGATCCACTACTGGTTTCTCATATTCCACAACCGGCCACAGACCCTTTATAGTCAACCACAACTTCATCCTTTTCTGCCAGCGAGAAAAGCCAATGCCACCGTTGAATTTCTCTGGTAAACCGGTTAGTTCAACAACTTGTGGGAAACTATAGGTGGTCCAATCAATGGCCCCAGCAGTTGCACCCGAACTGCTACCACCACCAACGATAACCTCACTTTCGTTAACCATTATGCTAAATTCTATATAACTAATATTCTCTTCAAGAATGTTGTAAATCTCACTAACAAATATAGCAACATAGAAGCAAGTGTATAAAGAATTTAACAAGTTTAGGCCAAGACCACAGTTAACAAAACAAAACATGCAGGTAAACAAAATCAGTAACTGAAATAACGTAGAGAGAAAGAAAGATGTACCCGAAACCATAGCTTTTAACAGTGAATGAAATACAGGTTCACAGATACAAAATGCCAAGAAAAATGATCACAGCTGAGTCACCAGGCCTTGCTCGAAGTCCTGGCTGCTCTTGAAGAGAATATTGCCCCTACCTGCTGCGTTTGGGATGCGCACAATATCTCCACCAGGATTAAACAGCTCGGAGTTTATGTTAAAGCAGCAACAAAAGCTCCACTTCGACCAGCACCTCAGTCGCCGGAAAATATCAGCACTTCAGGACTTGTGGGAGAGAAATGCAGAGAGGTTGAAGAGAAGAGAAGAGAATGTAGTGTGTTCTTGCTTATTCATTCAGTTTAGCCTCTATTTATAGGAGAGGAAAAATGAAACTGTCCACACACTTAATGTCTGAATTAAACTGCTTCATTAATGAAAAAATCAAAACTGATCAGATTTTGAATTCATTAATGAAAAAAATCAAAACTGATCAGATTTTGAATTTAAATTATTTGTAACAGCTTTTCACATTAACACCCACATTATTATCAGAACTTAAGTTAAGTTCTGATTTGATTCATCAGTACTTAAGTTCTGATTCTGATATCAGAACTTGTTAAGTTCTGATTTTATTCACCAGTTCTTAAGTTCTGATTCTGATATCATAACTTGTTACAGATCAGATTATTTGCAGGTTCAATATATTTAGACTAAGCCCACTAACAAAGTGACTTAGCCTATTTCAGAGTACCCAGCCCAATAATACAGTCACCGATAAATAAATTCGAATTAAAATAATTCTCAAATAAATAAAATCCTCGCCCAGGTCGCCTCGCGTACGCGAGACGCCGAGACATTCGCCCAAATCGCCCTTCGACCCGACCCGGTGCGGTGCGGTGCGTGGCGGGGCGGGGCGCGCGTGTGTGCGTGTGCGCGTGAAGCACACAACAACACAATGGACCATCACACATCTTAGTAGTTGTATACTACTCATGTGGGTAATACCATATAAAGCACACACCCTCCTTTATTTATTTCAATGTGGGACAAACATTCTCAAATTTTTCCAAGATTTTCCAAGCTACTTTCAACTCTCATTTCATATGGATTTCATTAAGAAAATTCTTAAAACCATACATGAAAATTTAAGTTCAAATATCATTGAACAATTTCCAATCATTAGATTTTAGGATTAACATCAAGAACATAATTAAATTAAGCTCTAAAATCCTAATTTTCTAACATTACATGCATTCTTAGGAATAAAAAACGTGTAATTGCATTTAATAAAAATTTAAATTTTATCTTGGATAAAATTGAGAAATAAAATTAATATTTAACATTATCTATGCCTATTTATTTTTTTATTTCTAATACATACTATCCGAAAAAACATAAAAAAATCAATATATTAGAATAGAGATGGTAGTAATACACGTATCGAATTTAGTTAAAAGATCAGGCATACTAGTGTTCTTTTTATAAACAATTATCATTAGCCATTCTAATTCTAATGGTTGTAGGCTATAATGGTTGGCTAAATAATTAAAATACTGATTATTTAAAATTTTACTGAATCTATGAGATAAACTTTAATAGAGTTGAGTTGGATATATTTTAAAAATAATATGGAATTATTATTTTTGATTGTTTTAAATAGAATGTTTTATTTTAATATGATAATCAAATGATTTGACTAATTGTTATTTAACAAATATGACCAATATCATTGGGTTATCTAAAATTTTAGATAATAATTTTGCACTAGTAAAGTGTATAATATTTTTACATAATCTCTATAATTATAATTATTGTATGCCACATGAATTTTTTAGCTAAGAGATTGAAACATCGGAGATATTCTAATAAATTAAAACAATTAACAATGTCAGCGCTTAGTGTTGGATAATGGACACCACATAAAAAAAATCAATATAATAGAGTAGATATGGTAGTAATACACAAATCGAATTCGGTTAAAAGTCAAAATTAGGCATACTAGTGTTCTTTTAGCCCCCGAATAAATTAAAACAATTATTAATGGTCCACTTAGTGTTGGATGATGGAGACCACAAGGCACAACTGCACAGGCTAGTTTCTAGTTCGCGAGCTCGCCCGGATCGAACTCGTTTTAAAGAACTCGACTGGGCTCATTTAGTTAAATGAGTCAAGTTTGGGCAAAGTTTGTTTCCGGCTCGTTTAAATGATTCAACTCGACTCGTTAAATAAACGAGTCGAGTTTAGGTAGAGGTTTAGACTCAATAAGTGTAAAATTACACGATTCGGCTCGCCCGACTTATTAAAATCGGCTCATTTAGTTAAACGAGCTGACTCGACTCGACTCGACTCGACTCGACTCGACTCGACTCGTGAAATTAAACGAGTCGAGTTCGGGTAAAGTTTTAGGCTCGATTAGTTAAATCAGCCGGCTCGGCTCGGCTCGATTAACCTTGTTGTGTAAGACATGCCTGTACTTTAATAAGACTAAGTCAAAATTGACAACCCTAAGTAAGTTGTATGATAATCTAAGTTTGCATTTTGTATTGTATCACTTAAGTCTGTAAAAGTGTAAATAGATTAGACTGGAATATTTTTCTGTAAACAGTCTCAAGCTTAAGAATAAACTCTGGAAGAAGATCATGAAAATCATGCCTCAGAGACTATGTGAAGAAGCTTGGAGTTGAATAAATCTGTTTTGGGAAAAACATTTTAAGTCAAGAAAACTACAAGTCACAGATTAAGTCTTACAGATAAGTCATTCGAGAACTCCAGAATGACTTATCGAGAAGTCAAGAAAAGCCTTTAGAGAAGTCTAAGAAATATCGACAAGTCAAAATGAAGACATAAAGATTAGAGATATAGATAAGTCAAATTATCACTAGAGATCTCTGAGATATCATAAGTCATTTCTTCATTAGAGAACTCAGAGATATCGATAAGCCAAAATGAAGACATAAAGATTGGAGACATCGACAAGCCAAATTCTCTTATAGAGAACTCAGAGACTTCGATAAGTCAAAACAACTATAGAGTAATAAGAGATCTCGATAAGACATTATACTTATCGAGATGTCGAGTTCTCTATATAACAAACTGGAGATCTTGATGTAAAACTCAAGTACAGAATGCAGATCAGTTAAATATCCAAGATTATCAATCAATAAACAAATCAATCACTGATTTGAAAAGTCTACAAAAAGCAGTTTGAAGAGTATAAGATCAAAGGCCAATATTAACTGAAAATGTAAAGTCACAGACTTGCACGATTTGCAAAGATACTCTAAGACAAAAATAGAAAGTTTTAGTTAAATTAAAGTAGGGTTTAGTACATGCTATTGCATGCTGTATAAAACCAGTGTTTACTGTTCTATAAAGTAAACACTGGATGCGTTGTTTTAAGAGGTAACAAATAGATCTAGAAAATCTTGTAACTCTCAAAAGAGAAGCTGAGTTCTTAACATACCAAGAACCCAGAAATTTGTAGCAAAACACTAGCTTGATTTTTATATAAAATTAAGTGAGTTTTGAAATATTGTGTGCACTGTCTTTAGTTCAGTTAACATAATATTTTTACATTTCTTATCTACTTTGTTCATCTAGTTTAAGATAATTAAAAAGTCATTAAAATTGTCCAAAACACATTCACCCCCATTGTATTGTATTCATTATCCAACAAGTGGTATCAGAGCAAAATATGAAAGCAAACATATTAAAGATCTTGGAAGAATGAATACATAGAAGCTTAGCAGTATCAAAATCCCTACTTTTGCAGATCTAACTACACACTATGGAAAAAGAAAATGTTGATGTTCATCAGGATGGCCAATCCTTAATACATTCAGATCCTTGAGAACGGGCCTTTCACTCCCATGATAAGAGCTGAGGAATCTACAAATGGAGACATGGTCATTCCAGCACATTATGCTCCTAAAGATCCTTCAGAATATACTAAACCTGAAAAAGAAAAGGTCTCTTTGGATAGTGACTTGCAGCTAATCTTGATAAAGTCACTTGACAATATAATGTACAATAACATTGTCAACTGTGATACAGCCAAACAGATCTGGGAGAAAATAGAGATCTTATGTGAAGGAACAAAGGAAGTTAGGTCAAACCAAAGGAGGATTCTGGTTTCTAAGTATGAGGGGTTTATGGCTAAACCAAAAGAATGAATTACTGAAGTTTTTGAAAGGTTCAATAAATTGATAAATGACTTGCAGCTACATGATAAATATTATGAAGCTGAGGAGGTTAACCTAAAATTTCTTCTAGCCCATCTTGATCACCTTGAATAGAAAATATCATCTATTAAAGAAGGAAGAGATTTAAGTAGAATAACTTTGAAAGTTCTATATGAAATCTTGAAAACTTATGAACTTGAAATGCTGTAAAGAAAATCATTGAAATCACACCATGGCCATGTTGTTGATGGTTCAAGTGCTTTGATTGTGAATGACAGAGAAGAAAGTGAAGATGAGCAAGATAATCAAGTTTCAGTTATTCAAGCTATGGAACAAAAGAACAAAGGACCTCAAAATCAAGTTGTATTGGAGCTGGAGGAAGATGAATATTATACCTTGGATTAGCTAGATGAAATGGATCAATCTATGGCTTACTTGGCTAGGAAATTCTCCAACATAAGAGTCAAGAAGCCAAGATTTTTCAAAGGCAATGAAAAATCTTCCAACAACAATAATTGGAAACCAGGAATGGGAGCATGCAAGTATAATGAAGCAAAAACTGAAGATCCCTACTCATTCTGTGATAAGTTTGATTGCATACCTTGAAACATGAAAGTAATGAAAAGTTGCCATAAGCTGAGAGTTGATCTTAAGGAAATCAATATTGAATCTTCATCTAAAAAGGACAATGCATATCATTCAATGAACTCTATTCTTTCTGAATCATCAAACTCTACCTCTATCAAATCTGTTAACAAGAAGAAAATACTAAACACTGCTTGGGTTGCTAAACATACTTACACTCATTGTGTGCAGGGAAAAAAGAAGGAAGTCATATGGATCATAGATAGTGGATGCTTAAGACATATGACAAGTGATATGGCCCTGCTATCACAGTTTAAGGAGAAGGCAGGCCCATTAGTGACTTTTGGAGACAACATCAAAGGTTTCACAATAGGATATGACAAATTGATTTATAGAAATATTGTCATTGATGATGTAGCACAGGTAGTTGGTCTTGAAGTGAATCTTCTCAGTGTCAGCCAATTTGCAGACAAAGGTTTCAAGGTTTTATTTAACAAAGAAGAATGCACTTTTATCAGCAAGAAAACTGGTGAAGTTACTCTGAAATGAGCAAGGAAAGGAAGCTTATTTGTTGCAGACTTGGACTCAGCAAATGAGGATGGAATTTGTTGCTTCTACACCAAGGCATCTGTAAAGCAAAGCAAGTTATGACAAAAGAAGCTGTCTCACTTGAATTTCAAAGCAATCAATACTCTAGTAAAAAAGGAGTTGGTGAGAGACATGCCTAATCTGGAGTTTTCTAAAGATGAAGTCTGTGATGCTTGTCAAAAAGGAAAAATGAAAAGATCAAGTCACGAAAGTAAAATTGTAAATTCTAGAAGTGCATATTTGTAACTTATTCACATGGACTTGTTTGGATCAGTTAATGTCCAGTCAATATCAAGAAAAAGATATGCACTTGTGATGGTGGATGACTACTCAAGATAAACATGGGTAGAATTTATGCACTCTAAAGATGAAACTCCACACATCATAATTGAACACATTAAGAAGATTGAGAAGTAGGCTGAGGATCAGAATTGTGTGAAAAGATTGAGGAGTGATAATGGAACAGAATTCATAAATACAACCTTAACTGAATTCTGTAAAGACAAGGGCATTGTTCAAGAATTCTCATCTGCTAGAACATCTCAACAAAATGGGGTAGTTGAGAGAAAGAACAAAACACTAGTATAGGTTGCTAGAACAATGCTGCAAGATGCAAAGTTGCCAACTAGTTTTTGGGAAGAAGCTGTGAACACTGCATGCTATACTCAAAACATATATCTCATTAACAAGAATCTTGAAAAGTCACCCTACTCCATCTTGTTTAAAAAAAGCCTATTTTAAAGCATCTTCATGTGTTTGGAAGCAAGTGTTATGTGTTGAAGGATAACTCTGAATATGTGGGAAAATTTGACTCTAAAGTTTTTGAGGCAATTTTTCTGGGATATTCATAGGAAAGAACTGTATACAAAGTCCATGTGATTGAACAAAAGAAGATCATGAAAAGCACAAATGTTACTTTTGATGATGACAAATGGCCAGGCTTGGAATGCCTTGATGAAAATGAAGCTGAAGTCCTAAAGTTTGAAAACCTTAACATTGATAGTGATTCTGATGATGAAACTGAAGTCAACACAAATCACGGAATAGATGAAGAGTCAAATGAACAAGAGAATCATGAGATTTGAAGCTCATTTCAAACACCTAAATTTGATAGCACAAACTCAGGGGGAGAAAGAGGAGAAAATTCTGCAAGTCATGCCAATGGTGAAGAAAACACAGAAAACTCAAGTCAACAAACTCACACCAGAAAGTGGGATAGAAGTCACACTAGAGAAGCAATTATTGGTGATTTAACTACCAGAATAAGGACTAGAAGTACAACTGCAAATGAATGCCTTCATGCATATTTTCTTTCACAATTGAGCCAAAGAAAACTGAGGAAGCCCTTCTTGATCCTGATTGGATATCTGATATGCAAGAAGAGCTAAATCAGTTTGAGAGAAATAAAGTTTGGAAATTGGTTCCTGCACTAAAGAATAGAAGTATAATTGAAACAAAGTGGGTATTCAGGAACAAAATGGATGAAAATGAAATAGTCACTAGAAACAAAGTAAGGTTGCTTGCAAAAGGATAATCACAGGAAGAAGGAATTGATTATGATGAAACTTTTGCTCTAGTTGCAAGACTTGAAGCAATAAAATTTTTTCTTGCATTTTCTGCACATTCCAATTTCAAGATATATCAAATGGATGTGAAGAGTGCATTTCTTAATGGTGAGGTGGAAGAAGAGGTTTATGTGCAACAGCCACCTTGTAACACCCCCAGATCCGGGGTCGGGGATCCGGGTCGTCACGGTCTTTCTTTCCACAATATCACTTCACTTAATTAATAATAATAACCTTATGCTGTGACCCCACACTAACACACACCACAACCCGTTATAGTCTCAGAGATGAAATTTAAATAAGTACAAGTCTTTGAATCCACAATTTAAAAGTTATTACAACCCAAAATGATTACTTGATAAATTTACAGTTAATTGCCATTATCTGCCACAAGTTATAATTATACATAATTGATTCTCAAAAGTAGATGGTCTGATCTACAATAGATCTACCTCTGCAGCTATAGCAGCTACAACATCAACGGGAAGACGCGGGACGCTTCCCACGCGCTTGCGCTGGGTCTGCTGGAGTCTGGCCATCTTTCCTAACTATTGTTGTGTGATGAAGAAATAAAGCAAGGGTGAGCAGCAAGCCCACCAAAATAATATGTATAATGATTAATAGTATATGAGCCTTCTCATAGTACTCATGAAAGTCTTGGTCAAAAGAAATGAACCAAGTTGATATCTTAATGCGATGAAGTCGCAAAATATTCAGTATATATATATATATACATATATACTTTTCAAAATATGGGAAGTCCTCTTCCATGCATAATACACACAGAGTTCCAGTTTATAACTGTATAAAAATATCGTTGCAAGGTGATCTCATATATCTAACCTTGTCTCAACGTTTTTCTGAAAATCTTTGTCATGCATAAGATAATCATTTACTAGATATAAGTTTAAAAGATGAAGTTACAAGATACTCCAATATACTTATATCTTTTCCAAATACTACTTGAACTACCACCGTTCAAGATATAATAGTTTCAAAAGTTCATCACATAGATGAGACTACAAGATAAGACTTGAATAGATTCAATCCTTGAAATATCATTGTAAATAATGAAGTTACGAGATGCTTCATTAAGTCCTGATATATATATCCATATATATATATATATATCTCATACATTTCCTGAAAATCTCTGTCATGTAAAGTATGAACAGAGTTATAATATCCAATGAATTTTGGAAAGGAAAAGAATTTTGGCATAAACCAGATATCTTGCTGATCAGGCAAAGATACCAATAAGTTCTTTTCTACTGTAGATGGATGAATTCCTCACCGGTCATCACCCTGGCCGCATTAGGACTTCGCGCTAGACCGTTACCCGACCACTCACGCGTTGATGGACTGCCACCCAGCCACTTACACTTTGATAGACCGTACCCCGGCCTGTCGCTTATGCCGACTCAATTAGATGGGCTTACTTCCCGAACATTGGGCAAGTAATCAATTCATTTATCAAAACAACAACCTTGTTGCGAATATAAAATACACCATAGAGCCGGATCCCTCAGGTTTTGAACGAGTATTTAAATCCCCTTTAAAAGGAAGATCTTAAATATAAAAATGAGTTTTGGGATCCGCTCTAACTTTTAAAAATCATTTTGAAGACTCGAAAACATTTTTAAGAATGTTTGGAGTAATGCTGATTTAATAAAATAAATCAGTCCCAATATGAAAGAAATATCTGAATATTATTATTTAAATAATATTCCCATAAAGAATAATTGAGGTAGAAGTTGGAAAACTTATACTTGAATGAATAGCAATTAATCAAAGATATACTTATACGAAAGTAATATCTTTACTTGAATATCAAAAGTAAGTTTGATTATCGAACATTATTCTTTAATAAAATAAAGAATATTAATAAATAGTAAGCGGAGTCATAATACCTCGAATGAATATTATAAACAATATTCATTAAATAAAATAAAGGAGTCATACATCCTCAAATGAATATCCAATTAATAATCATTAATAATATAAACTGAGTCATAAGCCCTCGAATGAATATTCAAAATAATATTCATTAATAAAATAAAGTTATCGAATAAACCTTATTCGATTAATAGTTTTGAAAACTATAACCATATATATATATATATATATATATATATATATAAAATCTACTCGGGATCCTCGACTCCCGGTTTTAGAAAATGTTTTCACCTTTGGGTCCCTATACTAAGGGTACACGCAACTACTACTTATCTCTAGCATAGGTATTATGCAACTATAAGCATCAAAATCAACAGATAGATAACCAGATTACGAAACAGACATGCATATATACCATATCAGCATGCTCCAATATATCACAAAATTTGCTAATAACAATCATGCACTTATCACAAGATAATGCATATACATATATTTACATCACAACAACAGTTATAACGGGTAGAAAACTTGCCTGAGCGACTGGGGGTTACGAATGGCTCGGGACGAGTCTGGTAACCTATAAGCAACAAGTAAGTTGGAATTAAACCAAAGTCACTTGTAAATCTATACTCTAACCAACTCAGACTCTAACGCTCATTTTGCGCTTACTGATTTGCTTAAGTCACCCGGGTACCCTCGGCTCCACCATTTTTAATAATTTAACCTTTACGAGTTTTAAGGCGATTCCTTCGCGAGTGTCTTACCAACTGCCTAACACACTTACCATAAATGTTTCATACATTAATTAACCCTTTTCGGTCTTTAACCTATGTTTCAAAGTAAGGCGAGGGGAAAAGTTTCGTTCACGAAACGCCGTTACTTGAAACGGTCGTTTCTCCTAAACCGTGCATCGGAATCGAACGAACTACATATCAAAACGAAGCTCATCACATGAGCTATCTAAACATGGCAGTGGTCATAATCTAGCAGGGGGTTCTCGGGTCCTAATGTTATGCACAAAAACAGTCTACAGAAAATCGGACGTTACGACGGCTATGTTTACGCGATTACCAATGATTAAACTACTCCAATTAACCACCAACCAACTCATAACCATCAATACAACAAAACTTCACCTAAACCATACCACATCAGTCCATAATCTCCAAGGTTTTCAACTCAAACAACCACAATCAAGACCTATGAACTATAATCAAGCTTCAATTACCAAAACACTTCCAAATCAAACCAAACTACTAATAATCACAATCCATGCTTCTCATTTCACAACACCAACCATTAAACTTACTAACAAATAAAGTAAAGGCTAGGGTTTGAAGTTTATACCTTCCTTGGGAGGTGTTAAGTTGCTAGGAAGCCTTAGGGAGCCTCCTACAAGCTTGATCTTTCCAAAGAAATCAAGAACACAAAGTTAGGCTTTGAAGTTTCTAAAAGTCCGATTTAAAGAACTGTAAAAATGAGGGTCTTACCATGATTATTTGGACGAGACTTGTGCACAAGAGTTGTAGGCCATCTCAATACCTTTCCAATGAGCTATAGAACACAATATTTGAGTGAGAAATGAAGGAGATACAGTAGTTTTAGTGTTCTGGTTCTGTTTTGGCCGAGAGCATGAAGAACAATGCCTTGGTTTCTTTTTGATTTTGATGAAAATGATTTTACTTGGCTTGGTTGCTTTGTTTTTGTGTTTGATTTAGTCAATTACCTTGTTGCCCTTGAATTTGTGTGGTTCTCATTCAACCACACCTCCTTCCTTCCCATGTCATGCTTGTGTCATCCTCATGATGTCATCCTCCCCTCCTTGTCCTCTTTCTATTGGTTGGATGACATCATCCCCACTAATCCCCTTGATTAACTTCCTAATCGTTTGCCTAATGACCGCTGATCTGTTATACGGTTCGCTTAACTTTCGTTTTCGTTTATCGTTTGAGGGATCATACCCGGGATCTTATTACTTAGGTTCCCTTAACCTTTCTCAATATATTGTATTCCTTTTATGATCCTCTCTTATAATCCTTTAATTTAAATCCTTTTTATCCTGTTACCTTATACTCAATTCTTTCCGTATCTATTGGATTTCCGGGAAAAATCAAAGTGTTCGGATTTGGATTCTGACGATCTTTACATACACTTATATCCCATATAAAGTACTAATAAAATCTCAGAATATCCATATCAGAACCCCTACATAGTGTGGCATGAAAAGTTTTCTCATTCGGCAAAAACACTATTCATAAGGGTTTCAAAAATTTCCCAAAAATTGGGATTATTACACACCTGGCTTTGAAGATCCAGAATTTCCAAGTTTTGTATACAAGTTACTTAAGGCTCTCTATGGACTTAAACAAGCACCGAGAACTTGGTATGACACACTGTCAGAATTTTTAATTAAGCATGGATTCACTAGATGTACTATTGACAAGACTCTCTTCTATAAGAAGCATGGTTATGATATGATCCTAGTTTAGATCTATGTGGATGATATTATCTTTGGTTCTACAAATGAAAAGCTTTGCCAAAGATTCTTTAAGCTTATGCAGAGTGAATATGAAATAAGTATGATGGGGGAATTAAGTTACTTTCTTGAACTTCAAGTTAGTCAAAAAAGTGATGGAATCTTCATTAGCCAAACTAAGTATGTCAAAGATTTATTGAAATTTTTTGGTATGGTTGATTGTTCACCTGCATCTACACCTATGTCTACAACTACAAAGTTGGATGAAGATAAAAAGGGCCAGAGTATAGACATCTCAAGCTATAGAGGAATGATTGGATCTTTGCTTTACTTAACTGCAAGTAGACTAGACATCATGTTTGCAACTTTTTTGTGTGCAAGATTTAAAGCCAATCCAAAAGAATCACATTTGATGGCTGTGAAGAGGATTTTCAGATACTTGAAGGGGACTCCAAACTGGGGATTATGGTATCCTAAGGGAACTGGTTTTGAAGCTATTGGTTACACAGATGCAGATTTTGCTGGATGCAGGGTTGACAGAAAGAGTACTAGTGGAAGCTGTCAGTTTCTTGGATAAAGACTTGTATCCTGGTATAGAAAGAAACAACAATTTGTATCAACTTCCACAGCTAAGGCTGAGTACATAGCTGATGGAATTTGCTGTGCTCAAGTGCTTTGGATTAGAAATCAGCTAATATACTATGGCCTAGTGTTACACAAAATTCCAATCATGTGTGATAATACTAGTGCTATATCTATTGTGGCTAATCCAGTTAATCATTCTAGAATAAAACACATTGATGTAAGGTACCATTTTATTAGAGAACATGATGCAAATGGTACCATTGAGCTCATTTTTGTTCCAACAGAAAAACAATTAGCTGACATTTTTACTAAACCCTTGGATGAAGCAACTTTTACTAGACTTGTAGGTGAAATTGGAATGCTTAATTCTTCATCCTAAGACAAGAACTCAACTAATGTTTTGCAGCAGATTAATTTCTAATAAATCAAAATTCATTTGATAAATTGAAAATTAACTGAAATATGAATTATAAATATTTCGAAAATCTCTGCATATTTATTTTTCAAAATTCAAAATTTAGCTTGGAATTTTTCAATTATAAGAAAAATGTCTAAATACTGATTTACATTGTCAATATGTAAAATTAGCACAAGGCAGAATCAAGTGATCAAGAGTATATAGAGAAATGAGTTCTCGATAAGTCTAATTGACTTATCGACAAGTCATTTTAAGACTTCTCGAGTGAGTTCTCGACAAATCAATTTTCTGACTTCTCGAGGGACTTCTCGATAAGCTTTATTATGACTTATCGATAAGTCATTGTATAGTTCTCTATAAGTGTTAAATCACAGAGTTCTCTACAAGTACAATTTTATATTTATAAATAACTCAGAACTGAAATAATTTAATTCAATAAATTATTTTGGTAAATTATTCTTGATAAATTAATTCTGATTTTATTTGGAGTTATTCAAATAAAAATTGGAAACATTCAGTCTGGAGAAACTAAGTATTTATTTGACATCTCGACAAGTCAGTTTTAGTTCTCTAAAAGAGTAATTTAAAATTACTTCTCGATATGTAATTCTCTTTTCAAAATGACTTCTCGATAAGCTAATTCCAAACGTTTATTTTTGAGTTCTCGATAAGTCATTTTTTATACTATAAATACTAAGACATCTCGACATACACATACTTACGCCTTCAAGAACTCTATGTGACCTAGATTTTTCAATTCCAAACCGATTTCTCTCTCATTTCGAATTTCTTTTACCCACTAAACTTCATACTCTTCTCAATGGCATCAAACACTATTGTACCCTTTATCCCAAAAGAAACCAACTTTCTTGCATTTCTGGATGCAAATCAAGCTCCTGAAGCTTTCAAGAGCTTTGTGAAGTTCTTGTCTAAAATATAGTCTGTGGGCGCTCGTACTGCTAATCCTGTGCTTTACTTGGATGTGTTAGGGGATTTCTGGAATACAACAGTGACACGAACAGTTGTGTATGAGAACCGGGCTGTATCAATTATGATAAACTATACAATCAAGGGCCAACATGTGGAGATTATTGAGAATGATGTCAATATGGCATTAGGCATACCTACTGACAAGCTGGTGGAGGCTCCAACTCAGTATGCTTTATGAATTTATGGACTTCATCAATTACTCTGAAAAGATCAATCTGTTAAGCATGAACAAGAAGAACTTGAGGAGGGAATGGTATTTTCTCTTTGATTCAGTGATAAGAGCTTTCACCTGCAGAAAGTCTGGGTTTGACAACATCTCTAGTGTTGTCCAGAAGCTGGTCTACTCAATGGCTCACAACAAACAGATAAATGTAGGACACTACATCTTGGAGGAATTGAGCACCAGACTAACATGCCATTAACATCAAGAGGTAAGGAAATTTTTCTTCCTAGATTCATTATATCTGCTTTAAACTATAAAGTAAATGACATACGTATGATAGATGGTGTAGATAGGTCATTAATAGGCAATTGTAAGCAAGTGTCCAAAATTCTATTTGGATCACTATATACAAAGAACAAGGTGCAGGTGGGTCTTAAATTAACTCTATTTATGTTAGAGAAATTTAGGACTTATCCATATCATATGCCTGACATGAGGTCCAGTGTAACTCAATCTAGTACAATAATGGTCCATGAACCTGTGGAAGTACAAACACCGGAACACCAACAGGGACCTTCCAATAATTGAGACCCCTTCTTCTATACCAGTAGCTGCTAGGAAGCCAATCATTTCATCCTCTCAAAGGGTGAAATGAGTAAAAAGAAGAGAAAGCAGGCACCTTTACTAATTATAAATGAGAGTGGAGAGGAACAAACACCAGTAGAGTCACCCTTGGTCAGAAAACCAAAGAAGGCTAAAAACTTAGAGTTGACCACTCAAGCCACCTCTGCATCCTCTCAAAAGGATGTAGTTGTAAACAAGGTACAAAAGCATATTCTAGAGGCACCCTCTCAAAAGGATGTCTTTATTGAAAAGAGCATTAGCCCAAATGCACCTTGTATAGAGTCTGCACAACCATCACTTGAACAAATCCAAGTGTATGGCAGGATAAATAAGGATGGCACACACAAGGAGAGCACATCCCTTGAAGCTCCCTCATCTATTCAGGAGGAGCTGCCAACACTCACTTCTGATCAACAAACTCTAATCTCTAAAATTTCTTTTTTTACACAGCACTTGAATCCAATCCTCAAGTGCAACCCCACTCAAGTAACTTGGTTCAAGAAACCTTGCTCACCACCCAGATACCAAATTTAGATGGTGAGAGGCTACTAGCTAGAGTAGACCTTGATGACACCATCACAAACATGGGGGATTCATCAGTTTTTACTGAAGACCCCATGGTGGTTACAAATGCCCCTTTATGTGCAAATCAGCCTTCATAGGCTGTAAGGTTTTAGGGTAGTACTCCTGAGGGGGAGCTATCTAAATCCTCTCCAATTCAATTGGAGGTTCCTGTCACAGGAACAACTCCCCTCAAAACCCTAGCTGAAATTGCACTAACAATTGAAGCTGGGAGTACAATTGCCAATGACCCTGCTGTGGGAGAGGCAAGAACATCACATTCACGTGACAATGATTTGCAAGAAGCACAAGGGTTTGAGGCTGGTACACATGACAGTAACCCAGCCAAATCCCCTCCAATTCAACTGGAGGTTCCCACCATAAGTGGAGAACAAAACCCTGTCATAACCACAGAGCAATCTATGAGTAAAACTGTGACTCCTATCACAGGTGGTTTTATCATAATATCTCCTTCTCACCCAACCAATCAACCTTCCACTTCTCAACCACAAGAACCTAACCTCATATTTCAATGGCTACAAGAAGCTGCATCTCAACCCTCCACAATTGATGATCTCATTGTTGACCAAATTGGTGGCCTTGCTCAAATATCATAGCAGCTTCTCACATCCAACATGTCCAATCAAGACTACCAAGCCATCATGCTATTCTACCAGACAGATATTGAAGAACAGCAGGCCAAAATTATTGATGAAGTTGGTCAGGATGCAAACTATGATGCATGACTGGACAAAGAATTTACAATTGAAATGGGTGTTGTTCTAGCCAAATTCAGGGAGGAGTATCTAACCATCTTGGGGAGAAATGCTAGATCCTTATCCCCACAGGAAGTATATGATGCAGCGAATGAAGTATATAAAGCTCAAACAAAGCTTTCCACAACTTTGGAAAAGCACTTCAAATTACTCTAACTAGGCATCAGGATAAGATTATGAGGATGGTTAGAGAAAAGATGGACCAAATCATTCCCTTACAGACAGAGATCAAGAACAAATTCACAACCTTTGTTGATCAAATGTCTAGGTATTATCTAAGTGGGGTGGAAACTAGTGTCTAGAAACTGAGAACCTCATTTGTAGCCCTGCATGACCAAATTCAAAATCATATCACTAACTCCAATGACTCAAGACTAAAGCTGGATCAAATGCACTCTAGCAGATATACTCCTTCAGCCTTGCTCATGGAAGAAATTAAGAAGGCTGTACAGGATACTTTTGGGGCTTCTACTTCCTCCACATCCCACTCCTCATCAACCATGCAAATTCAAGAACTTCAACAACAAGTCTCTTCTCTCTAAACCTCAAATGACTCACTAAATGCACAAGTACAAGCTCTAACATCTTTGGTGCAGAGTCAACAAACAGACATCAAAACCCTGGTAGACCCTCACAAGCATCTCCAAATGCAGAATTCTGTAGCTTTGGGAGCCATCGTGGGGAAGCTCAATATCCCATTGCCCTCTTTACCCGAAGATGTAAAGCCAGAATTACCAACTCCCTTACTTATTCATGTTCCCAAGACTAAGGGGGAGATTGAAGCTAGGATTCAAAAATCCAAGGATGCTGGTAAATCTAAATCTAAGGAGCCTATCACATCAATTCAACATGGTCAAAGTTCTTCAAAAACTCAACAATTTCAAGATGTAGGAAAAGACAGACTCAACAAGGCTATAAAAGGACCAAATCAAGATCAAGAATTCAGTAAACTTCTTGTAGTCCTGAGGATGTCTCTTCAAAACAACTATATCACCTACAAAAGAGCATTGGGAAAGACTATTAACTCTATTAGGGCAGTGGTTGTGAATGTTGAAAACTATTTGCAGAAGAGAATTGTTGTAAATATCAATGATGGTGGTGTGGATAGATGTCTTCAGGTGTCTCTTTCAAATCTCAGAACTCTAAGAGCATCTGAACTAGATGTAGTATTTGACAAGGTACATGTAGTCATCACAAAAGACACCCAATTACTTAATGAGCTCAAAAATACACAGATAACAGCTTTTCCTGAAGCCTATCTATATCCAAATAAAGGGGTGGCCTATATCTGTCCAAGAACCAAACAATGCAAATAATTTATTGTTCCTAAAAATGGTGTCAGATCAAACATGAGGCTGATCATGACTATTTAGTCTGATCTAAAGTATAAAAAGAACAAGAAGGCTGAAGATGAGGAGATGATAAGGATCATGGACAGGTATCTATCGAATGCTGATACCATGTTGCCAAATCTGCAATTCAATTCAAAAGATGACAAGGATGATGATGAGCAGAAGCATGATGAGCAAAAACCTTCTGGCTAAAATCCAAGTCAATCTTCTAGAGCAACTTGCAACAAAAAAAGGAGAAGAAAGGAGATGAAAAGAAGAAGGAAAATGAGAAGAAGAAAGGGGATGAAAGAAGGAAGAAGAAGAAGAAGGAAGATGGTTCAGGATCACAGAAATAATCCCTACTAGTCTAAATTAACCAAGCTCAACCCTCTAAGCCAAAAAACTTACATACTAAACCACCTCATACCTCAAAGACTAAATACTTGTATAAACAAACTGCTAATTCGTTTCTGAAAATACCAATCACCTCAAGCCAAACATTTCTCAAGAAAATTTCAAACCTACCTTCTGTTAAGCCATCAACCAAAATTCACTACAAGTTTGTTGGGACAAAATCAAAGAAAATGCAAGTTACTGAGAGGGCCATCTGGAACTGCTTTAATCAAAGTGATTTTCTACCTCTAAACCGGTGCATCTCAGATGAAGACTACTTTCAACAATTAGCTGAAGAAATGGTCAGAGTTTGGGTTGTAACACTAAGAGAAGTAAGAATATACTATCAGGATGGATCCTTCACATTTCTTGGCAGCAATTTAATGGACACTTTTTCACCCACAGAGATCAAAAGAGTGATAAGCTTACAAAATGATAAGGATACTGCAACTAAGGCATGGAGGTCTGTTCTGGCTGAGTGGTTGGTAGAAAGGGAGGAAAGAAGAGAAAGGAACAAGGCTGAAAGTGAGGAGAGAAAGAGAAAGTATGATGAGGAGATAGAAATGTACATTCAAAAATTTGAAGATCTCAAGGAAAAAGGGATGAGTAGAGTCACTAAGATGGACAATTTCTAAATGTCAAAGCTGGCAGATTCTCAAGCTTTAGGATTAATTTATTAAGTGGATACTCATTACATGACAAAATCAAACTTGTAGAAGCTTTAAGGGGGAAACCAAGCATAGAGGAACTGGAAATTCTTGTAAACTTAAAGGACCTCATTAGAGAAGAAACAGGAGATGAGACATTTGTCTGATGTATGTATCTGTCAAACTTAAAAAATCACCTACCGTATAAATGTTGTATTTCTGTCAATTTTATGTAAAGTTTATTTGTCCATTGTAGCTTGAGGTTACTCTTGTTAACAGGCATGAATTTGTGATATACAATCTTCTCACAAATTGGGGGAGATTGTTGTGCAAGACATGCCTGTACTTTAACAAGACTAAGTCAAAATTGTTAGCCTTAAGTAAGTTGTATGATAATCTAAGTTTGTATTTTGTATTGTATCACTTAAGTCTGTAAAAGTGTAAATAGATTAGACTGGAATATTTTTCTGTAAGCAGTCTCAAGCCTAAGAATAAACTTTGGAAGAAGATCATGCCTCAGAGATAATGTGAAGAAGCTTGGAGTTGAATAAATCTATTTTGGGAAAAACATTCTAAGTCAAGAAATCTACAAGTCACAGATTAAGTCTTATAGAGAAGTCATTCGAGAACTCCAGAATGACTTATCGAGAAGTCAAGAAAAGCCTTTCGAGAAGTCTCAGAGATATCGACAAGCCAAAATAAAGACATGAAGATTAGAGATATCGATAAGTCAAATTATCACTAGAGATCTCTGAGATATCGACAAGTCATTTCTTCACTAGAGAACTCAGAGATTTTGATAAGCCAAAATGAAGACATGAAGATTGGAGACCTCGACAAGCCAAATTCTCTTATAGAGAACTCAGAGACTTCGATAAGTCAAAACAACTATAGAGTAATAAGAGATCTCGATAAACCATTATACTTATCGAGATGTTGAGTTCTCTATATAACAAACTGGAGATCTCGATGTAAAACTCAAGTACAGAATGCAGATCAGTTAAATATCCAAGATTATTAATCAACAAACAAATCAATCACTAATTTGAAAAGTCTATAAAAAGTAGCCTGAAGAATACAAGATTAACTGACAAAGTAAAGTCAAATATATGCACGATTTTTAATGATACTCTAAGCCAGAAATGGAAAGTTTTAGTTAACTTGAAGTAGGGTTTAGTACATGCTATTGCATGCTGTGTAAAACTAGTATTTACTGTTCTATAAAGTAAGCATTGGATGCTTTGTTTTAAGAGGTAACAAATAGATCTAGAAAATCTTGTAACTCTCAAGAGAGAAGCTGAGTTCTTAACATACCAAGAACCCAGAAATTTGTAGCAAAACACTAGCTTGATTTTTATACAAAATTAAGTGAGTTTTGAAATTTTGTGTGCACCATCTTTACTTTAGTTAACATAATATTATTACATTTCTTATCTACATTGTTCATCTAGTTTAAGATAATTAAAAAACCATTAAAATTGTCCAAAACACATTCACCCCTCCTATGTTGTATTAATTACCCAACAAACCTTGACTCGAATTACGCCCGACTCGCTCAACTCAAATTACAGCCCTAGTAGTTTGTTACTTTGGACAGGCTTTAACGTACCATGCATAATTATATTCTGTACTGGTTTATAATCGTGTGGTACTGCGATGTATTGTACAAAGTTTTTATTATTTTCTTTTTATATCTCAATCTTTATCCTTTCATATGTTTGTAATTTAATGCTAATTTTTGACTTTTCAGTAATGCAACTAAATCATTGTTTAAGTATGAATTGTGATATGAATAAAAGTATTTCCTTCTTCTAAATTATCTATCTCCCTCTCCTTCGCTCTTTATATAAATAATATATAATACATTATCAGCATGATAAGGAAGAAAGAAGTGCAGCACAAGGATTTAAGAAGCTAGAAAATTTTCTATGCACATGAAAAAAAGAAATTCTTGTTGTTTCCTAAAGGATTCCGGTATATCCAAGCGAAACCACTCGCACTGTATCATCTCACTTTAAGGTTAATATTATATGTGCTATATTTGTTTTATGTTTACACTTATCTCAGAACTTGTTCAATGTTTGGTAGAATAGAATACTATAATCACGTTATTTTAGACACGTTTCTCTTTAAAAAATTAATTCTAGAAATATCATGAAAAAATATGACGGCTAATATTTCATATTTACTTGTTTGCTTGCAACCCTAGACTTTATTCATGTTAGGCTAGGTAAAAAACTATTTATATATTTGGCTCACCCGTGTATATGCCTACTTCAAGACTATGAATTCTTGACTTGTATTATGATTCTCTTACCCACTGGCTACTAGTATTTGTAATATTAAGCTGCTCATGGAGTTTAAAGAATTAAAAATGAATAAATATTAATGTAAAGTGTTTGGAGCACCAGCTGGGAGTGGTCAAATAGATCAAACTATTAAACTGAGGTTAGATGCTCCAGTGTTATTTCACTAAATAATGAAGTAGGAGTGTTGTCTTCTTTTATTAATTACATATACTAGTATGTGCCTTTTGTATTACAAAAAAATGATCATTCTTGGGCTGAAAGCCCATTACGAACTTGAATGGACCGTTTGGCAGCATGAGCAAAATGGTCATATAGTCACAGATATGACAAAAATCTAAAAGTGGGTTCAAGGGTACTTTCCCATTTCAGCCCATATTTCATTCTCAATTCATCGCGTTTTCATTACGTAAATGTTGTGATATTGTGATTTTGACTATAATTATTTATTTTTAGTAATTTATATTTCAACATTTTTGTTATAAATTTTGTTTTTTGAATTTTATATTCATGTATTAATTTATTTTATTAGGATTTTGATTTTTTTTTGAAAAATGATAACTTATAAGTTATTTTTTACCAAATACATCACAAACTTTTAAGTAAAATTTCCAAAAGCCTAAATCACTTATGAGTAATAATTTATAACTTTTAAGTAAAATTATCTAAGCACCTAAATAACTTACTCACGAAAGTTCGCTATTATTGGCTTGACTTGTGCTTGCAATGTTAGGAGTTATCCAAAATCATTTGTGGGAAGGGAAATTTGCTAGTATTAAGCATCCATCTAACTCCATTTGTATGAGGTCTTTTGGGAGTTAACCAAAAACAAATCTGTGCGGAGTTGGCCCAAAGCAGAAAATAACATACTAATATGGAGTTAGGTCTGCTCAGCAAGCCCAACAAGTGGTATCAGAGTTTCAGGTTGTAACGATCCAGAACAATCTCAGTTGGTCTTCCAGATGGGTCTAGGAAAAGGTAGTTGGGATAACCCAGTATGGATCAAGGGGAGCCAGATTACACAATCAGGAGGCAGATTCGACAGGTGTCGAGCCCGATGTGTGAAGGGAAGATTTTTGGGAATTGTCCCACATCGTTTGTGGGAGGGGTAGATTGCTAAAATATAAGCAGCCAGTTAACTCCGTTAGTATGACGCCTTTTGGGATGTGCCGAAAAACAAAATTGTGCGGACTCGGCCCAAAGCGTACAATATCATACTAATGTGGAGTTAGCATGCTTAGCAAGATGAACAAGTGGTATAAGAGCTTCAGGTTGTATGGTTCATAACAATCTCAGATGGGCTCCAGAAGTGACCTAGGAAAAGGCAAATGGGCTTGTCCCAGGATGGGCTTAAAGGGGAGGCAGATGGCCTTCTAGTATAGGTCTAGGGGAGGCAAATAGCTAGATAAATTTCTAGTATGGGTCAAGAGGGAGTCTAGGCACACTGAATGAGGCAGGATTGATAGGTGTCAGGCCCGATCTATGAATGGGGAGATTGTTATGAGTTGTCCCACATCATTTGTGGGAGAGGAAATTTGCTAGTATATAAGCATCTAGTTAACTCCATTAGTATAAGGCCTTTTGAGAGTTACCCAAAAATAAATCTGTGTGGGCTCGGCCCAAAGCAGACAATATCATACTAATGTGGAGGTAGGCCCTGCTCAGCAAGCCCAACAAGTGATATCTGAGCTTCAGGTTGTAACGAATCAGAACAATCGTAGTTGGGCTTCCATATGGTCCTAGGAAATAGAAGATGGGATAAACCGGTATAAGTTAAAGGAAAAGGCAGGTGGACCTTCCAATATGGGCCTAGAGGGAGGCAGATAGCCATATGAATTTCCAGTATGAGTCAAGGGGAGCCAGATCTGACAGGTGTCGAGCCCAATGTGTGAAGGGGAGATTGTTGAGAGTTGTCCCACATTATTTGTGGGAGGAGCAAATTGCTAGAATATAAGCAACCATTTAACTCCGTCAGTATGAGGCCTTTTGGGATGTGCCCAAGGCCTGCTAAGCAGGCCTATATTGTCTGCTTTGAACCGAGCCCGCATAATTTTGTTTTTGGCACATCCCAAAAGGACTCATACTAACGGAGTTAACTGGCTGCTTATATTCCAGTAATCTGCCCTTCTCACAAATGATGGGGAAAACTCCCAACAATCTCCCCCTTCATATATTGGGCTCGACACCTATCAGATCTGCCTCCTGATTATGTGTTATGGCCCCCTTTGACCCCTACTGAAAACTCATCTGGCTATCTGCCTCCCCATAGGCCCATATTGGAATGTCTACCTGCCTTTTTCCTTGAGCCGTTACTGGGTCAGCCCATCTACCTTTTACTAGGCCCATCTGGAAGCCCAACCGAGATTGTTCTGGATTGTTACAACCTGAAGCTCTAATACCACATGTTGGGCTTGCTGAGCAGACCTAACTCCACATTAGTATGATATTATCTTCTTTGGGCCAAGCCCGCACGATTTTATTTTTGGGCACATCCCAAAAGGCCTCATACTAACGGAGTTAGCTGGTTGCTTATATTCTAGCAATCTGCCCCTCCCATAATTGATGTGGGACAACTCCCAATATGCAAGATTATAAAAGTGTGACCGAGTCTAATTCTGCAATGTTTACAATTACATCTCAACCAAACTTATATGGCGAGAATATCACCAATAACAATATATTGGACAAAATATACTCCACATTCCATGCCAATTAATATACCCTTACAACAGCAATAACTGAACGTGGATTCACCAAACATTCTGAACTTATTCCAGTCTTACTTTTGGCCGAACAAAATAATGAATTTTTATTGAAAAATCATCGAGCACGTCCAACTGGCTCAACACCATTCTCTGAAGCGGATGTTGTGACTAGTAATGAATATGGATTGAATAAGCCATTTGGACGCGGGTGTGGACATGGATATTGATGTGATCGTAATTTTGGGTGTGGTCACGCCATCAAATTTCTTCAATTTTAAAAAAAAATCTCACCACCAGAAGTGGAGGAAAAATTAGTAGAAACCTAAGAATAATATGATGGTCCAGAGGGTTGAAAGTACTTGTAACCAATGTGGAATGAAAGGTTATTGAAGACGTACCTATCGTACCTCCAAGCATCTTGTTCACCTTTATCAAACATCTCTAAAAAATATTGAAACAAATTTTACTAAACAAGGTGATCCTTTGGGGATAGCTCATCTTGAAACAGAACTTGGTGGTGAGGATACAGTTGATCCTTCAAGCCTCACTCACGTGGAAATTGGTGATTTTTTTTAAAAAAATATTGAGATGTTCAAAATTGGTGGTGGCGATAATTAAGCCATATATTAAGATATTGCCATTTTAATTTAATATTTAAGTATCTATGTTCGAAACTCTTAAATGATTAATTCAGATGGACTTTATGATATATCTTTATAATTTAAATGTTTGAATTTTATGTTTTTGAAATTATTTATGTATTTTCTTTGTGAAGAATTATGGCCATCAAGCTCTCATTATGTGACATGAAAGATAAAAAAATCATTTTGTATGGCGGGTAGTGCAACAACACATACAATTTTGAAGATTAAAGAATATTTTTCGCATCCCATATTAGCTAAAAGTAATGTAAACATGACATCGGGTGTGTCATATCTTATTGAAGGCTCCGGAAGGGCAAATATAGTGTTACCCAATGGTACACATTTATTTGTCGAGAATGCAATATTTTCACCCGATCAAAAAGAAACCTTATGAGTTTTAAAGATATACACCATAACAGATATCATATAGAGATGGACAATAAAAATAACGATGAATATTTATATATCATGTTTATAGTCTCAATGGAAAAATAATAAATAATGGAAAAATTCCCATCATATAATTCTGAATTATATTATATTTTTATAAATCCAGTTGAATCACATATGGTGATAAACCAGAAATTGTCAGAACCAACAGATTTTCTTAAATGACGTGATTGTTTAGGCCAAAGACTTATAGAAAATTCAAATATGAATATATTAAAAAAATAAAATTATTCCATTGTCCAAGGATTTTTCTTGTGTTGCTTGCTTTCAAGGAAAGTTAATAACAAAACCATCGCCTGTTAAAATTGTGATATAATATTCATCAGTTTTGGAAAAAATTCAAAGAGTTATATGTGGATCTATTACTCCATCAAGTGGACCATTTTAGTACTTTATGGTACTTATAGATGCATTAACACGATGGTCACTGTCCACCCGTAATATGGCATTTTCCAGACTCCTTGCTCAAATAAGTTTGTGATCATGCAATTAAGAAAATTCGAATGGATAATGCAGGAGAATTTACATTTCAATCTTTTAATAATTATTGCATGCAAATTGGGATTGAAATAAAATATACGGTTCCTCAGACGCATTTCCAAACTAGTTTAGCATAATCTTTTATTAAAAGACTGCAGTTGATTGTTAGACCTTTACTCATGAAAATAAATTTACCAAATAATGCTTAGGGACATGTAATATTACATTCTGCATCATTAGTTCATTTAAAGAGAATTGCCTATCATAGATATTTCTCAATGTAGCTTGTAACTGGTCAAGAAGCAAATATCTCTCTCTAAAGAGATTTTTTGTGTGCAGTTTATGTTCCGATATTTCCTCACCAACAAACTAAAATGGGACCCCAAAGAAGATTAGGGGTATATGTTGGGTTTGACTCTCCCTTCATTGTAAAATATTTGGGGTCCATGACTGGTGATTTATTCAAGGCAAGATTTTCCGATCGTCAGTTTGATGAGACAATTTTTCTGGCATTAGGGGGAGACAAGTCAAAATTTGGAAAAGAAAGACGAGAAATTTTATGGAATGTTCTCTCTCTGTCTCATTAGGATCCTCGTACAAATCAATGTGAACTTGAAGTTCAAAAGATTATCCACCTACAAGAAATTGCAAATACATTGCCCGACTCATTTACCGATGTCAAGATAGTGACAAAGTTATATATACCAATTATAAATGTTCCTTGTAAAATCAAAATTTCGGATAAAAAGAATAATCTTTTGCAAGAGAATGAGTCTAAAACCCGCAGCGTGGTATACCTATTGGATCCAAAGAAAAACATCCTATAAAATCAAGAAAACTAGACAAGCAAGTTGGTACATCAAATGACATCATTCCTAAAGAATTTAAAATGATCACTGAAGAGACATCTTGAAAAGATGATCAGACACCTGAAATTGTTGATAATGAAGAGATCTCGATAAACTATATCATTTCAGGACATAGGTGGAATCGAAAAAAATTATTATTGATGATATATTTGCATGTGCAGCTGCTCTCGATATTTCCGAAGAAATCGAAGATTATGAACCTAAATCGATCTATGAAGTTGTCCATCACCTGCACGTGTAAAGCCCGTTGGATATAGATGGGTATTTGTGCGTAAAAGAAATTAGAAATATGAAGTTGTGAGATATAAGGCACGCCTTGTTGCTCAAGGCTTCTCACAAAGACTGAAAATTGATTATGAAGAAATTTATTTTCCGGTAATGGATGCAATAACATTCAGAATTTTGGTAAGTTTATCAATCCTCGAAAGGCTCTGAATGAATTCGATGGATGTTGACACTGCTTACTTGTATGGGTCACTTGATAATGACATTTACATGCAAATATTTAATGAGCTAAAATTTCCTGAAGCATATAGTTCAAGACCCCGAGAGATTTACTCAATCAAATTATGAAGATTATTATATGGGTTGAAATAATTGGGTCGCATCACACATTTGGTATAATCGTCTTAGTGAGTAACTTTTAGAAGATGGATATATTAATAATGTAATTTGCCCATGTATTTTTTTAAAAGGACAAAAATGTGGTTTATAATCATTGCAATCTATGTTGATGATTTAAATATCATCAGTACCCCAAATGAACTTCATGAGACTATTGAATATTTGGATTGGAAGACTTGGGTAAAACAATACTTTGTCTTGGGTTCCAAGTCGAGCATTCATCTAAAGGAATCTTTGCCCTCCAGTCTTCATATATTAAAAATATACTTAAATGATTTATTATGGATAAAACATATCCTGTGAGTACACATATGGTTATACGTTCACTAGAAAATAATAAGGATTCATTCCGCCCAAGAGAAAAGGGTGAAGAACTTCTTGGTCCTGATGTACCATACCTTATTGTCATTGTTGCACTAATAATGTATCTTTCCAGTTACACACGGCTTGATATTGCATTTTCTATTAATCTATTGGAAAGATATATTTCTGATCCAACTCGAATACACTGGTCTAATGTGAAACATATATTTAGATATCTTCGAGGAACAATGAATATGGATTTTTATTCTAAAGTCTCAAAATTGGAGTTAGTTGGTTATACAGATGCATGGTATCGGTCTGATCCACATAAAGGAAGATCACAGACATGTTACATTTTCAAATATGGCGATATCACAATAACTTGGCGATCTATAAAGCACACTCTTGCATCAGCTTGTTCGAATCACACTGAGTTGTTAGCACTTCATGAAGTATGTCGAGAATGTGTATGGCTAAGGTCTTTGGTCAATTATATGCGAGAATCATGTGTTCTTTTATTCAATGAAGGAAGTTTTACTATTTTATTCGAAGATAATGAAATATGTATTATTAGGACGTTAACACGTGCTAATAATACACACAAGTATAAGCGTTCGCAAGTACTATAAGATATAAATCAGATTCGTTCCCCCAGAGACTCTTTGGTTAATTTAAGAATATGCACCTATGCAACAATGATATGGTTATTATCCAATGCTAAGATAAATAACAAGTTGAGATTTTTATAACTAAGAATTAAACTAACAATTATAACTAAGAGAACAAGAATGGTTGAAATAATATATATGACAAATATGGGATCCTAACTTCATTAAATACTTCATTCAAAAGCCTTTTTGTTCTTAACCTTAGCATGTAATGGTGATGACACTAATCAGATAACAAAACTAGTAAACGCTAACTTTCGTTGTACGAATACCCTACTACCAAGCATCCACAAAAGAGATAGAAGTTAAATAGACACTAATTATGCTTAGTCCTTATATGTCTATAAGAATTGAAAACATAACGGTTTAATGCGCAAGTTATCTATCGTGATTACATAGGGAAAGTAAGATGGTTAAAATTACCTACGAATCATGCATAACAAATACATGAACCTATGCTAGCATGGCAAGTTCTAAATCTCTATATTCACTTTCGCTTCAATAGAGATTAACACACTATCTTATATGTTAGCTACACACATAAGACGAATAAGCACAACCAATACTAGGTTATCATACAATCACCACACACTAAGGTATCAAAATAATTTAACTAAAGAAATCCATAAATAAATCCGCTAGAACCCCGCGATAATGATTAGTTCATAATCAAACTCATCATCACCATGGGTTCCAATGAAAGCATGATAATAAACAATTATCAAAGACAAATCAAAAATAAGCATCCAAGTATCGCCTAAATCAAAGAAAACAGAAGTCTTCTTCTCCGTAGCCGTCTCGTGCTCTCTAGGTCTTCTTATTGCTCTCCCAGGTCTCCTTGTTGTTGAAAATGTTTTTTTATTTATATATATATAGGCTCCAGGATGACCAGAACTCTCAAAATATTCAATTTCAACTAAAATCAGGATTCTGGTGCAGAAACCAGGTGCGCTGCTACAGGGTGCGGCCGCGCTGGAATAGTGTTTTCAGCAGCGTGGGCGCGCTGGTTCTGGCATGGCCGTGCTGACATTCTGGAAAAATTCTGACAATTCTTCTTTTGGCCGTATCTTGAGTTCTGCTCGTCAGAATTAGGCGATTCAACTGCCCACGCGAAGCTAACGAGATTCTTTACAACTTTAGAATGGCATAGGCTTCCAATTCTGATCTCTTTTCAGCATATTTCTTTGAAAAGCTTCTTTCTTCATTTAACTGATGCCTGAAATGTACAAACACAAAAACACATCAAAAATACCAACAACTTGAGTCCAAAACACCAACTTAAGCTTGTAATGAAGCGTTCTAAGTAGACCTGAAAATTTTGGACATGACACGACTTACACGACATGAAACGACACAAAAATTTAGTGTTTGTGGTTGCATTTTTGGTACACGACACGAAAGTATACGAACACGAAAGTACACAGTCGAGATTTAATGTCGGTTTTGTATTTAACTTTCGAGTACACGACACGACACGAAGTATACAACATAAATAAATATTATAATTAAATTTTAATAATTTTTATAAATATATGTCGGATTATAATAAATGTATGCATATTTATTTTTAAAATATTATTTGATTTCATTATATTATATAGAATTGAGATCTAAATATATATTTTTCATATATTTTATAATTATTCTACCTAAAAATATTATATTTTAATTTATATTAATATTAAATTTAATATATATTAATATTCAATTAACACGACATACACGACACGAAACGACACGAAACGACACGAAACGAAAGTACACGAACACGAATATACACGAACCCTAAACATGTTAGTTTTGTGTTTGACATTCAAGTACACGAAACACGAAAATACATGACACGAACGAATTGCCAGGTCTAGTTCTAAGTAGATATAAAATCCACTCATCACACCCCCAAACTTGAATCGATGTTTGTCCTCAAACATTAACAGACTCAAAACTACAAAACAAACCTAATGCATGAATGCAACTACGTGAATGCAACTAAATGAAAATGCAATCGATCCCCTCGGAATAACCATAACCAAATGAATAAGCCAATGCCTCTAATAATACAATGACTCAAAACAGAGCTCGAATAAATCCCACAAACCAACTCACAAACCAGAAATGTGCGTGTGTGGATGCTTAACAGATATACTCTGGGAACTAGATCAATAACCATAACTTATCTATCATCAAAAAAATCATAAGTTTATAACTAGAATAGACGTTAAACGCATAATGACTCATAAGTTATACAAGGATTCATTTAATTATTGAACACATAAAAAAGATGCTTATTTGACCGTGTAATGAATGAGGTCCTAAAAGACTTATGCAATAATACCCATGTAGCGAGCATTAGGTTAGCGGATCCCAGACTATAAAAGCCTTAGGTCACTAGGCACAAAGTTCCCTAGAACTTAATAACTCGAGTATTAAAGAGCTCACTCTTGATCAATTATGCATAAACACATAATTTTTTTCTCTTTTCTTCGTTTTTTTTCATTTTTTTTCTTTTTTTTCAACACTTTCTGAATGAGTGCGTTTCGCTCCACCTCATTCAACCCTAGACTACTCATAAAAATATGAGCCGGCTACTAGCCATTTGACGTCTAACCTTATTCACAACTAGCAATAAAATTTAAGTTTTTCTCCAGTTTAAAATCAGTGTTCTTATGTCATTACGAGAATATCACAAATTCTAAATATAACTGTTAGATATATTTGATAATGTCATGGCTAATGTGATTTATGTTTAGTTTTCAGATCTTACTTAAACAGGATAAATCAGTACTTACTGGAAGTCAGGACTTAAGGATATCAGTACTTATATTATCAGGAGATAATCATCAGAAGATGGATATCAGAACTTAAGTACTGAAGGACGTTCTGATAAGGACAACAACTGATTAAAGGAAAGAAGATCGAGACAAACATAAGAAGAGATATGCATGAAGAAGGAATTCTATGAAGAATAGAATACTTGGAAGAAAAGATATCTGATTGATATATTTTAGAAAGCAGAATTATATTCCATATCAATTAGCGATTATCTTGTAACTGTGTAGTATATAAACACAGACATAGGGTTTACACTATAAGTGTTATCATATTCGAGAAAATTATTCATTGTAACCCTAGCAGCTCTCGTGATATTTGTTCATCACTGAGAGGTAACAATTCCATATTGTAACAGAGTTTATTGTTTCAATAAAGTTTGTTTTCTGTTACTTGAGTTATTAAAGTTCGATTTGATTGTACTATATACTGTATTCACCCCCTCTACAGTGTGTGTGTGACCTAACAAGTGGTATCAGAGCCTATCTGTTAACGAACAAACAATTTAAGATCCAAACACAATCATGTGTGAAACAGAAACTCCAACTAAGCCCACCAAAACTGAAGAACCTCCAAAGACACAAGTTCAAAGCCGATATGAGACTGTTAGAGTTCCCATATTGAGACCATCTGAATATGCCATATGGAAGGTAAGGATGACCATGTTTCTGGAAGCTATAGATCCAGAATATCTTGATAGAATCAAGGAAGGGCCTCACAAACCAACCAAACTCGCTGTTGCAGTTGCAGGTGAAGCATCAAAGTCTGTACCAAAGGAGAAGAGTGATTACAGTGCTGAAGATATCACATCAATTGCTAAGGATGCTAAGGACGACACTTACTGCATAGTGCTATTGATAATGTAATGTCAAATAAGGTAATAAACTGCAAGACTGCAAAGGAGATATGGGATGCTTTGGAAACAAGATGTCAAGGAACAGATACGATCAAGAAAAACAGGAAGACAATACTCACTCAAGTGTATGAACACTTTGACTCAAAGGCTAATGAGTCATTGACTGATTTATATGATAGATTTGTCAAACTGTTGAATGATCTGTCACTGGTTGATAAGGAGTATGATCTTGAAGATTCAAACCTTAAATTCCTGTCAGCTCTTTCTGAATGCTGGGATTTGAATGCAACAACAATAAGAGACAACTACAATCTTGATGAAACAACTCTTGATGAAATTTATGGAATGCTCAAGACTCATGAACTTGAGATGGAATAAAGAAGCAAGAGGAAAGGTGGAAAGTCAAGGACAGTTGCTCTTAAGGCTGAAGAAGAATCCCCCAAGGCAGCTACCTCAAGGAAAGACAAGGGTAAAGCTCTTTTCACAAAGTCTGATACTGAGTCGTCAAGTTCTGAAAGTGATGATGACTCAGAATCTGAAAGTCTGCTTGAGACGGATGCTGATGAAGAGATGATAAAGCTGTGTGCTCTTATGGTGAAAGGGATCAGAAAGATTGCATACATGAAGTTCAGGAAGGGAAAGAAGTTTTCCAGGAAAGGCACAAGTTCTGATAAGAAGAATTTCAGAAAATCTGAAGGAAGAGGAGGAAAGTCTGACAGAGGAGATTATACAAATGTCAAATGCTACAACTGTGGTGAGAAAGGCCACATATCTCCTGATTGCAAAAAATTGAAGAGTGACAAAGGCAAGGCTCTTGTCACAAAGATGAAAAGATGGACAGACACCTCAGATTCTGAAAGTGAGGAGAATTATGCCTTGATGGCAAATGCTGATAAGGCAAGTGCTGAAAGCAGTTCTGAAGCTGCTGAATTAAATGTACCTCAAACTACTTATGCCTTTCATACGGATGATATTAATGAGTTGAGAAGATATCTTAAAACCATGTTCATTAGTTATAGAGATCAAACTTTAACATGTGAAAGATTAACTTCTGAAAATCTTGCTTGCAAAAAGAGGAATGATTATTTAGAAAAAGAGTTAGTCGTGTTCCATCAAACTCAGAAAGATAGAGATGATGATTTCTATGTTAGGAATGAAGTGCTAAAAATGAATGAATCTCTAAAAACTGAGTTAGAAAAGGAAAGAGAGGTTATCAGGACTTGGACTAACTCTGGCAGAACAACTCAGAATTTGTTAAGTAGTGAAAACTGGAAAGAGGGCTTAGTTTATGGAGAGGACAAGAATGATAAAGGAATTGTAGATATTAAGCCTGTTGTTGTTAAAAAGCCAAAGTTAAAACCTGTTAAGTTTGTAGCTGTAAAGTCTGATAATGAGAAATCAAAAGTTAAAAAGGAAGTAACTTCTGTCAAACTAAAACAGGAAAAGACAACTGAAGCAAACATAGGCTTAATGACAAAGAAGCAGCTTAAGCATAAGCTGAAAGATGTTAAGAATGCAAACAAGGTAAAATCACCTAGGAAAAATAGGAATGGAAAGGAAGGTGTGAATAAAAGCAATGATTATAAGCCTGTTCCTAGTGCTCCTAGGAAAATATGTCATAACTGTGGAAGTTCTAACCATCTGGCTTCTTTTTGCAGGAAGAATAAGAACATAAATTCCTTACCTTCAAAGTCAGGAGTTAAGAGTCAGTCTGTTAGATATAAGCCACAAAATCCTTGTTTTCATTGTGGTAGTTTATGGCATTCTATTTATACTTGTAAGGAATATCATAGTTTGTACTATGATTATTATCAAATAAAACCTTCTTTAAAGAAAGTTACCATTATTCCTTCTAGTGTAAGTTCTGATTCAAAGTCTGATAGTGTAAATTCTGATAAGAAAAATGTTAACATAAACTCTGATGCTAAATCCGCTGCAAATGTTAACAAACTTAATAAGGCCAAAGGACCGAAGCAAGTCTGGGTCCTTAAAACTAATCATTAATGGTCTTTGTGATTGCAGGGCAACAGGAAAAACATCCTAGTTCTGGACAGTGGATGTTCAGGACATATGACTGGAAATAAAGCCCTGCTATCAGACTTTGTGAAGAAGGTTGTCCCAAGTGTTTCTTATGGAGATAGCAACATTGGAAAAACATTGGGATATGGCAATATCAATCTTGGGAATGTCATCATTAAAGAAGTAGCTCTGGTATCAGGACTTGAACACAATCTGCTGAGTATAAGTCAAATCTGTGACAGAGGTTATCATGTTGATTTCTTTGAAGAACACTGTGAAGTTGTAAGTAAATCTACAGGCAAAGTTGTTCTGAAAGGATACAGGCGTGGTAACATTTATGAAGCTAAACTTTAAACAAGTACTGATGATTCTGCAATCTGTCTGATGAGTAGAGCATCAATTGAAGAAAGCTGGAATTGGTACAAGAAACTCTCTCATTTAAATTTCAACAATATAAATGAATTAGTCAAGAAAGATCTTGTGAGTGGACTGCTAAAGTCAGTATTTGCTCCTGATGGCCTTTGTGATTCTTGTCAGAAGGTTAAATAAAGAAAATCCTCATTCAAGAGCAAGACTGAATCATCAATTCTTGAGCCTTATCACCTACTACATGTTGATCTATTTGGTTCAGTAAATGTCATGTCTATTGCAAAGAAGAAATATGCTTTGGTCATAGTGGATGAGTTCACCAGATACACATGGGTGTATTTCTTGCACACAAAAAGTGAAACTGCATCTATCTTGATTGATCATGTCAGGAAACTGGATAAATTGGTCAAAGACTCATTAAAAATAATAAGGAGTGATAATGGTACTGAGTTCAAGAATTTGATAATGGAAGAGTTCTGCAAAAATCATGGAATCAAGCAGGAATTTTCTGCTCCTGGAACTCCACAGCAAAATGGAGTTGTTGAAAGGAAGAATAGAACTCTCATTGAAGCTGCACGTACAATGCTTGATGAAGCAAAGCTTCTAACCTATTTCTGGGCTGAAGCTGTGCAGACTGCTTATTTTACTCAGAATGCAACACTCATCAACAAGCAAGGAAATACACCATATGAGATGGTGAAGAAAAAGAAGCCAAATCTGAAGTATTTTCATGTATTTGGATGCAAGTGTTTTGTTCTTAAGACTCATCCTAAACAGCTATCTAAATTTGATTTAAAAGCTGATGAAGGAATCTTTGTTGGATATCCACTTTCCACAAAAGCCTTCGGAGTCTATAACTTGAGAACAAGAGTGGTCATGGAATCTATCAATGTCTCTTTTGATGACAAGAAGATTACTGGACTTGAAGATTTTATTGATCATGATCAGCTGAGATTTGAAAATGAAGACTCAAATTCTGATACTGATAATCCTGACAATATAAGTCCTGATACTGCAAACTCTGATGGATTAAACTCTGATGTTATTGAAACTGTGGTGACTACGCCAAAGGAAGATGCACCTACGCAGGGGGAGCATACTCAAGATCTTACCACATCTCAAGAAGCATCAGAACATACATCTGGCTCTTCAAGTTCTGATTCGTCAAGTTCTGATAAGCCAAGTTCTGATAGGTCTGAAAATCTAAATTCTGAAGAATCTAACTCAGAGAGCATAGTTTCAAGGGGAGCATCAGAAAATGAAAATGAAGACAGCATGGATCATGGGGGAGCATCCAGTTCTAGAAAAAACCTTCCATCTGCAAGGAAGTGGACTAAATCACATACACCTGATTTGATAATTGGAAATCCTGATGCAGGTGTCAGAACTAGAACAGGTACTTCAAAGAATGTCTTTACAATTCTTTTCTTTCTCAAACTGAGCCAAAGAAAGTGGAAGAAGCTCTTCAAAATGCCGATTGGGTGCAAGCAATGCATGAAGAGTTAAATGAATTTGAAAGAAATAAAGTCTGGACCCTAGTACCAAGACCAAAGAACAGATCTGTTGTTGGTACAAAATGGGTATTCAGAAACAAAACTGATAGTGATGGCATAATTACAAGGAATAAGGCAAGGCTGGTTGCAAAAGGATATTCTCAACAGGAGGGAATTGATTATGATGAAACATTTGCACCAGTTGCTAGATTAGAAGCCATAAGGATATTTTTGGCTTATGCTGCTCACAAAAAGTTTACTTTCTTTCAAATGGATGTGAAAAGTGCTTTTCTCAATGGAGAATTGGAGGAAGAAGTATATGTTGAACAACCTCCAGGCTTTGTAGATTCAAAATATCCAGATTATGTCTACAGGCTTGATAAAGCACTTTATGGACTTAAGCAAGCTCCAAGAGCATGGTATGAGACTTTAGCTCAGTTTCTTCTGGAAAGTGGATTTAACAGAGGAACTATAGACAAAACACTGTTCTACCTCAACCATGGAAATGACTTACTTCTGGTCCAGATTTATGTTGATGATATCATTTTTGGTTCTACAAATGACAGACTTTGCAAGAAGTTTGCCAAACTGATGCAGTCAAGATAACAAATGAGTATGATGGGGGAACTTAGCTATTTTCTGGGCCTTCAAGTCAAGCAGAATGAAGAAGGCACTTTTATTTATCAAACTTAGTACACCAGAAACTTGCTGAAGAAATTTGGAATGCAAGATTGTTCAAGTGCATCCACTCCCATGGCCACTGCAACAAAACTGGACAAGGATACTGGTAAATCAGTAGATATTACTGATTATAGAGGTATGATTGGCTCTCTACTCTATCTAACTGCTAGTAAACCTGATATCATGTATGCTACCTGTCTTTGTGCAAGATTTCAAGCAGATCCAAGAGAACCTCACTTAACAGCTGTGAAAAGAATATTTAAGTATCTTAAAGGTACAGCTGATCTGGGATTGTGGTATCCCAGAGAATCAGATTTTAAACTAATAGGTTACTCAGATACAGATTTTGCAGGTTGCAAAATTGACAGGAAAAGCACAAGTGGAAGCTGCCAATTTCTTGGAGGCAGATTGGTTTCTTGGTTTAGCAAGAAACAAAAGTCAATTTCCACATCAACTGCAGAAGCAGAGTACATTGCTACAGGAAGCTGTGCACAGATTCTTTGGATGAAGAATCAGTTGCTGGATTATGGGTTAACATATTTCCAAATCCCTATTTACTGTGATAATCAAAGTGCTATTGCTATGACAGGTAATCCAGTTCAACACTCAATGACCAAGCACATCAGCATCAGGTACCACTTCATAAGGGAACATGTGGATGAAGGTACAGTGGAATTGCACTTTGTTCCAACAGATCAACAACTAGCAGATATCTTCACAAAACCACTGTGTGAAGCTACTTTTAGAAGATTGGTAAATGAACTTGGAATGGTTTCAGGTTCTTTCTCTAAATCTGCTTAGTTTTGTTCTGATGCATCAGACTTTATGATCAGTATTTACGTAAATTACTCTCCTTGTGTATTCTGTGCTTAAATGAAAATTGCTTAAATACTGACTGTTGTCTGATGTGACTCTCTAAACTCTGATAATGATATGTCTGTTTGTGTAACTATTCAATCCTATGAGGATACATGTGCTAGATGCTGACCTAGTAATCTTCAATATACTAAAGATCCCATGTTAGAAGTAATTATTTCTGTGGAAATCTATTAACACAAGCAAATTCTGATATTGAGCTTAGTTGAGTTTACTTTTTCTATCTTATTACTATGTCACAAACTATAATAATGCTTCTCATCTGTTAAGTTCTGATGCTAGTAAATCTGTTGAATGTACTAAGTGCTGATAAATCTCACTTATCAAAAGAAAAAGAATCAAGGATTAAAATCATGTACTCCTTTGAGATCTAGAGTAAAAATGTGGAAGGGACGACCCAAGTGCATTGCTGGTATTAAGTAAATATGCATCAGAAAAGTAAAAATTTTTCTTGGTGACTTTTCACACTCTATGATTACTGGAGAAATACTCTGATAATAGCATAAATTCTGATAAGCAGTCGTGACTCACTTACACTGAGAAGCCACTGTACAATGGAATTTAAAAAGATGCACAAAATTAGCACAAAACAGTTGAGGTGGACTCAAGTATGAACTCATTCAATAGTAGGCTTCAGAATAATGACAGGTTTTTAGTAAAGTTTTAGTTATGCCTTATTTTTAAGATGTACTGAAGTGAATCAGACTTTACTCTTTGTCTGATATTTAGCTTAATGCACACACTAAACACTCCATATAAATGATGAAAATTACTGTGGTGATCTATGTTATTTTAGATGAACAGTTTATGTAACAAATTGCATATATTCTGAGGATAAGTTCTGATTGAACGTTCTGATGATTAAGTTCTGTAGAATTTATATCAGAATTTGTGTGAGGAATTACAAAGATAGGCATTCATTTTTCGAGTTAAGAAATTATGTTTTGATGACTGTTAAGTTCTGATATAAGTCTAAGTTCTGATATTAAACTCTGATCCTTTACTTGACTTCTTTGTGGATAAAATCTAAAAATAGTCTCATTTTAAATCAGAATATGTTTGGGTAGAATATTAACAGTCAATATCATTAGGGATAGTGGTACACATAATGCACAGTAATTTTTTTTACTTGTTACTTGTGCGCATTAAACCCTGACTTACACTTCCAATGACTTTTTTTCGTCTTCCCAAGTCTAGGGAGACGAGGTAAAATTAATTCTACCTGTCAGCATTAAATTTCTTTGCGTCTCCTGGCATTCTCTTGCCTATATAAACGAACACTTCACATCAGCCTATACATCAATTCTTTTCTCAAACACTTACTCTCTTTTCCCTCATATACACAACATCATGGTTAACTACGATATGTTTTTAAACTATGAGACCTTCAACATGGAGTTAAGCTATGAAGCCTGGCAGCAGGAATGGCATGTCACTGCCATTCCTGATGAGATATGGGACTCAGTTCCCCAGGAGGTACTAACCCACCTCTTGTTCTTCTATATGGACTACCATCGCCATCTGGAGCGATTGGAGGAGGAAAGGCTGGAAGCTCTCCGCCAGCAAGAGCGAATCATCAGACTCGCTATTCTGTTTGTCGAGAGTAGGAAGATGAAATAATTTATTTTCTTCTTCCTATTTTTCTTCATCGTCAGCCTTGCCCTGCTTCTTGAGCTAGGACAATGGCTGTTGATGTTAGGTTTAGCAGCTTAGGACAATCTTGTAAAGTTCTGATGTAATTTAAATTTCATGAATGTATTCTCTTAATATATTAATGAAATTTCTATTTTTTTTGCAAGTTCTTGTCTCTGAGATGTTTTGTAATGCATTGATAAATCCTGATAAATATTCATATTCTGATGACCATATCTATTTTGATTTAAATTAAGTTATGATATTACAATATCATTACTTGTTTACTTGATTTATTTTGGTCATTCTCACTCGAATTTTTTTTCCAGAATATTGGTGTTGAAGTGAAAAATAATTGAATAAGTGGGAACAGTTTAAATTTTGAATTAAAACTGATTTACCTCGATTAATGGAATTACTGGGTAAGTGGAACGGTTTTTCCTTGAAAAACTGCAAGTGGGTAAGTCATGATTACTATTTTTTCCGTGCCCATTAACTATTTATTATTACTGCATGTCTGACAGGTGTCCAACGGTTATATTTTTTTTCAAGTATAAGTAAGACAGAGAGAAGATTTTCCAATCTTTTATTTACTTTTACACTTAATCTCTCTTTCTTTGCTTTTACTCTCTTTCATCTCCTAACGTTGGTTTTTCATACAGACATTTTATCAAACACCTAACAGGCACTCTTAAATCTCAATTATTCTCATGGCACCTAAGGATTTGATCATTGATGGGGCCAAATTTGTTCCAAATAACTATGCTGCAATTCTTGATAATGCTGAAGCTCCGTCTGAGTTGTATTTTGTGCAAGATCTTCTTGCACACAGTGAAATTGGGTATGCATTGACCCAGCCTTCAGTCTTTTCAAGCCAACAAGTTCTGACATTTTGGCGGACTTGGCACTTTGATAATGGTGGTACACATGGTACTCTCAGTATTGTTTTCGAAGTGGATGATTCTACACATGTGGTAACTCCTGGTACAATTCGCAAGGCCTTACATTTACCAGAAAGATGTACTTATTCAACCCCGGAGGAATCAGCTCTTCAGGAGTTAATGGCCAGTTTGGGGTATGAGCAGAGTTTGGCTAAGCTTGGGCAGTTGAAACGGGCTCATATCAGAAAGGAATGGAGCTTCTTCTTTGACTGCATCACTAAAGCTTTTGGGAATAAGTGTTCCAACTTTGATGCCATCCCTATAATGAGTCAGCACATCGGGTATGCTATCATTAACCAAACTCATTTTGATTTTGCAAATGCTGTGATAGGTTTTATAGGGGATATGATGACAGAGGATAGGAATGTTGTCTACTTTGCTAGATTCTGTCAGCTTATATATACTTTTTGTTGTACTGATGAACCCCAACCTGCCAGTACCTTAACTCCACCATTTAAAATTGCAAAACGAGCCTTTAATGACTTGGTAAATGCTGATCTTAAGAAAAGGGTGGTTAGACCTTTACAGATTCCTCAGTCTGTAAAACAGATCTTGGTAAATGCTGATCCTGAAACCTATAGATCTGTTTATTCTGATATCCAACCTACCACCACATCCCAAACACCACAACAACCATCAGAACATACCACTCATACTACTCAACCATCCCTCAGAACATATCTCAAATCATATCTCTCCACTTCACAGACAGCTCAACCCTCATCCTCAGCACCTACTGTGAACCCTTCATCTTCTAAGCCTAAGAGGACAAAGACTGTTCCTCAAACACCTCAGAAGAGAAGGATGATTGTTTTGAGAGATGAGTCTGATAGTGAGGAACAGGTTTCTACATCAGACCCTGTTGTAAAAGAAGCTGAGAAAGTTCCTTCTCAGAAGGATTCTGGAATTGGGGGATCTAAGCTTCTCAAAAGGCTTAGAAGAATGACTTCTACTGAACCTCCCAAGGAATCCCCATCTTCAAAGAGATACAAGAAACAGAGAGCAAAAAGGCCAGTTTCAGATGATGAGGAAGCAGCAGCTAAGGAAGGAGATCAGGAATCTCTGATCTCACAATAACCAGAATCTGCTAAAGCCACTACTTCTCCATTAACTCTAACTCAGGAAGCTGCTACTGAAAAGGCCAACACACCATCTGTGTCTCCTGTTCAAAAGACTGTATCTCCTGTTGATCCAGGCACAAGTGCTGAAATTGAAATCCAGAACTTGGTTGTGCCTGAAGTGCTTTACTTAGAAGCTCCAATATCAACTCATCCATCAACAACACCTGTTACTGATGCTGCTCAAACTCCAGAACTATCTACTACACCTTCTCTGCATCTAGATGCTGATGATCAGAATATAGGTGAACATCAGGATATGGCTTTTGATCAGAACTTGGAACCAGATCAGCAATTAGAGGATGATGCTGAAGCCTCAATTGCTTCTCATACTGTTGTTTTATCAGAAGATACTGATTCTGTAAGTTCTGATGCTGAAAATGCTGGAGATACTGGTGATGCTGCTCCAAATGCAGATGCTGATGAAGCAGGTCCTTCAGGACATGCACCTCAACAATCTATTCTTAAATCTGAACTCGTTAAGAAGTTTGTTACCAGAGAAGCACCAGTGCCTTGGAGTGAAACTCCTGCAGGACAGGAGTGGACTAAGGAATGGAACTCAGTTACCTGTGTTCCATCTGTAAAGAATCTTGCTGAGCACTTGATAAAAGTTGATGAGATGTTAATCACTGATGATTTCAAAACACAGCTTAAAGTCACTGCATTGAGTACTAAATATCTACAAGGTCTCCATTCAACTACTCATGCAGAGATACATAAGATTCAGGAAGAATTAATGAAGCAAGAACAAATTCAGAAGATTGATAAGAAAAAATTCTTCCAACCTACCTTTGACAGAGTTGCTTATATTGAGAAGACTTAAGAGAAACAACAAGCTCAGATTGATGATATTATGAAAAATCAAGCTTCTCAGCAATCTCAACTTAATGAAATCCAAGCCTCAGTGGAATTGCATGTCTCTCTTCTATTACCTGCTGATGCCAAAAAGGGGGAGAAAGTAATTAAGTCCAAATGCAAAACTGATAAGATACTGAAGGGGAAGGATGATGAAGAAGATGACCATAGAAACTCTGGAATGGGTAGATGTCATAGTCAAGGTAGAGGTTTCTCATCAAGAAAAGCTGAAATCACAAGTCACAGGACAAGTTCTGATACTGGAAAAAGAATCACTTCTGCTACTGGTAAAATGATAAGTTCTGATGAACTTTTAGATCTTGATGAAGAAATGTCAAGACAGTTATTTCTTCAAGAAAATCCAGGAATGGACTTGGAGAGTTTAATGGAAGAAGAAGCCAGACTTAAATCAGAAAAAGTCAAGTCTAAATCTGAAGCTTCTGGTAAAAAGAAACTTCCAAAACTCAAAGGCATTGTGATAAAAGAAAGGACAAATACTGAAGCAACCATGGCTAAATCACAACCGCAGATAGATCCAAGGTCCAAGGGCAAAGAAAAAGTTGGTGAACCTATCAAGGTTTATGTGCCTCCTGTGAATGAAGAAATTACTGATGAAGATGATGATCTTGCTCTGACTTCAAGAAAAGTTTTTAAGACAACCTCTGACATGGCTCAAGTTGTTCTGAGTCAAGAGATAGTAAGTTCTGATATTTCAAAGAAGCAAGTAACCTCTAACATAGCTCAAGTTAACTTGATATCAGAAGATAAATCAAAGACACTCCTACCAGGATTCACTAAAGCGAAACAGACTCAACCTTTGAAGATTGCTGCAAGTGGTTTTAAAGCAAGAGTGGTTAATGGAAAGGAAGCAAGAGATAAAATTGGATTGGGAAGTGCTGATGAAAGAAGAATACAGAACACTACCAATGATCCAAGTTCCTTAAGTGAACTAGGTATTGGAGCAACTCCTGAGATATTGAATCAACTGGAATCTGTACAAATGGTTTACCATACCTACTTGAAAGAACACATCTTGTTGTACTTCATGATAGATGGTAGGGTTTATCATATAAGGGAAAATGCCATTCCATTGAAGTATTTTGAAGAACTGGAGCATGTATTATTCTTACTTCAAGTGAATGACAAAATAACAAAAAGTGCTGCAAACTATTTGAAGAATCAGATTCAGAGACAGAAAAGGATTTATTCTGTTAAGTCTGACAGCACATATCTTCCAAAGTACAGAGATCACAAGGGTGATATAGTTGAAATGAAGCCCAACACTGCTAAGATTATAACTACCTTTCTGGGTTACAGGGCTGTGGAATTCAATCTTGAGACTGACAAGGCATATTTGATCAGACTGGATCAGGATATAAGAAAAGCTAGAATTAATGATCTCAGGGCTGCAATCTTTCAAATTGGTGAAGATACTGCAGAACTTAAAGATGCTAAAAGGAGGATGATTGATGAAATCAGATATGCTGAGAGATGTTTGTTGAAGAACTATCTCAGAACAACTCCTGACATCAGAGAGATCAGAAGATGAAGCCAAGTCAAGATCTACAACTGCTTAAATTCTGATATGAATACAGACTGAAGTTGTTATCAGAAGTTAAAGACTGGTAAAGCTTTAAGGACTGTAAGTTATAGTTATCTAGTCTAATTCTCATGCATTTGTACTTAATGTTTTTGACATCATCAAATATCTGTTAAACTTGTATATTATGCTAATTTACAAGTTGGGGGAGATTGTTAGATATATTTGATAATGTCATGGCTAATGTGATTTATGTTTAGTTTTCAGATCTTACTTAAACAGGATAAATCAGTACTTACTGGAAGTCAGGAATTAAGGATATCAGTACTTATATTATCAGGAGATAATCATCAGAAGATGGATATCAGAACTTAAGTACTGAAGGACGTTCAGATAAGGACAGCAGCTGATTAAAGGAAAGAAGATCGAGACAAACATAAGAAGAGATATGCATGAAAAAGGAATTCTATGAAGAATAGAATACTTGGAAGAAAAGATATCTGATTGATATATTTTAGGAAGCAGAATTATATTCCATATCAATTAGCGATTATTTTGGTAACTGTGTAGTATATAAACACATACATAGGGTTTATACTATAAGTGTTATCATATTCGAGAAGATTATTCATTATAACCCTAGCAGCTCTCGTGATATTTGTTCATCACTGAGAGGTAACAGTTCCATATTGTAATAGAGTTTATTGTTTCAATAAAGTTTGTTTTCTGTTACTTGAGTTATTAAAGTTCGATTTGATTGTACTATACACTGTATTCACCCCCTCTACAGTGTGTGTGTGACCTAACAATAACCAAGTGATTAAATCTCGACAACAAACAAGTATGATCATGATCTTGCTCTAAGAAATCCTATAAGACTTTGTGAAATTTTTTCTTCTGGCATGCAAATCAATTTTTTTAAGACTTAAACATCCCTCTATTCGTCATCACCACACTCAAATCAACATCAACTTATCAAATAACATAGTTCATCTTAAAGGATCATGCTAAATATGCATGCAAATGCAACTATATGAAATCACATAAAAAAACAAACAAATATGTTCTATATGAACAATCATGTAACACTACGAATGAAATACAACTATATGCAACATGAATCTATATGAATTATACGGACACACACAAACTAATCCTTACATTATCACCCCCAAACATAAAATTTTCAATGTCCTCATTGAAGCTAATAATAAGGATTTTAGGCATACCTATTCGTCGAAAAGATCACCCTCCTCGGGTGGAGGATCAGGTGGCCAATCAACCTCGACACCAGTGGCTCAGAAAATAGTTCCCAAAGCCTGTGTCAAATCTGCAGCAAAATGACAGTGAATGTCGTACATGGCCTCCATACGCCTAGTCACTCGCCTGTATTGCTCATCACCAACACCAGTCTTATCAACTACCTGCTGCACATGAGAAGAACCCTCTATAGGCACGGGAAGATCCGTGCAGCCACTCTCTATATCATCAAAAATATATCCCAACCCCTTATTATGGGGTGCATCTAAGAATGAATAACTCAAGTGATTTGGCAGTCGGTTGAGCTCAAGTGCGGCAGCTTCTTCAATAGATGGTTCAAAACGCTTCTGAGAAATTTTCAGCTCTGCTAACCCAAGAGAATCGAATGGCATATCCAACTTCCTCTTCCACGGAGGTGCATTCAAAATATGCATTTGCTCTGCTCCTTCTTCATCTTCAATAACTGATTCCTCTATTAAGGACGTCTCTAAGGTATCTGACTTTGGCAGTTGCTCAGGATCTGAATTCATGACAGAGTCGACCCACTATACTTTAAAGCACTCCTCTTTAGTTGTGGATAAATTTATTACCTTGAACACATTAAAAGTGACCTTCTGATCATGAACCTTCATCATAAGCTCTCCTTTTTGCACATCGATCATAGTTTGACCTATAGACAAGAATGGTCTTCCCAAGATGATGGGAATCTTCTTATCTTCCTTGAAATCAAGAATTACAAAGTCATCAGGAAAGATGAGTTTATCCACCTTAACCAAGACATCCTCCATTATTCCTCGCGGATAAGCGATGGAACGATCAGCTAGTTGCAGTGACATGTATGTAGGCTTTGGATTAGGTAATTCCAACTTCTTAAAGATAGACAAAGGCATCAGATTAATGCTAGCTCCCAAATCACATAAACATTTGTCGAACGAGTTTCCAATAGTGCAAAGAATAGTGAAACTTCCAGGATCTTTAAGCTTCAGAGGCAACTTTTGTTGCAGAACAACACTGCACTCCTCCATTAGAGCAACGGTATCTAAGTCATCGAGCTTCACTTTTTGAGATAGAATACCCTTCATAAACTTTGCATAGCTAGGCATATGTTCAAGAGCTTCAGCGAAGGGTATGTTGATGTGAAGTTTCTTGAAAACTTCCCAAAACTTAGCAAATTGCTTATCTAACTTCTGCTTTTGCAACCTTTTAGGAAAAGGAGGTGGATGATAGAACTATTTTCCCCCTGTATTACCCTCAGGAGGAGTGTTGATAACAGCTTTCTTCCTTGTTTCCACCTCAGCATCCTTCAACACTACTGTTTTAGCTACAATCTCATTTTTTGGAATTGGTAAGGGTGTAGACACACCTGCATTTTGGATAGAATTTTTAGAATCTTCATCTTGCTGAATTTGGGTGCTCGGGACCTTTCCAGACCTCAATGTGATTGCGTTCACTTGTTCTTCAACTTCCCTCTTGCCTGGATTGACTTCTGTATCACTAGGGAGTGTACCAGGTTGTCAATTCAACACAGCATTGGCAATCTGCCCAACTTGATTCTCCAGAGTCTTGATAGACTCAACCCGACTTTTGCATATAAAAGCCTGGTTTTTGCACATAAGCCTCAACTCTTCCAATTCAGATTTTTCATTAGCAGATTGACTGACACTTCCATGCAGGTAGTGTTGAAGTTCGAGTTGTTGTATTGGTGCATACTGTTGCTGAAAACCAGGAGGATTGAATTGATTGGATCCAAACTGCTGATAAGGCTGTTGTACCGCATTCTGATTGTTGCTCTAGCTGAAGTTAGGATGATTCCAGTTGTCAAGATGATAAGTGTTTGGAACTAGTTGCTGCGATCTCTGAAAGTTGCGCATAAACTGAGCCTATTCACTAGATATAGCGCATTGCTCCACCGCTTGCGAACCTGCACAAAGCTCACAAACACTCTTCCTCTGATGAACTCCATAGTTATCCAGCGAATCGATCTTCATAGACAACGCCTTTAGTTGCGCAGTGATAGCCATAGCTGTATCCACTTCAAAAATTCCTGCTGCCTTGCTCTGTGGCAATCTCTGGGTTGGATACTGTAACGTCTGGGAAAATCACGCTTGTATTATATCATATTTATAATAAATGATGTGTGTTAATATGTCATTTATGTGTAATTAGTTGTAAAACCTTAACTGCTACTTGTTACGTGCATTCTGTATCATCCAGGTATTTTCAGGGTATTTTTTAGATGTTCTATTTTGTATTCATAGCTTTCGTATCAAAAGTTATACGACCCGGATTATGATTTTATAGCTGATATTTCAAATAAAATAATGGGCTTTATTTATCATCAAACGGCTTGTACCATCGCGTTATTCCGAACATCTAGGTATTTTATAAATTTTCTCATTTCGTGAAAAATGACTTTTCCGGGCCCCATTGGGTGTTAAAACCCCCACAAAAATCATATTTTTATTTTTATAAAATTATAAGACTGTCATTTATACCATTTCTTTGTATTTTTGCATTTTTCACAATTTTTGGGAAATTTTGGCATATATATTGTATATACAAAATATTTAAAAATTAAATCTTAATACTCAAAAACTATAAAATTAGGGGCCTATTAATTTTAAAAGATGTAGAATTATGACCTTAATTTTAACTAGGAGTATTAATTTTACTACTATAAATAGCCTAATATTTATTTAATTATTATTAATTAAGTAATTAAAAATCAGAAAATTCTCTGCAAATCGGGTCGGGAAGAACAGGGTCGGATCGAGAATTCAATCGAGGGTTTTGATAAGATTTCTATACCAAATCAAGTAGTTCTAGTACTCAAATCACAGGTTTCAATCTGTTCTTTCTGTTTTTGATATCAATTTCAAGTTATAATTCGTTGTTTTTGATTTTCAATTTCTAGGGTTTATACCCGATTTGGTACTTTTTGATTCTGGGGTTATTTGTTGAAATTGATGTTATGTATAGCTTTGCCTGATGATTTTAGATCAATTTCTACTAATTAATTTTACAGACGATTGCTTGAATTGAAAGTACTATATCTAGGGTTTATCTATTTTTTTGTTTGATTGTTTTTGATTTTAGAGATAACCTAGATGTGATAGAGCATAGGGGTTTGATTGTATGTGTGTTATAAGCTTTATTTTCATATATAGAACGTTAATTTTGATGTACAAATTAGTGAAATCGGATTTTGGCCGGACTTTAAGTCGGTTTGATCGGAGAACTTAGCCAGGGGGTTATTAGATGATGTTGATGGTTGAATAATGTTTAGAACTGAATTTGGAATCGATTCGCAGTAAAAATGAGTACAAATGATTTGAGATTTGGCCTGAAATCGGAATCTGCAAAAGTTCGTCGGAGTTGGATTGTTTTCACCGGAGATGGTACTCCAGGGATGATTTTGTGATGTTGTTGCCGTGGTTGAATTGCTGTGCTGATTTGCAATGAAAAACCAGTTCGAAATATACCAAACGGTGTTGTTTGGGGCACGAATTGGACTTGCCGGAATCCTGGCCGGTCGCCGTATTCTGGGCAAGTTACGGCCAGTTCATCCCCAACCCGGGATGTTCTTGGTGACCTGGTTGCAACCTGGTTTGATCTGTTTTTGTCAGAACTGATTTTCTGACAAGTTTTTGGAAATTATTTTCATTTTTATTTTATTTTAATTATAAAAATCAGTTTTATTTATTTTATAAATTGATTGATTAATTATTTAATTAATTGATTTATATTATGAATAATTCTGAAATATTTTCTAAAAATCAGATTTAATTATTTTCTTAATTATTTTATTATTTAAAAATGATTAATTATTTTGATAATTAGTCAAAAAAATTTCAATAAATCATAATAAATTTATTTTAATTCCAAAAATTATAGAAAAATAATTTTTAATTCAGATTTTTCCAAAATAATTATTAAAAAATATTTTTTAGCATTTAATAATTAATAATTATTTATATTGAATAATAAATTGATTTATCTATATTTAATTGATATTAATTGAACCGTTGGTCCGATTCAAGCGAAACGAAAGCCCTTTAACTCAGAAAAATGATTTATTTTCATTAAAAATAATATTAAATCCTAATTTATTTTAAATAATAGTTGACTTTTGATATTTATTTGATTATGAGCCGAATCGCGTGTAAAGACAAGTCCAATAAATCCAGAAAAATAGGAAACGAGCCAGATAATGATCAGTTAAGCGAACAGCGAGTCGATTTGATTCTAAAAATTAATTTAAACCTAAAAATGATTATGTGGCTTATGTGCTTATGTGATTAATCGAGTATTACTTGTAATAAATAATATACGAGTCAATGATACGCGTGTGGGTAGACAATAGGAGCTACGTGAAGTCGGTTTGAGACGCGATTGAGATACGATATGACTAAATCAGTCTATTTCTTTGATAGAAGCCAGGCCAGCAAGGCGGATTGAGCCAGTGATAGACGAAGGTGAAATATTTGGAGTAAATCACGTGGAAGGCAAGTTTTTCCCCTATTCTAATTTCGGGATAGTGACGTTTCTTCAGATTCTTATCACGTTTGCACTGTTTTGATTCTTATTCATAAACACTGATACATAATTGCTATTCTCTTGTTCATATCTCATTTCAATTCTTGAGTTCTCCTTTTTTTTTGAATTTCCTATTCATATTCCAATCGTTACACATACACATTGGTATATTCTGGTGATTAGAATATATCAAAGCATACCGATTATTCCGGTTGCTCCTCCATGTACTGGATAGTGATGTTTGAGATTAAGTTTATACTTGATCCTAAGGACCTAGACATAACCAGATATATGGGCCGTAGAGACTGGGTACCCGACTGGATCTATATAGTGAGATATAGATCTGCACTGTATTCTGGTTGATCAGCAGGGTATAGGTGTGAACTTGTGTCCAGTTTAGTTCATTTGTAATCGCCAGTAATGGCCTTCGTTCTTTTCTCGCGGGGTTATATCTTTGCAAATGTAACCAGATTACCGATTCATTTAAATTGCTTTAACACTGTTTATATTTTGCGGACTTGTTGAGCAATTATTGGCTCACCCCTTTTTGTTATTATTCATCTTATTGTTTTCAGTTAAGAAGGAAAATGAAACCTATCAGGACTCGAGTAGTAAAGAAGCGAGTCAAGCCGCGGGACCCTCTCATACCCAAGGTGTTGATTCCAATCCAGGAATAAAGCTTTGAGTTGCCCTAACAGGTGGAATGTAGATAATTAGTGTGTGTGTTTGAATAAAGATGAACTTAGTTTAAAACAGGTTAGACAATGGCTTGTAATAAAGAGAGTTTGTAAGATTTTGAATTTGGTTTATAATAAAGTAGTTAGTGGTTCTTGTTTTCATACTTCAACCTAAAAAGATCCTGGTTAGTGTTAAAGGGGTTTAGATATATTTCATTATTATTGTTATTAAGGTTGTACAGGTTTGGTGATTAGCTAGTAACCCCCAGACTTATACCCCGGGTCTGAAGGGCGTTACAGGTTTGGCATCCGAGCTGTAGGTTAGGTCCCTGAAAATAAGAACATTAGGATTAAGATAAGATAGGAAGATCACATAGGATATGAATAGTTAAATAGGAAGAGTAGTGTTAGGATTTAGATAAGTTTAGAATAGGAAAGTATAAGTTCTAGGATTATTAAGTGACCTTTCTTCTTTCTTTGTTACATTATTAGATGGCGTCATCTGGTTATTCAGGTTCATCCGAGAGGACAGTCACAGGACTACTCACACCAGTTATTCGACTAGTATCTGAGCATGTATTTCCACCTCTTCCACCACCTCCACCATTGCCCCATGAGCCAGCACCACCAGTGCTAGAGCTGATTTCTGATCCAGTAGAGATGCTTGATTCACTAGAGTTCTTTGAGCTGATGCTTCCACCTCCACTTCCGATAGAGTATCAGTTTATTCCAGAGGTTGAGCCAGCGTTTCCAGCACCAACAGTGTTACCTCCTATTTAGGTGCATGCCCCAGAGCGAGAGATATTCCATATGGCCCCGGTTGAGGGTATGGGTGAGCATGATGTAGGGTTACAGTTGGGGTTACCACAGCAGGGTGCTGCGGGGATGTAGATAGTTCCGTCGCAGGAGTTCGTAGCATGTTACACAGCTATATATGGTACCGTATCATGATTACAGTGTTGTGAGAGAGGATGCTGAGTATTGGAGATCTCAGCGCAGAGAGATTATATATTTGTTTGATCAAAGAAACCGAGGACCATTAGCCGCACTTCAGCCGAATTATATGATGAGACAGAGGCTACAGTCCACAGTGATGAGCGCTACCTTTGAGTTAGATGCTTTGACACATGACAGGCCGCCTTCTTATGCGGAGTTTTATAGGGTTTTTCGTTTGGCACATACAGTGGTCCAGATATTCCGGGATGAGCTGAGGTGTATTCCTCCAGGATTTTGAGATCTGACAGCAGGAGACCAGATGTGTAATATATGTGACTGTTAGGTCATACAACACTATAGAAGGGGGTTGAATATAGTGTTTATACAATCAAATCGATTTAGAACATAAGTATGTAACAATAATCAAGTTTATTCAATATAATAAGCTCTGTTACAAAGTAGGTTAAACTACTCTCTCAGTGATGAACAATATCACTAAGAGCTGCTAGGTTACAATGAATAATGTTCTCGTGAATGATAACACTTATAGTGTAAACCCTAAGCTGTGGTTATCTAGTACACAGTTACAAGATATCTTCTAATTGATATGGAATATAATTCTGTCTCCTAAAATATATCAATCAGATATTATCTTTTACAAGTCTTCTAGTCGTCCAACTCTCCATGCATATCTTCCTTTGTTTTAGTCATGATCCTCTCCTATAAATCAGCTGCATTCCTTATCTGAAGTACCCGCACTTAACTCCTTATATAAATCCTGGCGGCCTTAAGTAAATTATGAAAATTATACAAGTTAATAGATTTGCTGATGTCAAAAACATTTAAGTACAAATACAATGAGAGTTTATTTAGACAACTAACTACAACTTACAGTCCTTGCAGCTTTTACCAATCTTACTGAATCAATCTGAATCCAAAGTGATTCCTGACAAAGTTTGATATCAGCTTCTCTTCTGCATTTCTCAGGACTTGAGCTAATGTAGCCTTGACTTACTTCATTTCTTCATCTTGACTTCCAATCTGGTAGATGGCAGTCCTAAGTGCTGAGATGTGATTTCTTTATAATCCATCACCAAGTATGATTACCCTTGGATGAGATGAGTCTTCATTATAGCACATACATTTCTCTTTCAGAATAACCTCAAGTTTAGCAGAATTCTTCTTCATTGGAATTTCACTTTCATCATCTTCAACTATCTTTGGAATAAATTCTGCAATCCTTGATCCAGAGATTCTGGCTTTATCCCTTATGGTCTTCATTATGAAATTTGACCATCTTCTGGTAATCTCAGACTTTATCTCCAAAAGATAAGGAAATAATTGAAGTTCTTACAGAGATTTATTCAGCACATCTGATTCTGACTGTTATTCCTAGAAGACTAACAATGAGATTTACAGAAGGGGGGTTGAATGTAAATCTCAAAACTTTTTCAAGTTTTGAGCAGTTTATAAAGTTGTGTGTTCAAGAAGAACAAGTGTGTGAATTGCTTTAAGCTAATACAGACAGATATATATTCAAGCACAAATGTAAAGAACACAACAGACCTTAAAAACTTTTCTGGTGGATTTGTTGTTCCACCAGAGATGGTATATTAGAAAATCTGTGTTCAACAATGTTGATCACAGCTGCATCCTAGTACAAACTAGATGAATTTTCTCTCAAGATATTTCTTAACAGCTCTGGAAAAATCTATCTAATTACTAGCTTCTTCTTGGTTCATATATATTACCAAGTGTACAAGTGAAAAACAATATAAAATTACAATAGTAAAATAAGTTCTTCACTTGCTTCTTTTCCTGTTCACTCAAGTACTTTGTTGACTATTGCAACTTTGTACAAAAGAAGAACGGCTGCTTTTTCTGTTGATCCTGAAATTCGGCTACCACATCTCAGTTTTCTCTGTCAACCCACGTGCCTCTGCTTGTAGGTACAACTACCACTTATCAACGGCTGATTAGCAGAACATCCGTTGAAGCTTTCATCCGTTGATGACTTCATCCGTTGAAGGATGTTATCCGTTGAAGCTTTCATCCGTTGATGCTCTCATCCGTTGAAGGATGTTATCCGTTGAAGCTTTAGAGACATCCGTTGAAGCTTAGCTTCTCATCCGTTGAAGGTCTTTTAAGTCATCCGTTGATACCACTTCATTTATACAAAATTACAAGGCATGAAATATTTACAATTGGCCTTCCTATCTGCATATCATCTAGTAGTCAACATGACTCATAGTTTCTCTCAACTTCTAAGAATTACAATTTTAAATACAGAGACTGAAATATGCTACAATACTAGACTTATTTCTAAGTAAAGCTACACCATCAACGGATAGCCAAAGTGGTCTTATCCGTTGAGGCTACAGACACTAAATTTCTACTTAAGTGTTTTGTTAAACATATCATCAAACTAATGCACATATATTCCTAACAATCTCCCCCTATTTATGTCTATAAGAACTGTAGGCATAAATTCAGGGTTAACTTGATGATAACAAAACACTTAACAAATATTTGAATTGAAACTAAGTAGAAATATAAAAAGTGCTGCAAAAGTGTATGTACTAGGAGGTAATTGAAGATTTACAGTATTTCCAAGGGTGCTCCTCTAGCCTGAGCAAAACATCATTTTCTTCTTTGTTCCCTGGTTTTCTTTCCTAGCCCTTTGTCATTTCCCTCAATTTGGAGTTGGAGTTTTCTGAAGAATTCAGCTTCATCTTCATCACTGATATCCAACTTAGATTGCATTTCCTTGAGAGTTTCATTGCTGGCAATCTTGAGTTGGTCTTCAAGTCTGAAAAATCTTCTGACTCCTTTGTCATCTCTAAATTCCATCAACCAATGAGGTGATTTGTGAATTTTAGTTCCCCTTTCTTGTATGAGTAAGGTTCTGGGCAAAGCATTTGGTTCCCTCCAAGTCTTCCTTATGTTGGCAATCTTGTTGAGAATTTCAGTCTTGGCTGTTCTGGTAAAGCCAGAATCCTTTTTGATGGCTGAAAAGACTCTGATCAAGGTAGAGTAGCCTTCATTTAGAATCCTGTGGAGAGGCCATGTTTTTTTCCCAGCTCCTTTATATCTGAACACTAATCTTTCTGGTAACTGTCTGTAGGCAGCTATTCCCCTTACATCCTCCAGCTCATCCAGATAGAGTTCAATGTCTGAAATTTCTTTTATGTCACAGATGTGAACATAATCATCTTTAGAAATGGGTGACTTAGGTTTAGGTTTTTGTTTTTGAGTGAATTTCTTAGAGGTTGTGGGAGGTGTAGATTTTGGTTTTCTTTTCTGTTTCTTTGGTGGTGGAAGAGTGGTTAGAAAGGTAGGCAATGTGATGTTGTCCCAATCAATAGGTTCCTCTTTTGGAATGATTGGTTCACCATGGATATTTATAGAGGGATCAGTAACAAAAGGTTCAGGTATGGAAGGTAGTGGTTTAGATGTAGATTTGGTATCTTCAGGGTTATCTTCACTCCTTCTGTGTGCCTTGGCCTTTCTTCTGTTTCCCTTCTGCCATTCCTCTCTTTCCTCCATATTTTCACCAAATATGCTCCCAAGAACCTCATCTAAGTTAGCAATCTTTTCTTCACCCCTGACTTCAATTCCTTTCATTTCTTCAACTTGGCTTGACTTTAGCTGTTTTTCAAGCTTTGCTTGTGCTCTTTTGTCAGCCTTTAATTGCTTGGCTTCTTCTTTCTTAGCTATTGAGAATTTGGGATGTCCTTGCATCACACATATGCTCTTTCCCTCTCTAATGATAATAGCTCTATTTCTCCTTACAGCCTCATCCATGGACTTTTTGAGATAGGCAATACTCCTGCCTAAGATCTTGTTCTCATCATCTTTTGAAGGAGGAAAGTCCACTTCTTTTAAAGGATTCTTTGTTGAGTCCTTATTGGATCTTTCATTGGGCTTGAGGATTATAGCTTGTAGCTCTTTGGAAGAAGCTTCTCCATCCTTAAGACTCCCTACTGGCATGAGCTCCATGTTGATTGGTTCAATCTTTGTGCTAAATTTCACAGATGTTGATTTATTTTGTGTAGAACCAAACACCAATTGCAACCTTTCATCAATTCTCCTCCATTGTTCTTTCATTTGTATTTCAGCTGCTGCTAGCTGAATCAAATCAATTCCATCAGATTTACCCTTGATTTGAATGATTGGAGAGGTAGTGATGGCAGGAACTAGCACTTTAGATATCTGAATCTTTGTAGAGGGCTCTCCTTCCCCTTCCCTTTTATTCTCCCCCTTTTTGTTATCATCAAGGAGAGGGGTCAAGCCTTGTGCTTTTGCCAGCTGCATTAGGAGATTGGTTTGAGATTGTTGGTTGAGAAGAAGGGTGGCCACAGAATCTTCAATTCCTTGAACTCTGTCTTCCAACTTGGCCAGCCTTTGTTCAGTAACTGATTCCTTTTTCAATCTCGAAACCAAGTCCTGCAAAGTACCATAGGGCATGACTGAATCCAATTTTTCTGAAGTGAAGGATTTCAAGTCAGCAATATCTTTCCTGAGATCATTTAGACTCATATCTTGCTTTACTTTCTGCAACTTCATGAGATGCAGTGAGTCCAGGTGAGCTTGGAGGATAGCCTTGATATTTGCATTTGAAGTGTTCTGAATGGCCTGTTGAATAGTGATGATTTGTTTGACCAGGTGGACATTGAATTCACCTGTTCTATGCTCCTTAGTCAGGGCCCATTCAGGTAGATTAGGAATGGAACTAGGGTCTTCATCTCCCCCTATGTTCATGCTTCCATCAGAAGAAATAGAGTCATCATCATCAGAATTTACTCCAAATTCCTCAGATGGCTCACCAGCTGTAGAAGGCATCCTGTTAATAGCAGCTTTATCCCTTTGAAGAGATTCTGTTGAGTGCACTAGATGTAGTGTCCTCTCTGCCTCCTCATTGCCCTGAGCAGCCAACAGTTGATAGGCTGTCACAGGATGAGTAAAAGTGTCAGCATCCAAGGAAATGTTATCAATTACAGCTTTGTAATGTTGCTGAAATTGTCTTTCCTTTTCAGCATCATCCACAATCATTGACTCATGAGCAATGGCTGGTTCCACCCTTGTATCAACTGTACCTGCTTTTCTCTCTTTTTCTCTATGTTCTTGCATCAGGGGCTCCCCCTGGCTCACACATCTCACTCCCTCACCTTCACCTTCTAAGGTGGTACTCCACTCACTGACTTTTGCCATGCTGGAAGAAATAGCATGCATTTTTGTGCTCTCAATCTCTCCTTTTGCCTGGGAGCAACCCAGCCTCTCACTCAAATTTTCACTCCCTGCCCTCAATCCTAAAAGTGATTGCACAGTATTCATGTCTTCTACACTTGGAATCATTTCAGTTATTTGTGTAGAGACTATCAACGGATGTGGAATATCCGTTGAAGTTGAAACTGTTGTTATCAACGGATAACTGCTGTTAAGCTTATCCGTTGAAGAGCAACCACTTGTCAACGGATGAGTGATATCCATTGAAGAAGGAAAAGAAGATGAAATTGAAAGTGATATAACTGTTGAATCTGTATAGATTGATTTGATATGTGTTGATACAGATCCTTCAATTATATCTGAAAGAATTTGCGGGTGATCCAACAAATCATCTAAAAGATGATGATCACCTGTATTTGAGTGGGGCTTCTCCCTGAGTTGTAAAGAGGGAGAATCAGGAATTGATGGGAATAGCATATCCACATCCAGAGATGGTGAAGAAGTATTTGGTGATTGATGTGTAGTTATTGTGAGAGAATGGGGCTGTGACTCCACATTTATTGGAGTCACATCAAACTGAGTTTGAGAAGGCACAGAGACAGATGGATGTATCTGTGCAGTGTGTGCACCCTGTGTAGAAGATTGGGTTCTAGCCTTCTTTCTTCCAATAAAGGCTTTTGTAGGTGAGTGTTTGGCTTTAGTGTCCCTCCCTCTTTTGTTCTGTGTTCCTGGATGGGAACTCTTTTCAATAGTAACATCCTTTTGGGAGGATGCTACTAGGGATGTGCTAGAGACCTTTTCAACCACCACAGCTTTTTGAGAAACTGGGGCTTGGCTAGCTTGGGAAGCACTCAACTCTCCTTCCTTATCCTGGGGGTTTCTTTGATGTTCACCCCTCCCCTCACCACTCACACCCTGATCACTTCCCTCAGGGTTAATGGTTGTTGTTACAACTGTTGTCTTTTGAGAAACAACAGAGGTGGTTTTCTTTGTCTTGGATTTTGAAAGTTTGGATTTGGTGACCTTGGTAGAAATCTGTTGGGGCATTGACACAGATTTCATGGCCACACTAGAAGATAAAGAAATAGAGGGGTTGGAAGAAGTAGGAGTTTTAGAAGCAATTACCTCACCTACCTGGGGTGCATTTATGATTGGTAAATATACCAATTGCACACTGCTGTTAAGATCCATTCTCTTCAAGTCTGCAAGAACTCTTTTCTCTTGTGCCCAGCACTTGAGTTTATTATTCTCATTGATTATGACTAAACCTTCAGCAACATGGTTAGCCAATAACATAAAGAATCTAGCATAATAGATGTTATTAGGTCTATTAGCTTTGTTACCTAATCTAGTACCTAATTCTAGCATCACATAGTTGCTAAAGTTAAAGTACCTATCAGAAACAAGCATATAGAACATGTTAACAAGAGATGAAGTTATGGCATCAAAATTACTAATTTTCCCAGAGAAAACCTTTATGAAGGCATCCCCAAGAAAACTCCATTCTTTCCTAAGGCCTTTTCGTCTAATACCCCCTAAATTAGCAGAGTTAAGAGAGTAACCTATGGAATCTAACATGCTGGATACATCACTATCAGTGTGTGGTGTCATGGCATTGTTCTCAGGTAATTTAAAACATGCTTGTAAGTCATCACAGTTTATACAGTGATTTTTACCTTTGAGAGTGAAGGAGATAGTCATATCCATGGAGTTGAACTCAGCAGTTGTCCAAATCTCCTCAACTACTTCACAGAAAATCGTTGGGGCTTCCAGCATTGCATAGCTAAGTTTACAGTTTTTGATGAAGTCCATCATTTTGTGATAATCTGAGTGGGCTTCATTCTTCTCTACCAGAGCTATGAAATTATTCTTCTCGTAGATGAACCCAGATTGAGACATAATCTTCACGACTGGTGCCATTGTTGTGAGTAGAAATTGCAGAGAATAACTTGAGGGTTTTGCAGAGAGAAAATGGTAAATGCTTGAAATTCTAAGAAAGCGTAAAGTAATAATGAACAATCAGAAGGGCTTATATGCTTTTAGAAAAAAAAAATAAATAAAGGATTAATCAATAAATAGGTGTTGGTGAATTTCAGCCGTTTAAGAATAAACTGTAAGTATTCTAATAACTACCTTTAAAACCAATACATACAGATGTATGTATGGTATCAACGGTTAAGAAAATAGAATCAACGGCTGTGAAACACCTCAAACGTCTGATGTGACATTTCAACGGATAATGTAAATTGTCATCCGTTGAAAGGTACTTCAGCTTTATCCGTTGACGGATAAAAGTTCCAGAGATATACTTGTCTTTCAACGGATAATGAATATCCGTTGATAGAGCAATTTTGACTTTCAACGGATAGGGAACATCCGTTGATGGAATAAACTTTGTTAAAAGTCAAATTTGTTCTAGCAACTAATATATTTCAGGCTCCACTTCAAATTGCAAAGAAGACATGAATTTTAAGAGTAATTAAGCATACCTAGCTCACTTACCAATCTTGTGAATGTTGATTCATCAAGTGGCTTGGTAAATATGTCAGCAATTTGTTGTTCACTTGGAACAAAATGTAGTTCTACTGTACCATTCATGACATGCTCCCTGATGAAGTGGTACTTAATATCAATGTGCTTGGTCCTTGAGTGCTGCACAGGATTCTCTGTTATGGCTATGGCACTTGTGTTGTCACAAAAGATGGGTATTCTATCAACATGAAGTCCATAATCAAGGAGTTGATTCCTCATCCATAACATTTGAGAACAGCAACTTCCAGCAGCAATGTATTCAGCCTCAGCTGTAGAAGTAGAGACTGAATTTTGCTTTTTGCTAAACCATGATACAAGCTTGTTTCCCAGGAATTGACAGGAGCCTGTTGTACTTTTCCTGTCTATTTTGCAACCTGCATAGTCTGCATCTGAATAACCAATTAGATCAAAGCCAGATTCTCTAGGATACCAAATTCCTAAATTTGGTGTACCCTTGAGATATCTGAAAATTCTCTTGATAGCAATTAAGTGAGACTCCCTAGGATCAGCTTGAAATCTCGCACACAGACATGTAGCAAACATTATATCTGGTCTGCTAGCAGTTAAATATAAAAGTGAACCAACCATGCCTCTATAACTTGTAATGTCCACAGACCTTTCAGTCTTATTTAATTCAAGTTTGGTGGCAGTGGCCATGGGAGTTTTTGCAGATGAACATTCCATTAAGTCAAACTTCTTTAAAAGATCATGAATATATTTAGTTTGACTAATGAAAATTCCATTACTAACTTGTTTAATTTGTAAACCAAGAAAATAGGTTAGTTCTCCCATTAGGCTCATTTCATAATTACTTTGCATTAGCTTAGCAAACTTCTTACAAAGATTATTATCTTTAGAACCAAATATTATGTCATCTACATAAATTTGAACAAGTATACTAGAGCCATTAACATTTCTAAAGAAGAGAGTTTTATCAACAGTACCTCTAGTGAAGTGATTCTCCAAAAGAAATTTTGATAATGTTTCATACCAGGCTCTAGGTGCTTGCTTCAGTCCATAGAGTGCTTTCAACAGATAATACACATAGTCTGGAAAATTTGGATCTTCAAATCCTGGAGGTTGACTTACATAGACTTCTTCCTCTAATTTCCCATTTAGAAATGCACTCTTGACATCCATTTGATAGACTTTGAAATTGGCATGGGCTGCATAGGCTAGAAAGATTCTGATAGCTTCAAGTCTTGCAACAGGAGCATATGTCTCATCAAAATCTATTCCCTCTTGCTGAGAATAGCCTTTGGCAACCAATCTGGCTTTATTCCTTATGATAATGCCATTTTCATCCATCTTATTTCTGAATACCCATTTTGTATCAATAGGACTCTTGTTCTTTGGTTTGGGTACCAGCTTCCAAACTTGGTTTCTCTCAAATTGGTTTAGCTCTTCCTGCATAGCTAATATCCAATCTGGATCCAATAAGGCTTCTTCCACTTTCTTAGGTTCCTCCTTAGATAGAAAACTACTATACAGACATTCATCTTGAGTAGCTCTTCTTGTTTGCACTTTAGATGATGCATCACCAATGATCAGTTCAAAGGGATGATTCTTGGTCCATTTCCTTTGAGGTGGAAGATGAGCTCTAGATGAGGTGATCTCAGTATTGTCATGATGTGAGATAGAGTTTTGATTAGTTGAAACTCCCCCTGAGTTGTTGGTCCTTTGCAGGGAACTTGGAGTTCCATCAATTAATGATGTAAATTGATTATCAGTTGATGAGCTATGATCAACGGATGTTTCATTAAGTACTTCAACGGATGATGCACAATGTCTTTCAACGGATGCTGAATTTTGTGCATTATCCAGGAGCAAATTTTGTATTCCTTTTGAAGTGTTGTCTCCATCAATCTCTTCTTCACTATCATCACAATATATTTCAATATTGTCAAATTTGAGTCTCTCATAATGTTCCTCATCTGTTAGTCCATCAATCTTTTTATCATCAAACACAACATGCACAGATTCCATAACAATGTTGGTTCTTAGATTGTAGACCCTATAAGATTTTCCAGCTGAATAACCAACAAATATTCCTTCATCAGCCTTTGCATCAAACTTCCCTTTATGGTCAGATTGATTCCTTAGTATAAAACATTTACATCCAAAGACATGAAGAAAGTTTAGAGTTGGTTTTCTTTTCTTGAACAACTGATAAGGAGTCATGCCTTTAGCTTGATTGATCAGAGAAATATTTTGAGTGAAACAGGCACAATTAACAGCTTCAGCCCAAAAATATGTTGGTAACTTTGATTCTTCAAGCATTGTTCTGGCAGCCTCAATTAAAGATCTGTTCTTTCTTTCAACTACCCCATTTTGCTGAGGTGTTCTTGGAGCTGAGAACTCATGCATGATTCCATTTTCTTCACAGAACAGCCTTAATGTCAAATTCTTGAATTCAGTTCCATTGTCACTCCTGATGTTTCTTACTTTTAAGTCAGGATGATTATTGACTTGCCTGATGTGATTGATAATGATTTCACTTGCTTCATCCTTTGATCCAAGAAAACAGACCCATGTGAACTTTGAGAAATCATCTACAATCACTAAACAATATCTTTTTCTTGCTATTGACAATACATTGACTGGTCCAAACAAATCCATATGTAACAGCTGTAATGGTTCATCAATTGTTGTTTCAAGCTTCTTCTGAAATGATGCTTTCCTTTGTTTGCCTTTCTGACAAGCATCACACAGACCATCCCTTGAGAATTCAACAAGAGGAATTCCTCTTACTAAGTCCTTTTTGACTAGATCATTCATTGTCTTGAAATTCAAATGGGATAGCTTCTTGTGCCATAGCCAACTCTCAACTGAACTTGCTTTGCTGAAAAGACAAGTAATAGATTCTGCATCTGTAGAGTTGAAGTCAGCTAAGTACACATTTCCTTTTCTAACTCCAGTTAGAACCACTTTGTTGTCTTTCTTACTAGTGACAACACAGGCTTCAGAATTGAAGGAAACTGTATTCCCTCTATCACATAGTTGACTGATACTCAGTAAGTTGTGCTTGAGACCATCAACTAATGCAACTTCTTCAATGATGACATTCCTTGTTGAAATCAAGCCATATCCCATAGTAAACCCTTTGCTGTCATCTCCAAAGGTTATGCTGGGGCCAGCTCTCTCTTTAAACTCTGTGAGCAGGGAGAAATCTCCAGTCATGTGTCTTGAACAGCCACTGTCCAAGTACCATAGATTTCTTCTATTTTCCTGGTTGCTTGATGAACTAACTTCATTCTCCTCAGAATCAGCCATGAGAGCCAAGTTAACATATTCCATGTCTTCATCCTCTTCTTCTCCATCAGCTGCCCAGTCTCTTTCTTGAGTAATGAAAGCCTTTTCCTTCTGTTTGAGCAGATCAAAATATTTCTTTTTGTAATCTACTTGTTCAAATTTCTTCTTTTCAGAGGTTGGCTTTCTGCACTCACTTGCAAAGTGTCCACTCATACCATAATTAAAACACTTGAACTTGGATTTGTCCACCATGTTCTTATGGGGTTTAGTGGCTCTAGTGTTTTTCCTGAACTTCATCTTTGCAAATCTCCTGGACAGAAATGCAAGATGCTCATCAATACCATCAGAGTCATCTTGACTGGAGTTGTCTTCATTTTCAGCAACTTGCCCTTTACCCTTGTCTGATTCTGGATTTCTTACACCATCTTTGGAGCTTGATGTAGATCTCACAGTTTCTTTTCTGCATTCTTTCTCATTTTCAGCTACCAATGCAACTGAACCTCCTTTCTTTCTCCCCCTCTCCAATACCTCATCCTGTTCCAACTCTAGTTCATAAGTCTTCAAGATTCCATATAATCTTTCAAGAGTAAAGTCCTTATAATCTTGAGAGTTTCTTAAGGAAACAGTCATGGGTTTCCATTCCTTTGGTAAGGATCTCAAAAATTTAAGATTTGAATCCTTCACCTGGTACACTCTACCATACAGCTTCAGTCCATTCAACAGTTTTTGGAATCTATTGAATGTGTCATTTAAAGATTCATTTTCTTCAAAATGAAAGTGCTCATACTGTTGAATGAGAAGCTGCATTTTGTTCTCTCTTACTTGTTCTGTACCTTCACACAGCAGCTGAACTGTGTCCCAAACCTCTTTGGCAGTTGAACAATTTATCACATTATCAAACATATCCTTGTCAAGACCATTAAACAAAATGTTCATAGCCTTCTTATCCTTGTGGACTTCTTCTGTGTCTTCCATTGTCCATTCTGCTCTGGGTTTTGGAATGGATTGACCAACAGCAATTGTGGCCGTAGCAACTGTGGCTACTTTGTGGGGAATGTGAGGACCATTCTCAATGCAGTTTACATAACCTTCATCTTGGGAGAGTAGATGAAGGTGCATTTTCACCTTCCAGTGGTGATAACTGTCTTTGTCAAGAACTGGGATCTTTACTCCAATATCCTTCTTACTCATCTTTGTTAGATTCCAAGATCTTTAAACTCTTTGTGTGTCAAGAGCCTGCTCTGATACCAATTGTTATTCCTAGAAGACTAACAATGAGATTTACAGAAGGGGGGTTGAATGTAAATCTCAAAACTTTTTCAAGTTTTGAGCAGTTTATAAAGTTGTGTGTTCAAGAAGAACAAGTGTGTGAATTGCTTTAAGCTAATACAGACAGATATATATTCAAGCACAAATGTAAAGAACACAACAGACCTTAAAAACTTTTCTGGTGGATTTGTTGTTCCACCAGAGATGGTATATTAGAAAATCTGTGTTCAACAATGTTGATCACAGCTGCATCCTAGTACAAACTAGATGAATTTTCTCTCAAGATATTTCTTAACAGCTCTGGAAAAATCTATCTAATTACTAGCTTCTTCTTGGTTCATATATATTACCAAGTGTACAAGTGAAAAACAATATAAAATTACAATAGTAAAATAAGTTCTTCACTTGCTTCTTTTCCTGTTCACTCAAGTACTTTGTTGACTATTGCAACTTTGTACAAAAGAAGAACGGCTGCTTTTTCTGTTGATCCTGAAATTCGGCTACCACATCTCAGTTTTCTCTGTCAACCCACGTGCCTCTGCTTGTAGGTACAACTACCACTTATCAACGGCTGATTAGCAGAACATCCGTTGAAGCTTTCATCCGTTGATGACTTCATCCGTTGAAGGATGTTATCCGTTGAAGCTTTCATCCGTTGATGCTCTCATCCGTTGAAGGATGTTATCCGTTGAAGCTTTAGAGACATCCGTTGAAGCTTAGCTTCTCATCCGTTGAAGGTCTTTTAAGTCATCCGTTGATACCACTTCATTTATACAAAATTACAAGGCATGAAATATTTACAATTGGCCTTCCTATCTGCATATCATCTAGTAGTCAACATGACTCATAGTTTCTCTCAACTTCTAAGAATTACAATTTTAAATACAGAGACTGAAATATGCTACAATACTAGACTTATTTCTAAGTAAAGCTACACCATCAACGGATAGCCAAAGTGGTCTTATCCGTTGAGGCTACAGACACTAAATTTCTACTTAAGTGTTTTGTTAAACATATCATCAAACTAATGCACATATATTCCTAACACTGACATTCTGTATGTTCTTCCATCTTCAAGAAACAGAATCAGCTTTTCCTTGACATTACTCTTATCATGAGCATCCCGTACCACTTGAACAGATATAACCTTGTCAAAATGTTTTTGTGTAACTTCCTCAAGTGGTTTATCAGTTAATAAGAATGGACCTTTGATGGTTACTTCAACTCCTGTTTTTAGCTTGGCTTCGCTTGATCCCAACCCTGATCTGTCTCTTGCTTCTCTGGCATTCAATCCAACAGTCAAGAAATCAGATAACAGTTGACTTTTCTTAGGATCAGATGGTTTAACATTTTTTCATAGGAGTTTCTTCTTATCAGTAACTGTCATCTTGCCCAAATCAACTAGAGTTCTGTCAGAGGTTGATGTCTTGATGACTTGTTCAGGATTTGCAGATTCTTCTGTAGCTTGCTGTTTTGAACTTTCTTCACTCTGAACAACTTGAGCTATGTCAGAGGTTGTCTTAGATTCTTAGTCATCTTTCTTCTTTTTCAGAGTTTCAATAGTTTCATCTTCTGCAGCAGTATCATCAAAGCTTGAACCAACTTGCACACATGATCCATCAGAATTTGAGGAATCTTCATTTTCTATTTGTTAACTGTCTCCCCAACTTTTCCTTTTCCCTTGTCTTTAGAATCAGTAGTGGTTTGAGATCTAGTGCTTGATCTTGGAATCTCTGTGGCAGATCTTTCTTTTATCACAATGCCTTTTTCCTTTGGCCTTGGAGGTTTCTTTGCATTAGAAGCTTTAGACTTAGGATTTGTCTTCTCAGCTACAAATCTAGCTTCTTCCTCCTTTAGAGTCTCTAAATCCATTTCAGGATTATGCTTGAGAAACAATCTTTTAGCAATTTCTTCATCAAGAGTCTGAATCTTGGGATCCTTATAGTAGATAGTAGTCTCCCTTCCCTTAAGCTTCAGAGTTTGTGAAAACTTCTGAGATTCTTGACTTCCAGACTGAATGAGAACATCAGACTTTGTCATCAGAACTTGATTATCAGAACTTGCTATCAGAGTTTGAGCATTCACAGCTTCAGAACTTGAATTCTTCAGTGTAGAAGTTTTGCTAGAATCAGAAATTAGTTTCTGTGAAGAAACTTTGCTGCTTTGCTTGCCTTGACCTTGACCTTTGCCCTTGATAGGGTTTCCCTGGTCATCTCCTTTATCATCATTTTTCTTCAGTGTCTTGATTGGTGAGCATTTGGACTTAACTACCTTCTCCCCCTTTTTGGCATCATCTGTCAGGAGTAGTGAGAGAAGAAGTTCCACTGAAGATTGGATTTCATTCAGCTGTGTTTGATGAGCAGCTTGATTCTGCAAGACCTCATCCAGTTGGGCCTGCTGCTTGATCTGAACTTGCTCAATAGATTCCACTTTGTCATGAATTGGTCTGATAAACCTATTCTTGTCTAGTTTAAACATCAGGTCTAGCTTATCCACATTTTCCTGAAGTTTATCAACCTTTTCATGTGTCTTGGAGTGTAGACCTTGAAGATTCTTAGTACTGAGAGCAGTGACTTTAAGTTGGTGCTTGAAATCAGAATTTGTCAGCAACTCATCAGCTTTTGAAATATGTTCTGACAGAACATTTGAGCTGGGAATGAAATCATTATCATCCCATTTCTTGGTCCATTCCACTCCTCTAAAAGTTTCCTCCCATGGAACAGGAGCATCTTCTTCAACAAACTTAAGTAGTGCCTCCTTCCCAAGAATTGGAGCATTAACTAGAACACTTGCTGGAGCACTGTCTCCAGAACTTGATAAATTCTCATCATCTTCTGTTAACACCAGAGTGTGTGTAACTGAAGGAGATTCTGGAGTAGCTTCATTTAAATTCTGATCTTCAGTGCCAAGATCAAGAATTGGAGTTGATGGTCTCTCAGCCTGTAGAATTGGTGAAACAGGAGGTGTTGACTATTTTGCTGGTGGAGCTTCCAGATAGAGAACAGTAGGAATATTCAAGTTATGAATATCCATTTAAGAATTTGTCTCTTGTTGTTCAATATCATTTGTAGCTTGGATTGGAGAGTGAGGTGGAGAAATCACAGGTTCTGATCTGTGAACTTCAGGAATTTCAGATTCCTGAATCAGAATTTCTCTAGGTGCTGGAAGGGCTTCAATTACTGTAGGTTCTTATGAGATTAGAGATTCCTGATCCCCTTCCTCAGCTTCTTTAGCATCTTCAAATTGAATTTGTGCCATATGCACACCTGCTCTTGTCTTCTTTGATCTTCTGGATGGTGGAGAGATATGATCTGTATTAGAATTTATAGATCTTTTCCTTTTCAAAATGCCAGAACCCTCAGCTTCATTCTCCTTCTGAAGAGTTGACTCTTCAGCTTCTACTATCATAGGTTCTGATGCAGGAACCTGGACCTGTTCATCCTCGTCAGATTCATCCCTCAGAATAATCCTCCTTCTTCTCCTTGGTGGAGATTTAGGCACATAGATAGTTCTATTGGGCCTAGAGGATTTATCAGATTTTACATCTGGCACCTTTTGAGAAATACCAGAGGTTTTGGATTTGAGAGGTGAGGTTCTGATTTTAGGTGTTAATGGTTGTGGTTGAGAGGATTGAGCTGGTTGAAAGTAGGTTCTGATAGTAGGCTGTGGTTGAGTATTGGAAGGCTGTGTTGGTGGAGGTTGAGAAGTAGTAGGTTGTGTAGGTGCAACATCAGGATATATAGTTGTGTATGTGTGAGGATCAGAGTTTACTAAGAACTGTTTGACAAATTGAGGAATTTGGAGGGGTCTTAGTATATTCTTCTTATTATCAGCTGATAATAAGTCTGTGAAAGCCCTTTTGTGAAGTTTAAAGGGTTCAATTGTCTCACTAAGGTTTTGAGGCGCATCAGAACAACATAAATTATATATAAGCTGATAGAATCTAGCAAAATAAACTGTGTTGCTATCTTCTTTCATCCTATCACCTATAAAACCCAAAATTGCAGTAGCATAATCAAAATAAGTTTGATTAAGAAGGGCATACCCAATTTGCTGACTCATTATTGGGATAACATCAAAGTTGAAGCATTTGTTGGCAAAGACCTTGGTAATACAGTCGAAAAAGAAGCTCCACTCCCTCCTGATGTAGGGCCTCTTCAGTTGTCCCAGCTTGGACAAAGATTTTTCATACCCAAGATTTGCCATCATATTTTGAAGAACTGACTCCCCAACTTGTGAACTGTAAGAATAGTTTTCTGGCAGATGCAATGCTTGTCGTACAATAGACAAGGTGACCAAGTGCTCATCTTCCCCTGTTGTAAAAATAATGCTTGGGGACCCATTTTCACCACCATCATCATATAATCCAGACCTCCAAAACTCTAAAATTTGTTTGCCTGAGAGAAGCTGTGGTTGGGTCAGAGCATACCCAATTTCACTTCGAGATAGAGAGTCTTAAATAAAGTGAAGATCTGAAGGACCCTCGTCCTTGTTGAGAATAGCCATGTAGTTGTTGGGGACAAACTTGGCTCCATCATAAATTAGATCCTTAGGTGCCATTTCTGTGAAAAATTAAGTGAAAATCATGTATTTGCAAGGTGTTTGATAAAATGCCTGTAAGAAAGTCCGTCAGAAAATAGAGAGAAAAAGAGAGAGAGAGAGAGAGTAAAAGAAATAAGAGATAAGATAAGAGAGAACTTAAAAGATTTGTATAATATTTTATCTCTAATATTTATACTCTTTCCACTCAACGACTCTTTTTGGAAGTAAAACCGACATTTGACACCTGACAACATGTAATCAGTCAAAACATTATTAGTGGGCACGATAAATGTGCAATAATTATTGCTCACATGCGGTTACCAAAACAAACACGCAACCCATTAACCAAATGATTATCACTATTTTTATCTCACTTATTTATTTTCTGATAAATATGACCGTTACAGTAAAAACTACAAATAAGTCAAGTAAATAAATAGTGCCACGTAAGCATCAGGATTTGCATCAGAACTTGACTATTATCAGAATTTAACGGTCATCAGAACATGGTTTCTGTACTCAAAAAAATGAATGACTGTTTCTGTGATTCTTCACATAAATACTGACTGGTTTCTTCAGAGTTTAATCATCAGAACTTATATCATAACTTGTCCTCAGAATTTATGCAAATAATACTTAACCGCTTGTTAGAAATAACTTAATCACCACAGTAATTTTCATCATTCATATGGAGTGATAGTGTGTGTATGTGCAAAAGATCAGATAAAGTTTAAAGTCTGATAAACTTCAGTATATCTTAGAAATAAGGCATAACTAAGAAAAATGCTTAAAATCTGTCTTGAATCGTGAAGTCTACTGTAGAATAAAGTTATGCAAGAATCCACCTCAACTGTTTGTGCTTATTTTATGCATCTTTTGAAATTCTTTAGACAGTGGCTTCTCAGTGTAAATGAGTTACAACTGCCATCAAAATTTATGTTGTTATCAGAGTATTTCTCCAGTAATCAAAGAATGTGAAAAGTCACCAAGAAAAATCAATTTGCTTTTCTGTTGCATATAACTTAATACCAGCAATTCACTTGGATCTTCCCTCTCACATAAATTACTCTAGATCTCAAATGAGTACCTGCTTTCAATTTTCCTTTTCTTTTGTTTTCTTCAAATAAGTGAGGCTTATCAAGCATGTAGTTCATCCTTAAGATTTACTGACATCAGAATATGATAGATAAGAAGTAATAATCTAGTTTGTGACTTAGTAAAAAGATACACAAAGTAAATTTGACTAAGATCAAAATCAGAATTTGCTTGTGTTATTGATTTCCACATAAACAACTAATTCAAACATGGGATACATAGTTTGTTAAAGACTACTAAGTCAACATCTAACAAGATAATCCTCATTGGATTGAATAGTCACAGAGCATTCAAAACACTTTCAGAGTTTATAGAATCACATCAGATAACAAGTAGTGTTTAATATATTATAATTTAAGCATCAATTAAATTGAGATAAGAAAATTTGTAAACACTGATCATAAAGTCTGATGTATGAGAACAAAAACTAAACAGATTTTGAGAACGAACCTAAAACCATTCCAAGTTCATTTACCAGTCTTGTAAAGGTAGCTTCACATAGTGGTTTTGTGAAGATATCTGCTAGTTGTTGATCTGTTGAAACAAAATGCAATTCAACTGTACCTTCCATCACATGTTCCCTTATGAAATGGTACCTAATGCTGATGTGCTTTGTCATTGAGTGTTGAACTAAATTTCCTGTCATAACAATAACACTTTGATTATCACAGTAAATAGGTATTTTAGAAAATTCTAACCCATAGTCCAGTAGCTGATTCTTCATCTAAAGAATTTGTGCACAACAGCTTCCTGCAATAATATATTCTGCTTCTGCAGTTGATGTGGAAATTGATTTCTATTTCTTGCTAAATTAAGAAACCAATCTGCCTCCAAGAAATTGGCAGCTTCCACTAGTGCTTTTCCTGTCTATTTTGCATCCTACAAAATCTGCATCTGAGTAACCTATTATCTTAAAATCTGATTCCCTAAGATACCACAATCTTAGATCAGCTATACCCTTGAGGTACTTGAAAATTCTTTTCACAGCTATTAGATGAGGTTCTCTTGGATCAGCCTGAAATCTTGCACAAAGACAGGTAACATACATGATATCTGGTCTACTTGCAGTTAAATAGAGTAAAGAGGCAATCATACCTCTGTAGTTAGTAATATCTACTGATGCTCCAGTATCTTTATCTAACTTGGTGGCTGTGGCCATGGGAGTGGATGTAGTTGAACTGTCTTGCATTCCAAATTTCTTGAGTATATTTCTGGTGTACTTGGATTGATTTATGAAAGTACCTTCTTCAGTTTGCTTGACTTGAAGTCCCATAAAATAGCTAAGTTCTCCCACCATACTCATTTGATATCTTGACTGCATTAACTTGGAAAATCTTTCACACAGTTTTGTATTTGTAGAGCCAAAGATGATATCATCAACATATATCTGTACCAAAAGTAAGTCTTTTCCATGGTTGAGGTAGAATAAAGTCTTGTCAGTTGTGCCTCTGTGAAATCCACTTTCTAGAAGGAATTGAGTCAGAGTCTCATACCATGCTCTAGGAGCTTGCTTAAGGCCATAAAGTGCTTTGTCAAGCCTGTAGACATGATTTGGAAATTTTGGATCTACAAAGCCTGGAGGTTGTTCAATATATTCCTTTTCTTCTAATTCTCCATTGAGAAAAACACTTTTCACATCCATTTGAAAGACTTTAAACTTCTTATGAGCAACATAAGCCAAAAAGATTCTTATGGCTTCCAATCTAGCAACTGGAGCAAATGTTTCATCATAGTCAATACCCTCCTGTTGAGAGTAACCTTTAGAACCCAGCCTTGCCTTGTTTCTTGTAATTATGCCATCACTATCAATTTTATTTCTGAACACCCATTTTGTACCAACAACGGATCTATCCTTTGGTCTTGGCACTAGGGTCCAGACTTTATTTCTTTCAAATTCATTTAACTCTTCCTGCATTGCTTGCACCCAATCAACATCTTGAAGAGCTTCTTCCACTTTCTTTGGTTTAGTCTGAGATAGAAAGGAATGATAGAGACATTCATTTGATGTTACTGTTCTAGTTCTGACACCTGCTTCAGGATCTCCAATTATTAAGTGAGGTGTATGTGATTTAGTCCACTTCCTTGTAGATGAAAGTTGATCTCTAGAACTGGATCCTCCCCCATGATCCATGCTGTCTCCATCAGCATTTTCTGATGCTCCCCCTGAATTTATGCTCTATGAGATTGCAGAATTAGAGTTGGATCCTTCAGGAATTGAAGAATTAGAGTTTCCAGAATTGTCAGAATTTGGCTCATCAGCACTTGATGAATCAGAACTTGAAGAGCCAGTGACTGGTTCTGATGCTTCTTGAGAGTCTTGATATGTGGTATTTTCATTAGCTTGCTCCCCCTAAATAGGTGCATTTTCTGTTGGAGTAGTTACCACAGTTTCAATGACATCAGAATTTAACCCGTCAGAACTTACAAGATCAGGATTTAGGTCAACAAAATTTACAGAATCAGAATTTATATCTTCATTTTCAAATATCAGCTGATCATGATCATTGAAATCTTCAAGTCCAGTAATCTTTTTATCATCAAAAGATACATTGATAGTTTGCATGACAACCCTTGTTCTTAAATTATAGACTCTGAAGGCTTTTGTGGAAAGTGGATATCCAACAAAAATTCCTTTATCAGCTTTTAAATCAAATTTTGACAGCTGTTCAGGATGAGTCTTAAGAACAAAACACTTGCATCCAAATACATGAAAGTATTTCAGATTTGGCTTCTTTTTCTTCACCATCTCATATGCTGTTTTCCATGCTTGTTTATGAGTGTAGCATTCTGTGTAAAATAAGCAGTCTGCACAACTTCAGCCCAAAAAAAGGTTGATAGCTTTGCTTCATCAAGCAAAGTTCGTGCAACTTTAATAAGAGTCCCGTTCTTTCTTTCTACAACTCCATTCTGCTGTGGAGTTCCAGGTGCAGAAAATTCCTGCTTTATTCCATGTTCTTTGCAGAACTCTTTCATAATTGAATTCTTGAACTCAATGCCATTATCACTTCTTATCATTTTAACAAAATCTTTGACTAACTTATCCAGCTGTCTGACATGATCAATTAGAGAAGATGCAGTTTCATTCTTCTTGTGCAAGAAATACACCCAAGTGTATCTTGTGAACTCATCCACTATAACCATAGCATATTTCTTCTTTGCAATGGACATGACATTGACTGGACCAAATAGATCAACATGCAGTAAGTGATAAGGCTCAATAATTGAGGATTCAGTTTTGCTCTTGAATGAGGATTTTCTTTATTTTGCCTTTTGACATGAGTCACAAAGACCATCAGGTGCAAATACTGATTTTGGTAGTCCTCTCACAAGATCTTTCTTTACTAGCTCATTTATGTTGTTGAAATTTAAATGAGAGAGTCTTTTGTGCCAATTCCAGCTTTCTTCAATTGATGCTTTGCTTAACAGGCAAATTGTAGAACCATCAGAATTTGTTGAAAGTCTGGTTTCATATATGTTACCATGCCTGTAACCTTTCATAACCACTTTTCCTGTAGAATTACTTACAACTTCACAGTGTTCTTCAAAGAAATCCACATGATAACCTCTGTCACAGATTTGACTCACACTTAGCAGATTGTATTTAAGTCCTGAGAAAAGAGCTACTGATTCAATTATGACATTCCCAAGATTGATATTTCCATATCCCAGAGTCTTTCCCATGTTGCCATCTCCATAAGAAACTCCTGAGCCAGCTTTCTCCATAAAGTCTGATAGAAGGGCTTTATTTCCAGTCATATGTCCTGAACATCCACTGTCCCGAACCAGAATGTTTTTCCTGTTGCCCTGCAATCACAAAGACCACTATTGGTTGGTTTTAAGGACCCAGGCTTGCTTGGATACTTTGGCCTTTTCAAGTTTGTTAGCATTTGCAGCGGATTTAGTTTCAGAGTTTATGCTAACATGCTTTTTATCAGACTTTATATCAGACTTTGCATCAAAATTTACACTAGAAGGTGTTAGGTCACACAACACTGTAGAAGGGGTTTGAATACAATGTTTACTACAATCAAATTGATTTCGAACACAAGTAACAGTAAACAGATATATTTAATATAATAAAATCTGTTACAATGGAACTGTTCTCTCTCAGTGATGAACAAATATCACGAGAGCTGTTAGGTTACAATGTATGATCTTCTCGATAATGATAACACATATAGTGTAAACCTATGTTTGTGTTTATATAGTACACAATTACAAGATAACTTCTAATTGATATGGAATATAATTATGTCTCCTAAAATATATCAATCAGATATCTTATACAATTCTTTCAGTCCTCTAATTCTTTCCATGCATATCTTCTTTTGTATTAGTCTCGATCTTCTTTCCTGTAAATCAGCTTCCTTCCTTAACTGTAAGTCTTCCCGTACTTAAGTTATGATATCTATCTTCTGATATTTATCTTCTGGTAACCTAAGTTCTGATATCCTTAAGATCAGACTTCCAGTAAGTACTGATTCCAGTAAGTACTGATATTTCCTATTTGTTAAGATCTGAAAACTAAACATGAAACATATTAGACATGACATCTCAAATATATCTAAGAGAAGGAATTACACTAACTTTCTTTAAAGAAGGTTTTATTTGATAATAATCATAGTACAAACTATGATATTCCTTACAAGTATAAATAGAATGCCATAAACTACAATAATATAAATAAGGATTTTGTGGTTTAAACCTAACATACTGACTCTTAACTCCTGATCTAGGAGGTGAAGAGTTTATATCTTTATTTTTCCTGCAAAAAGAAGCAAGATGGTTATAGTTTCCACAATTATAGCATTTCTTTCTAGGAGCATTAGGAACAAGCATATAATTATTGCTTTTATTCACACCTTCCTTTCTATTCCTATTTTTCCTAGCTTCCTTCACCTTGTTTACATTTTTAATCTCTTTCACCTTATACTTAAGCTGCTTCTTTGTCATTAAGCCAACATTTACCACAGTTGGTTTATCCTGTTTTAAATTGTCAGAAGTTGACTTTTCTTTGACTTCTGTTTTAGAGTCTTTCATCTTTTCAGATTTTGACTTGTCAGAATTTGACACAAACTTGACAGGATTAATTTTAGGCTTTTCAGCTTTCTTGGTAAAGTTTGGTTTAGATGACACAGTTTCCTTTTCTTCTTTATCATCTAGGTAACCTAGTCCTTCTTTCCAATTTCCATTTTCTAAGATTTTCTGAGTTGTTCTTCCAGAGTTAGTCCAAGTTTTGATTATCTCCTTTTCCTTTTCCAGTTCAGATTTAAGAGATTTATTCAATTTTAGCAGTTCATGTTTAACATATAAAGCCTCATCTCTTTCTTTCTGAATTTGATGAAATATAACTAACTCTTTTTCTAAGTAGTCATTTCTATTTCTAGGAGCAAGACTTTCAGATTTTAATCTTTCATTTTCTAAAGTCTGATCTCTAAAACTAATGAACATGGTTTTAAGATATAATCTTAGCTCAGAAATATCATTAGTATGAAAAGCAAGAGTTGAATAAGGTACCTTCAATTCATCGGTTCCAGAACTGCTATCAGCATTTGCCATCAAAGCATAGTTCAGCTCTTCTTCAGAATTTGAAGTGTCTGCCCAGTTTTTCTTCTTTGTGATAAGTGCATGGCCTTTATCACCTTTTCCTTTCTTGCAGTCAAGAGAGATGTGGCCTCTTTCACCAGAATTATAGCATTTGACATTTGAGTTGTCTCCTCTGTCAAACTTTCCTCCTTTGCCTTCAGTCTTTCTGAACCCTTTCTTTTCAGAACTTCCACCTTTCCAGGAAAACTTCTTACCCTTTCTGAATTTCTTGTAGGCTATCTTTGTGATACCCTTCACCATAAGAGCACACATTTGCATCATCTCTACATCAACATCCACTTCAGATAAATTTTCAGATTCTGAATCATCATCATTAGAATATGATGACTCTGAATCAGACTATATGATGAGAGCCTTTCCTTTGCCCCTCTTTGAGACAACCACTTTAGGAGATTCCTCCTCAGCTTTAAGTGCAACTGTCTTTGACTTTCTTCCATGCCTTTTGCTCCTTTGATCCATCTCAAGTTCATGAATCTTGAGCATACCATAAATTTCATCAAGAATAGTTTCAGCAAGGTCATAGTTGTCTCTTATGGTAGTAGACTTCAAATCCCAATTTTCAGGAAGAGCTAAAAGGAATTTTAGATTTGAATCTTCAAGATCATATTCCTTGTCCACCAGTGACAGATCATTCAAGAGTTTGGCAAATCTGTCATATAAATCAGTTAGTGACTCATCAGATTTAAATTCAAAGTGCTCATACTCCTGTGTGAGTATTGTCTTCCTGTTCTTTTTGATGGCTTCAGTTCCCTGGCATCTTGTCTCCACAGCATCCCATATTTCCTTTGCAGTCTTGCATCCAGTTACCCTGTTTGACATGACATTGTCTATTGCACTATGAAGTAAATGCCTTACCCTTGCATCCTTGGCAATAGATGAGATGTCTTCAGGTGTGTAATCACCTTTCTCCTTTGGTATGGTCTTTACTGGTTGATCAGCAACTGCAACCTAAAGCTTGGTAGGCTTATATGGTCCATCATTAATTCTATCAAGGTATTCTGGATCTCTGGCTTCCAGAAACATAGCCATCTTTACCTTCCATATAGGATACTCAGATGCTCTCAGTATGGGAACCCTAATACTTTCATATCGACTGTGGGTTTGATTGTTTTGAGTATCTTGAGTTTTGGTGGGCTTAGGTGGAGTTTGTGTTTCGTCAGACATGATTGTAAACTGGATCTCACTGTTTGTATATCAACAGAGAGGCTCTGATACCACTTGTTAGGTCACACAACACTATAGAATGGGGTTGAATATAGTGTTTATACAATCAAATCAATTTAGAACACAAGTATGTAACAGTAATCAAGTTTATTCAATATAATAAGCTCTGTTGTAAAGTAGGTTAAACTACTCTCTTAGTGATAAACAATATCACTAAGAGCTGCTAGGTTACAATGAATGATGTTCTCTTGAATGATAACACTTATAGTGTAAACCCTAAGCTGTGTTTATATAGTACACAGTTACAAGATATCTTCTAATTGATATGGAATATAATTTTGTCTCCTAAAATATATCAATCCGATATTATCTTTTACAAGTCTTCTAGTCGTCCAACTCTCCATGCATATCTTCCTTTGATTTAGTCATGATCCTCTCCTGTTAATCAACTGTATTCCTTATCTAAAGTACCCACACTTAAGTCCTGATATTAATCCTGACATCCTTAAGTTCTGATATCACAAGTTCTGATATCTTAAGTTCTGATATCTTCATATCTTCAGTAAATCCTGATTTCCAGTAAGTCCTGATATTAAGTTCTGAAACTAAACAAATCATATTAGACATGACATCACAAATATATCTAACAGTGACTGATGTAGATAGATGCATCTAGTATAGTATGGGTAGTGATGTATGTGTGTAGTACTTAGTTTGACTTGTTGTAGGAGCAGCCATGACAGTTTTGAGCGAGACTTTTTGTACCAAGCATCTACACCTGAGGCTGGTGTTATATATATAAAATGAACTTTTTCAAATTTTCTTTTATTTAAGTTTTAATCTTTAAAGTTTTACAACATATACATTTACTTTATCATTTTACAGTTTTCCACATTTTAAATTCTGTTAAAAAAATAGTGTACCATCATTTTCATTACAAGTTATCAAACCATTTCAATCGATTGTTTTAATTTCCTATTTTTATATTAAGCAAATTGTTTTCTTCCATAAATCATTATTTAAATTTTGTTAATACTGGATAAATTGTTTCTTTATTTATTGTCAATTGTTTAATAAACTGTTAAAAAGGAATTACTTGTTTTATTATCAGAAAATGGCACCAAAGAGAAAGACTAGAACCGAAACCTCCAATAGCAACTCTGAGGGACTGACTAATGACACTATAAACCAAATGTTCCATCTGATGCAACAACAGATGGTATTGATGCAGTAGCAAATGCAGCAACATCAGCAACAGATTTAGCAACAGATGTTAAAACAGCCACCCCGTCCTGAACCTCAGATACCACCAACTATACCTGTTGTTACCTTCAAGCAATTTCAGTCAGTTAAGCCTCCAGAGTTCGAGGAAACAGCGGATCCTATTAAGGCTACGACTTGGTTGAAGGAAATCGAAAGAGCATTTGCGCTTGTGAAAGTAGGTGAGGATCAAAAGACGGATTTTGCTAGCTACTTTTTGAAAGGGGAAGCGAATTATTGGTGGTAATCTTGAAAAGATTTGAAAGGTGAAGATATTGTGACCTGGGATAGGTTTAAAGAGCTGTTCCTTGAGAAACATTTCCCTCGCTATGTGAAGAATCAAATGCAGATTAAGTTTTTAGAATTGAAGCAGGGAAGTATGTCCGTGACAGAATACGAAGCCAAATTTACTGAATTGGCTAGATTTGTTCCAGAACAGGTTGATACAGAAGAAAAATGAGCCCAAATATTCCAACAGGGATTACGACCGTGGATTCACGGCCAAGTGGTAGTTTTTGAATTGATGAATTATACTGCCGTGGTTTAGAAAGCCATGATTATTGAGGGGGAAAGTGAGAGATCCCAAAAGGAAAGAGGACAGGGAAGTTTCCAAAACCGTTCCAGCAGGAAGCCGGGATTCCAAGCCAAGACAAATATGATTTTCAAGAAAATAGGACAAGGCAACCAGAAAATAGGTAATCATTTCCAAGCTCCCAACCAGCAGGGAATTGTCAGAGTCCCAGTGCCATACTGCAAGAAATGTGGTCAGAAACATACCATCATCTGTATCAAGGCAAATGTAACGTGTTTCAGATGTAAGAAGAAAGGGCACTGTTCTAACGATTGTCCAGCGGGAAAAACCGAAGTTACTTGTTTCCAGTGTGGAAAGAAAGGACATATCGCTAGGAATTGCAGAGGACCAACAATGGAAGCTAGTATTCCTAAAGTGTTAGCATTACCTCCTCCACCACAGCCTAATCAGCCCACAGCAAGGACTTTTAACATGACAATGAAGTAAGCGGTACAGAGTCCTAGTGTAATTGCAGGTACACTTTTGGTGAACTCAGTAAATTCAAAAGTACTAATTGATTCTGGAGCTACACGATCTTTTTCTGAAGAATTCATTGATAAGATATATTATGAAACTGAATGGTTGGGCGAGATATTATTTATAAAATTAGTGAATGACGACCAAGTTCCGGTGGATCGAGTATATTCTGCTTGCGATATCGAAATAGCCGGACATCATTTCTCCATAGACCTGATTACTTTTAAGTTAGGAGAGTTTGACGTTATTTTGAGAATGGATTGGTTAGCTTGTCATAATGCCCAGATCGATTGCGCGTAGGGGTGAGCAGAAAACCACACAAACCGCAAAAACCACCCGCACCGCACTGCAAAACGCGGTTTTTAATTTTTGTGGTGCGGTTGCGGTTTGAATTTTTAATAAACCGCGCGGTGCGGTGCAGGTTGTGGTTTTAAATTTCTGAAATGCGGTTCAAACCACACCGCACCGCAATATTTAATATGTTATATATATATAATATACTTATATTCATAGCGGGTCATTCCACTAAATATTTACATCCCAATACTTAATTAGGTTATTGTCTGCTCTTCACTTGGCCACACAAACACTTTCCACAAGTACCAAGATTACATTACATCCTACTGTTTCTTATGTGATAAGAATAGTTAGCCTTGAACTCAATTCATGATCATTGTTTACAAATTTATTTTTTCAAACTTAATAATACTAATGATCAAATTTTGGAGCTGCTATTTATGTCTTTTTCTTTGCACTTTTAAGTTATTTTTGTTTTGTAATTGAGTTCCTAAAAAATTTAAACTTTCTGGTGTGTAATTTCTAACTTGTATTATTGAAGAAATTGGCGAATTTGTGTTATATTATTCGGAAATTTGATTAAATTTAAGTTTTATATTTTATTTAAATCTTTCGAACTTTTAAAGGGTAAACCGCGGTGAACCGCACCACACTGCACCGCATTTTCGTGGTGTGGTTTATGCGGTTTTTAAGGGTACGCGGTGCGGGTGCGGTTTGAAAATTTGATCAAACCGCATGTGCGGTTTGGTTTGCAGTTTGAGGAAAAAACCGCACCGCCCGCACCGCGCTCACCCCTAATTGCGCAAATAAGAAGGTAAAATTGCGAACTGCGGAAAATGCAACGGTAATGTTCAGAGGCAAAAACAAAAAAAAATTCTGACGATAATGCAGACCCAACGATTGCTACGACAGGAATGTGAAATGTATATAGCGTATGTGTTAGATACAGAAAAGGGAAGTCTCAAGATAGAAGATATTCCAGTGGTATGCGAGTTTCCTCATGTCTTTCCAGACGAACTTCTAAAGTTAACGCTAGACCGAGAAATTGAGTTTACAATCGATTTAGCGCCGGATATAGAACCACTTTCGAAAGCTCTGTATCGAATGGCACCGGTTGAGATGAAAGAATTATCAACGCAATTACAAGATCTACTAGACCGGGGAATCATAAGACCCACTGTATCCCCATGGGGTGCACCGGTATTGTTCGTAAAGAAGAAAGACGGTAGCATGCGATTATGCATCGATTATCGGGAATTGAATAAGCTGACTATTAAGAATAAATATCCTCTACCACGAATCGACGATTTATTTGATCAGCTAAAAGGAGTCACATGGTTTTCTAAGATAGAGTTGAGATCAGGCTATTATCAATTGAAGATCAAAGCCGAATATATTCCCAAGAATGATTTTCGTACTAGATACGAACATTATGAATTTCTCGTAATGGCATTCGGTTTGACCAACATGCTAGTAACATTCATGGATTTGATGAATAGGATATTCAAGAGGTACTTGGATAAGTTCGTGATTATATTTATTGATGACATCTTGATTTACTCGAAGACTGAAGAAGAGCATGCCGAGCACTTGAGGATTGCTTTGGAAATTCTAAGGAAGGAACAACTGTATGCGAAGTTCTCGAAATGCGAATTTTGGTTGAAGGTTGTACAATTTTTAGGGCATATCATTAGCAGGGAAGGCATTCAAGTTAATCCAACGAAGATTAAAGCTGTGTTAAATTGGGAAATGATGAAGACACCAATAGAAGTTCGAAGTTTCTTGGGATTGGCAGGATACTATAGAAGGTTTGTCAAAGATTTTGCGAAAATAGCAACACCACTGACCAAGTTGACTCAAAAAAGTGAAAAGTTCGTATGGGATGATAAATGAGAGGAAACTTTTCAAGAACTGAAGAATCGGTTACTAACCGCACCGGTACTTGTATTACCAGATGAGCATGGAGATTTTGTCATTTACGCGATGCTTCATACCGCAGACTAGGATGTGTACTGATGCAACATGGGAACATAATTGCATATGCCTCGAGACAATTAAAACCTTATGAACAGAAATATCCTTCACATGATATGGAATTAGCAGCGATCGTATTTACATTGAAACTTTGGAGACACTATCTTTACGGTGAGAAATGCGAATCTATACGGATCATAAAAGTTTAAAGTACATCTTTACGCAGAAGGAACTTAACATGAGGCAACGACGATGGTTAGAGTTGATCAAAGATTACGATGTTACAATTAGCTATCATCCAGGGAAAGCGAACGTTGTGGCAGATGCACTGAGCCGAAAAGAAAGATTAAATTTGTTAACTTTATCTGAAGAATTGGCTAAGGAATTTGACAAGTTGGAAATTGAGATTCGTGTTCCCAATGAACCTACTGAAGTTATTTACACGATGACTTTGCAACCAGAATTATTAGAAAAGATTCGAAGATGTCACGAGGAAGTGATGGGTCAAGATGACAACTTAATGGGAGAAGAAATCAGAACCCGGAAGGATAATAAAGGAATTCTACACTTTGCATCAAGAATCTGGATCCCTAATGTGGCAGAGCTGAAGGAAGAGATATTACGAGATGCGCACAATCCGAAATACTCCATACATCCAAGAAGTACAAAAATGTACCGCGATCTGAAGGAAAACTTTTGGTGGCCAAATATGAAGAAGGAGATAGCAGAATAGGTAAGTAAATGTTACACATGCCAATGAGTTAAAGCGGAACATCAATGGTTAAGTGGATTACTGCAACCATTGGATATTCCAGAATGGAAATGGGAACATCTAGCAATGGATTTTATGGTAGGACTTCTAAGGACCAAAGCAAATCATGACGCGATATGGGTAATCATTGACAGACTAACGAAGTCAGCACATTTTCTACCGATCAATGAAAGATTTTCACTCGACAAGCTAGTGCACTTATATCTCAAGGAAATTATGATGCGACATGGAGTTCCAATATCTATCGTGTCTGATCGAGATCTCCGTTTCAATTCAAGATTTTGGAGACAATTTCAAGAATGTCTTGGAACCAAATTTAATATGAGTACCGCTTATCATCCGCAAACTGATGGGCAAAGTGAAAGAACTATACAGATAATCAAAGACATGTTACGAGTTTATGCGATTGATTACGAAGGCAGTTGGGACGAACATTTACCTTTAGTCGAATTTTCTTACAACAACAGCTATCATGTGAGCATTGAAATGCCGCCTTACGAAGCTTTATGTGAAAGAAAATGCAGATCACTGGTGTATTGGGATGAAGTTGGAGAATGCAAGATTTTGGGTCCAGAATTGATTCAGCAAACCAAAGAAAAGATAGAGCTTATTGGAAAGCGACTAGATGCATCGCAGAATCGACAACGCAAATATGCAGATCAAGCTAGAAAAGATATGGACTACCAAGAGGGAGAGCATGTATTACTCAAAGTATCGCCATGGAAAGGGCTGACCAGATTTGGCAACAAGGGTAAATTGAAGCCGCGATATGTTGGTCCATTTGAAATCTTGAAGAAAGTCGGAAAAGTTGCTTACGAGTTAGCGTTACCACCTCACATGCAGCATATTCACAATATGTTTCACGTGTCGATGCTTAAGCGATATAATCCTGATTCTAGACATGTAATAGAGTATGGACCAATAGAAATTCAACCTGATTTGTCTTACGTAGAACAGCCGGTAAGAATTTTAGATCGGCAGGAGAGAGTGTTGAGGAATAAGTCTATATCTTTAGTGCGAGTTTTGTGGAGAAATCCTATGATTGAGGAATCAACCTGGGAACTTGAGAGTGAAATGTTAGAAAATATCCTTATTTGTTTTCATAGCGAGATTCTGAGGACAGAATCCTATTAAAGGGGGGGGGGAGGATGTAACGTCTGGGAAAATCACGCTTGTATTATATCATATTTATAATAAATGATGTGTGTTAATATGTCATTTATGTGTAATTAGTTGTAAAACCTTAACTGATACGTGTTACGTGCATTCTGTATCGTCAAGGTATTTTCAGGGTATTTTTCAAATATTTTATTTTGTGTTCATAGCTTTCGTATCAAAAGTTATACGACCCGAATTATGATTTTATAGCTGATATTTCAAATAAAATAATGGGCTTTATTTTTCATTAAATGGCTTGTACCATCGCGTTATTCCGAACATCTAGGTATTTTATAAATTTTCTCGTTTCAAGAAAAATGATTTTCCGGGCCCCTTGGGTGTTAAAAACCCCACAAAAATCACATTTTTATTTTTATAAAATTATAGGACTTTCATTTATAACGTTTCTTTGTATTTTTGCATTATTCACAATTTTTGGAAAATTTTGGCATATATATTGTATATATAAAATATTTAAAAATTAAATCTTAATACTTAAAAACTATAAAATTAGGGGCCAATTAATTTTAAAAGATGTAGAATTAGGGCCTTAATTTTAAATAGGAGTATTAATTTTACTACTATAAATAGCCTAATTTTTATTTAATTATTATTAATTAGGTAATTAAAAATCAGAAAATCAGAAAATTCTCTGCAAACCGGGTCCGGAAGAACAGGGTCGGGTCGAGAATTCAATCGAGGGTTTTGATCAGATTTCTATACCAAATCAAGCAGTCCGAGTACTCAAATCACAGGTTTCGATCTGTTCTTTCTGTTTTTGATATCAATTTCGAGTTATAATTCGTTGTTTTTTATTTTCAATTTCTAGGGTTTATACCCGATTTGGTACTTTTTGATTCTGGGGTTATTTGTTGAAATTGATGTTATGTATAGCTTTTCCTGATGATTTCCGATCGATTTCTACTAATTAATTTTACAGACGATTGCTTGAAATGAAAGTACTACATCTAGGGTTTATTTTTTTTGTTTGATCGTTTTTTATATTAGAGATAACTGAGTTGTGATAGAGCATAGGGGTTTGATTGTGTGTGTTATAAGCTTTATTTTCATATATAGAACGTGAATTTTGATGTACAAATTAGTGAAATCGGATTTTGGCCGGACTTTAAGTCGGTTTGATCGGAGAACATAGCCTGAGGGTTATTAGATGATGTTGGTGGCTGAATAATGTTTAGAACTGAATTTGGAATTGATTCCCACTAAAAATGAGTACAAACGATTCGTGATTTGGCTTGAAAATGACTTCATCGGAATATGGAAAAGTTCGTCGGAGTTGGATTGTTTTCACCGGAGATGGCACTCCAGGGATGATTCAGTGATGTTGTTGCCGTGGTTGAATTGCTGTGCTAATTTGTAATGAAAACCCAGTTCGAAACACACCGAACTGTGTTGTTTTTGGCACGAATTTGTTTTACCGGAATACTGGCCGGTCCCCGGATTCTGGGCAAGTTCCGGCCAGTTCATCCCCAACCCGGGATGTTCTTGGTGACCCGGTTGCAACCCGGTTTGCAACTCGGGTTTGATCTATTTTTGTCAGAATTGATTTTCTGACAAATGTTTTTGAAAATTATTTTTATTTTTATTTTATTTTAATTATAAAAATCAGTTTTATTTATTTTATAAATTGATTAATTATTTATTTAATTAATTGATATATATTATGAATAATTCTGAAATATTTTCTAAAAATCAGATTTAATTATTTTCTTAATTATTTATTATTTATTTATTATATATTTATAATTTAAAAATGATTATTTATTTTGAGGGTTAAATATCAAAGTGGTCATTCAACTGAACGCCATATATCTGTTTAATCATCAAAGTTAACGGGGTATCATTTGAATCACTAAAGTTATAATAAATATCATACATATACCTTAAAATATGTGTTCGAGAATTAAAATTTATTTTATGGAGTTCTATATATTTTTCTTGAATCCTATTATAACCAAATGAAAATGTATGAATTTTAGTATTTTCTATAATATAATAAGATTTTTTAAAATTTATCTACTATTTATTTTTAATTTTGTAGTCATTTAATTTATTTAAATAAAAATAATTAGTAGATAAATTTTAAAAATTTCAAAAAATCATCTAAAATACTATGAATTCATAACTTTTCATTTGGTTGTAATAAGATTTAAAAAAAATGTTTAGAACTCCATAAAATAAATTTTAATTCTCGAGCACATATTTTAAAGTATCTGTTTGATATTTATTATTACTTTAGTGATCCAAATGATACCCCATTAAGTTTGATGATTAAACTGATATATGATCTTCAGTTGAGTGACCACTTTGATATTTAACCCATTATTTTGATCATTAATCAAATAATTTTCAATAAATCATAATAAATTTATTTTAATTCCAAAAATTATAGAAAAATCATTTTTAATTCTGATTTTCCCTAATAATTATTTAAAAATATTTTTTAGGGTTTAATAATTAATAATAATTATTTATATTGAATAATAAATTGATTTATCTGTATTTAATTGATATTAATTGAACCGTTTGTCCGATTAAAGCGAAACGAAAGCCCTTTAACTCAGAAAAATGATTTATTTTCATTAAAAATAATATTAAATCCTAATTTCTTTTAAAAACTAGTTGACTTTTGATATTTATTTGATTATGAGCTGAATCGCGTGTAGAGACAAGTCTAATAAATCCAGAAAAATAGGAAACGAGCCAGATAATGATCAGTTAAGCGAACAGCAAGTCGATTTTGATTCTAAAAATTATTTTAAACCTAAAAATGATTATGTGGCTTATGTACTTATGTGTATTATGTGGTTAATCGAGTCTTATTTGTAATAAATAATATACGAGTGAATGTTACGCGTGTGGGTAGACAATAGGAGCTACGTGAAGTCGGTTTGAGACGCGATTGAGATACGAGATGACTAAATCAGTCTATTTCTTTGATAGAAGCCAGGCCAGCAAGGTGGATTGAGCCAGTGATAGACGAAGGTGAAATATTTGGAGTAAATCGTGTGGAAGGCAAGTTTTTCCCCTATTCTAATTTCGGGATAGTGACGTTTCTTCAAATTCTTATCACGTTTGCACTGTTTTGATTCTTATTCATAAACACGGATACACAATTGCTATTTTCTTGTTCATATCTCATTTCGATTCTTGATTTCTCCTTTTTCTTTGAATTTCCTATTCATATTCCAATTGTTACACATACACATTGGTATATTCTGGTGATTAGAATATATCAAAGCATACCAATTGTTCCGGTTGCTCCTCCATGTACTGGATAGTGATGTTTGATATTAAGTTTATACTTGATCCTAAGGACCTGGACATAACCGGATCCTTGATTTGGGCCGTAGAGACTGGGTACTCGACTGGATCTATATAGTGAGATATAGATCTGCAATGTATTCTGGCTGGTCAGCAGGGTATAGGTGCGAACTTGTGTCCAGTTTAGTTCATTTGTAATCACCAGTAATGGCCTTCTTTCTTTTATCGCAGGGTTATATCTTTGTAGATGTAACATGATTACCGATTCAGTTAAATTGCTTTAACACTGTTTATATTTTGCGGACTTGTTGAGCAATTGTTGGCTCACCCCTTTTTGTTGTTATTCACCTTATTGCTTTCAGTTAAGAAGAAAAATGAAACCTATCAGGACTCAAGTAGTAAAGAAGCGAGTCAAGCCGCGGGACCCTCTCAGACCCAAGGTGTTGATTCCAATCCAGGGAGAAAGCTTTGAGTTGCCCGAACAGGCAGAGTGCAGATAATTAATGTGTATGTTTGAATAAAGATGAACTTAGTTTAAAACTGGTTAGATAATGGCTTGTAATAAAGAGAGTTTGTAAGATTTTGAATTTGGTTTGTAATAAAGTAGTTAGTGGTTCTTGTTTTCATACTTTAACCTAAAAAGATTCTGGTTAGTATTAAAGGGGTTTAGATATATTTCATTATTATTGTTATTCAGGTTGTACATATTGGGTGATTAGCTAGTATCCTCAGACTTATACCCCGGGTCTGGAGGGCGTTACAGATACTGATATTCATTAGCAGACATCAGTTCAATTAGATCATAAGCTTCATCATAGCTCTTAGCCCATAAGGCTTTACCTGATGCTGCATCGAGCATGGGTCTGGACTGTGCTCCCAAATCATTATAAAAATAATTGATGATAATCCAATCAGGCATTCCATAATGAGGATACTTCCTAAGCATCTCCTTGTAGCGCTCCCAATCTTTATATAAAGATTCTCCTGATTGCTGTGCAAATTAAGTAAGAGCAATCCTGATTGCAGCTGTCTTTGCCATAAGGAAGAATTCAATGAGAAACTTTTGAGCAAGATCTTCCCAAGTAGTAATCGAACCAGCTGGTAGAGAGTGTAACCAACTCTTAGCCTTGACCCTCAAAGAGAATGGGAATAGTCTCAGCTTCACAGCATCTTCAGAAATACCGTTGAACTTGAAGGTTTCGCAGATCTCAATGAAATCCCTAATGTGCATATTGGGATCTTCCGTTGGAGAACCCCCAAACTGGATTGAATTCTGCACCCATTGAATTATGCCAGGCTTGATCTCAAAGGTATTAGCTGTGATAGCCGGCCTGACAATGCTAGATTGAATGTCATTGATCTTGGGTTGAGAAAAATCCATCAAGGCTTTTGTTTGTGCTGATGGATCTCCCATTGTAATGAGTACCTGAAACACAAACAAATAAACCGTGAAAATAAAAAAATCCGAGTCAGTGAACTTTAACGACCACTGATGACAAGCACATAAACTAAAAATTAACACCGAGTCCCCGGCAGCGGCGCCAAAAACTTGTTAGGACGTTAACACGCGCTAATAATACACGCAAGTATACGCGTTCGCAAGTAGTATAAGATATAAATCAGATTTGTTCCCATAGAGACTCTTTGGTTAATTTAAGAATATGCACCTATGCAATAATGATATGGTTATTATCCAATGCTAAGACAAATAACAAGTTGAGATTGTTTATAATTAAGAATTAAACTAACAATTATAACTAAGAGAACAAGAATGGTTGAATTAATATATATGACAAACATGGGATCCTAACTTCATTAAATACTTCATTCTTTAGCCTTTTTGTTCTTAACCTTAGCATGTAATGGTGATGACACTAATCAGATAACACGACACTAGTAAACGCTAACTATCATTGTACGAATACCCTACTACCAAGCATCCACAAAAGAGATAGAAGTTGAATAGACACCAATTATGCTTAGTCCTTATATGTCTATAAGAATTGAAAACATAACGGTTTAATGCGCAAGTTATCTATCGTGATTACATAGGGCAAGTAAGATGATTAAAATTACCTACGAATCATGCATAACAAATACATGAACCTATGCTAGCATGACAAGTTCTAAATCTCTATATTCACTTTTGCTTCAATAGAGATTCACACGCTATCTTATATGTTAGCTACGCACATAAGACGAATAAGCATAACCAATACTAGGTTATCATACAATCACCATACACTAAGGTATCGAAACAATTTAACTAAAGAAATCCATAAATAAATCCTCTAGAACCCCACGATAATGATTAGTTCATAATCGAACTCATCATCACCATGGGTTTCAATGAAAGTATGATAATAAACAATATAAGAGTACTAGGGTTCAAAGACAAATCGAAAACAAGCATCCAAGTATCGCTTAAATCAAAGAAAATAAAAGTCTTCTTCTCTGTAGCCGTCTCGTACTCTCTAGGTCTTCTTATTGCTCTCCCAGGTCTCCTTGTTGTTGAAAACAACTTTTTATTGATATATATAGGCTCCAGGATGAACAGAACTCTCAAAATCTTCAATTTTGACTAAATCAGGATTCTGGTGCAGAAACCGGGCGCGGGTGCGCTGCTACAGGGCGCGGGCGCGCTGGAATAGTGTTTTCAGCAGTGCGGGCGCGCTGGTTCTGGCGCGGTATCGCTGACATACTGTAAAAATTCTGATAATTCTTCTTTTGGCCGTATCTTGAGTTCTGCTCGTCAGAATTAGGCGATTCAACTGCCCATGCGAAGCTAACGAGATTCTCTACAACTTTAGAATGGCCTAGGCTTCCAATTCTGATCTCTTTTCAGTATATTTCTTTAAAAAGCTTCTTTCTTCATTTAACTGATGCCTGAAATGTACAAACACAAAACATTAAAAATACCAACAACTTGAGTCCAAAACACCAACTTAAGCTTGTAATGAAGCATTCTAAGTAGATATAAAATCCACTCATCATGTATCACTCAGACTAAATAAGGCTACATTAAAGGAGATATGACAAAACACATTGATCTAAAGTTCTTCTTCGTTCATGAACTTCAGAAAAATGGATAAATTAATGTTTGTCGAATTCACTCTTGTAAAAATCTAGCAGATTTGTTCAAAAAATCACTTCCTACATGTTCATTCGAGAAATTGGTAAACAAAATCGGAATGTGTAGATTTCGGGATATCATGTAATTTTGTTAAAATGAGGGGGATTAATAGTTTTAAAGATGTACAACACATGTACTCATTTTTCTTAACTGGGGTTTTTCCCGCTAGATTTCCTTATTAAGATTTTAACGAGGCATGATTTTTGTATGAGTCATCCAAGGAGTAGTATTGTGAAATAATTGTATGACTCTGTAGAAACTATTTGAGACCTTTAATAAATCTCATCCTTTGACCTTTCATATGTTTGTAACTTAATTAATGATAAATTTTGGCTTTTCAGTGGTATAACTTATAACTCCTTATGCCTATATAAATCATTGTATGAGTATAAGTTGTGACATGAATAAGAGTATCTCCTTTCTCTAAATTATCTATCTTTCTTCTTCTCCTCTCTCTCTCTCTCTCTCTCTCTCTCTCTCTCTCTCTCTCTCTCTCTCTCTCTCTCTCTCTCTCTCTCTCTATATATATATATATATATATATATATATAATACGTAATAGTTTGTTTATTTTATTTATTTTTTACATTTGTCGACTAAGCCTATTCTGTGGAGATCTAATAATAGTAGTCTATTATTAAATTCTTAAATTGTGTAGATTAAATATCTAAAAAAATCTTAAAAAAATAAAAGAATATCATTTGACTTAGTGAAACAACTATTCATAAATATTAAAAAAAATATTTATATCAATTTTTGTTTTTATAAATATTTGTCACTTTTTTTAGGATCGAAAGTTGTTATGGATATTGACAAAAGAGCATGATATGTGAAACACCAATGCACATGGTTACTACCGATAAAAGCAAACAAAATATAATACTATCAAGAAAGCTAACTTTATAGTGGTAACATAAAAAAAATTATTTTAAATTTAAAATTTTAACTCCTAACTAGCTTTATAACCCATGCGAGGCACAAACCATTTTCTAGTAATGCTTCAGAATATAGTGTATGTAATTTTTGAAATTTCAGCATGCACATGTTTTGTGAAAACTAAAGTGCATGGCCCCTGATCATTTATTTAAAGCGTGCGAAAAATATCACTGAAAGCAGTTTATAATCAATGATCGTTTAGACTGTTGAGTGATGGTATGTCATGTTATATTTACAATTTTTTTGCAGACTTTGATGATTATGCTGGCTGAAAATATTTTGATTTACATGATCTCTGAGTTACAGATATGATGTTCATTGTAATTTGTGTAGAAATGATATTTATAATTTTAAGGTGATTGAACCTTGTTGTATATGGAATCGACAATGTCTCGGTCTAACTTTAACATTCTCGTATTAAAATGTCAGTACAATGTTGTTAAATTCATTATGATGACGTGTATTTATAAAATTCATTGTGTATATGTCATCGTATGTTGTTGTGTTAATGTAGCATGTGGTTATGTACTACAAAATTTCACGATGTGACTACTATGAGAACTTGTAGTGGTTAGGTTTCCAAAACCTTTCTTTATATACTTCATATAAGATTTCTCAATATCAGTTGTTTTATGAGAAAATGACCTAGATAGCACAAAAAAATGTAAAACCCCAAAATAATGGCCTTTTACAACACTCTAAAATGATATATCGCGTTGCGTTTTTAGTTCAGGACAGAATGACAGTAACTGTACACGGGTTAACATGGAATCAGATTACCGTGCCACATGTTGCATGCAATTAGAGTGCTATGCCATAAACTTTTAAATACTAAAATAATAATTAATTAATAGAAAGGTGTTATGAGTGTAGGGGATTATGTATAATAGCACGTGAGTGGACCCCGCTTATTATATATATATATAGAGAGAGTAATGTTAGGTATGAAGTACAACACAGGGGGGTGAATGTGTTTTCTTGATTTTCTTGATTTTACTATCTTGGAAATTAGATTGTGTTTAGGCTTTGGAACTTAAACAACTAGATATAAATTTGCAGTGATAAATAACATAATGCAAAAAAAACATGATTTTATCTAAACTCACTTGATTTATATTTAAATTAAATTTATTGCTACAAATTCGTGTTCTTGAATAATAAGAATTCAACTACTTCTCTTGAGAGAATACAAGATTTCTAGATCTATTTTTCGTTACATCTAAAGCAAAGGACCCGTGACATATTTTATAGAACAACTTGCACAGTTTACAAAACTTGCACTAAAATAGAATAACACAATTTCAAAAGTAAATTTGTCTATTTCTATTTCTAGTGCAACATATTGGTATAGAATCTACTAGGTCTGTGACCCTCCTTTGTCTAGTTCATCTTGACCCTTGATCTTGCATTCTTCAAGATGCATTTGTAGACATTCTATTTCAGTGATAAAACAGTTTGTTGAATGATTATCTTGGATCTTCAAGTTATATTCTGAATTTTGAAGTTGTTGTCGAGATCTATTTTACTGTATAGAGAAGTCACATATCGATATGTAAAATAAATTATCGATATCTCCACTTCTCTATAAGTATTATGACTTGTCGATATCTCTAGTTCTCTACAAGCAATTTAACTTATCGATATCTCCACGTTTCTACATATATTTTTGACTTGTCGATATCTCCACTTCTCTATAAACAATTTGACTTGTCAATATCTCCAGTTTTTTATATGCAGTTGGCTTATCGATATCTCCAGTTCTTTATATACAGTTTGGTTTGTCGATATCTCCAGTTCTCTACAAGTCATTTTTGACATCTTGAAAGACATCTCTGTACATCTTGATCTATGACTTGTCGATATGTGACTTATAATATTTTTCCAAAAACAACATTATTCAATTCTAAGCTTCTACACTTCTTTCTGAGGCATGATCAAGCTTGATCTTCTTCCAGAGTTTATTCTTTAGCTTGATGGTTGTTTATAGAAAAATCCTCTAGTCTAATCTCCTTAACATCTTTACAGACTTAAGAAATATAAGTACAAAATAAAAGAAGATTATCGTACAACTAAATCTTAGGGTTGTCAAAGTGAGTTAGTCTTGTTATGTAGAGGCATGTCTTGCACAATAATCTCCCCCAATTGGTGAGAAGATTACTTTTCATAAATTCATGCCTGACAACAAGACTAACCCTAAGCTAAAATTTAAACAAGAACTAACAGATTGACAAAGTACTAGTTTTATACATGAGAGTCATTTTGCAGTTACATTGAGAGTATAATTTATAGAATCAGCTAAACTTTTCAAATCATAGTTGCCCTCTAATCAAATCCTTGAGTTTTAAAAGATACTTAAGTTCTTCAATTATCTCAGTCCCCCTTAGAGCTTCCACCAGTTTCAGCCATTCATTTACTGAGTAACTGTCAAGGTATTTTATTCTGTACCTTAAGAATCTGCGAGTCTTGATGTTTAGAAATACACTATTTGGAGAAACTCTACTCAACCCTTTAGCTTTCAGTTCATTTGATCTTTTCTCAAACATCTCTATCTCCGTAGCTTTCTTGATTGCATTAGCTTCCCTTTGAGCCTTCTCCTTTGTATGTTTTTCATCTCTTTCTTTCAACCTTCTAGCCAGTTCAACCCTTCTCATTTTTAATAGCATCTTTCCCAATCATTAAACTAATTACTTTTTCAAGCTATATTATAGAGTAATTTTAAATTACTTCTATATTGTTTAAGTTGAATGTGCCATCTTTAAAATAAATTTTTACCTCTCCCAGAGTCTCTACAGATATTGAGTACAACACATAGGGGGGGGGTGAATGTGTTTCTTTGGTTTTTTAGCCTTTTTAAACTTGGTTGAATATTGTGTGAACAAAGCAGCTTATATTTGCAAAGATATTGTGTTAGAAGAAATGAAATAACAAGCACAATATTTCAAAACTCACTTCATTTGTATTAATTAAGTTTGTCTTGCTAAAAATTTCGTGTTCTTAAAAAATATAAGAACTCAACTTCTTTCTTGAGAGAATACAAGAAAATATGAATCTGTTTATTACTTCTAAACTAAGGACCAGTGCATGCTTTATAAAGTAGCAGCACGGGTTTACAGGACTTGCACTAAAATGTACTAAACTACTTTCTAAAACAGCCTTTTTCTATTTCCATTTCTAGCTTAGCAAATCTGTGCAGAATCTTGCAGGTCTGTGACCATCCTTTGTCCAGTTAATCTTGGCCCTTGATCTTGTATTCTCCCAGCTACTTTGTAGACTTTTCAATCTAGTTGATAGATCATTTGTTGACTGATAATATTGAATATTTAACTTGTCTGCATTCTGTATTTGAGAGGCATATCAAAATCTCCAGTTTGTTCTATAGAGAAGTGACATCTCGATAAGTATAATTACTTATCGAGATCTCTGAGTTCTTTATAGGTATATTTGACTTGTGGAGGTTTCTTAATCTTTGCATGTGGAATGGCTTCTCGATATGTCTGAGATCTCTACATGTAGAATTGACTTGTCGATATCTCCGAGATCTTATATACATTTTGACTTATCGATTTCTCTGAGATCTCTATATGAGAAATTGATTTGTTGATATATCCAACTCTTCACATCTTCATTTTGACTTGTCGATATCTCTGAGTTCTCTACATGCATAAATGACTTGTCGATATCTCTAGTTCTCTAAATCTTCATTTGACTTGTCAATATCTCTAAGACTTCTCTATAAGCCATTTTGGACTTCTCGATAAGTCATTTTGGACTTCTCGAATGACTTCTCGATATTGCTTGATCCGTGACTTGTCGATATCTTGACTTAAAACATTTTTTCATAAAACAGTTTTATTCAACACCAAGCTTCTTCACTTTTCTCTAAGGCATGATCATGGATTGATCTTCTTCCAGAGTTTATTCCTTAGCTTGAACCTATTTACAGAAAAATAATCCAATCTAATCTTCTAACCTTTTTACAGACTCAAGTAATACCATACAAAATACAGAATTGATTATTAAATAACTAAATCTCAGGGTTGTCAATGTGACTTAGTCTTGTTATTTTATAGGCATGACTTGCACAACAATCTCCCCCAATTTGTGAGAAGATTGCTTATCATAAATTTATGCCTGATAACAAGACTAACCCTAAGCTAAAAACGATTACATAAAAACTGACAGATTAACAAATACAACTTTTATACATTTGAAGATTACATAAGTTCAACAGTTACAACCATCAAGTGAATTTTTCATAGCCTTGTTCTTTTCTAATGAGGTCCTTGATATTTACTAGTACTTGAAGTTCTTCAATTATTTATGTCCTTCTTAGAGCTTCTATCAGCTTGAGCCATTCATCCAGTGAGTAACCATTTAGGTAAACAACTCTGAATCTTGAGAATCTGCCCATTTGTATGTTCAGAAAATGTCAATCTTTTGATATTATACTCAACCCCTTTGCCTTGAGCTCATTTGACCTCTGTTCAAACATCTCTATTTCCTTGGAATATTTTCTAACCCTTTCTTCATTTTCACCCTTCAATCTTGCATGTCTTTCATTCCTTTCCCTCAACATTTCAGACATCACAGCCTTGTATATTCTTGTACTTGTGTCCTTATCCTTCATCAAGCTGATCACCCTCTTCAATTTTGTGGTTGATAACGTTTCCATTACTCCCCTGCTAAGCAAAATGAAAGATCCATCCATGTAGTAGATTCTGACTTCTACTAAAGATACAACCCAAACTTTGACAATTTTTTCATATAATTGTTGAAAAAAGTTAACATCTGTGATGCACATATTTAGAGGTAGAAAATCATTTTGATTGAAATAATTCCAGATGACCCTAGCACCAGCTTGCATTTTCCCTGGTTTTCTTCCAACAGTCTTGAAGTGACTTATGGTTGGAGGCTAGAATGAAGGTAGATTTGTGATTTTCTTTAGTGTGACATGGCTGGATCTGATTGGTATTTTGAGTAGGGTGTTTGCAGTTTGTTTATACAAGAATTTTGGCTTTTGAGGTAGAATTGATTGAGATGGTGTTTGGCTAGGTTTGGTGGTTTGAGTTTGTGAGATTTGGATTTATTGGACATTTTTCTTAGAACCTTCTTCTCCTCCCCTTTTCTATTTCCTGCTGTCATCTCCCTTCTTTCCATCATCCCTCTTATTCTCATCCTTCTTCTTACTGCCAGTTGCCTTGGTAGATTGACTTGGATTTGAGCCAAAAGGTTTTTGCTCATCATCATCCAAGTCATCTTTGGTGTTGAATTGGGTATTTGGCAACATGGTTTCAGCATTCTACAAAAAATCTTCCCAAAATCCTGATCACTTCCTCATCTTCATATATCTTCTTCTTTTTTGTCTTGAGATCAGTTTCCAATGTCATGATTAGTCTTAAATTACACGTAACACAGTTTTTGGGGATTGTGAAGTATTTGCAGTTTCTGGTTTGTGGACAGATGTAGGCCACCCCCTCGCTTGGATGAAGACATGCTTCAAGAAAAGCAGCTATCTGGGCCTTTTTAAGTTCATTGAGCAATTGGGTGTCCTCTGGAATAACTGGATTAACTCTGTCAATTATGACATCCAGCTCACATGCTCTCATGGATTGAAAAGTTAAAAGAGACACCTGTAGACACCTGTCTAAACCACAATCATTGACATTGGCCACTATTCTTTTCTCCAAGAATTTTCAAACCTTTACAATCACCACTCTCAAAAAGTTGATGTTGTTGACCAAAGCTCTCTTGTAAGTGATGCAGTTATTGTGAAGAGAGATCATTAGCACATCCAGTAGCTCATTGAACTCCTTGTCTTGACAGGGTCCTTCTACAGATTTCTGGAGTCTGTCTTTACTAACATCTTGAGAAATTTTAACTTGAGTAGAGCTTTGGCCTGAATGTGATGTAGATTTTCTAGCTTCTTTTTATTGCATTCCAACTTCTTTAGATTGTTGAATTCTAGCTTCCATCTCCCCCTTAGTCTTGGTAGCAGGCAGGCGTAGAGGAGTTGGAATTTCTGGCCTGACAACTTCAGGAAATGCAGGAAGAGGAATCTTCAATGCACCCATAATAGCTCCTAATGGACAGAATTCTGCATTTGGAGATTTGTGGGAGTCCACTAGGGACCTTATATTATTTTATTGACTCTGCACTAAGGTAGTAAGAGCAGTGACATGTGCTGTAAGTGAATCATTAGAAGCTTGAAGAGTGGAGACGTGTTGCGGTAGAGATTGGATTTGTAGATTGGTTGAAGTGGAAATTGGTTATTGTGAGCTTGATGAGAGAAGAGCACCAAAAGTGGCTTGAACAGACTCTTTGATTCCCTCCATCAATAAGGCTGAGGGTTCATACCTGGCTTGTTGAAGTTGCTCCAATTTGACATGTGTGTCATTATTGCTAGTGATTTGATTTTGGACAACTTCATGAAGAGACAATAATGATTGCTTTAAGTTTTTGATGCTTTGCTCCATACTGGTCACATCAAATCTGGCCATTTGATCATTAAATTTGTTTATGATCTCTACCTGAGATGTCACAAGTTGATCCAGTTTATCTTTCACCGACCTCCCGATTCTTTCTTGATGACTATTTAGTGTTTGTTACAATATTTTACCAATGAGGTGGAAAGCTTTGAGTTGTGCCTTATAGACCTCTGTAATAGCGTCATATACATCCTGTGGACTGAGAGTCTTGGCTTTGTTGTAGGGTTTCGAGCACATAAACGCAACAAAAACAATAATTAAAAACATGAAAAACCAGAATTTTCGAAACCCACCGCAGGATCCATGCGAAAAAATAGATATTTAATTTGTAGATCAGATTGTTTACCTTAAGAAGCTTTAAAAATTGGTTGACGGAGATCCAAAGCTTGTTCAATCACCACGCATCTCGCTCTCGCGATCTACGCTCTATCGGTATCCACACGAATGCTTGAACGCAAGGATTGGATGTGTACCAGCACAAACCCGTTTCTTCTTGCTCTCTCCATCTTCTCTCTTGGTGGCTAAGGTTTTTTAAAAGTATTACATTAAAAATCAGCCACAAGAGATATTATATAGAGAGTAGAAAAAGAATTATAACTCTTAACTAATTAGGAGTTATTATTAATTCAAAATTGTGGCACCCTCCAAACCCGGGTCAGAAGTTTGGGGTCCACAACACATACACAATATATAAACCTGTATAAGAAATATTATTTGCAATGACCCTGCTTTACATAACCACGGATCGCAACAGATTAAAGTATGAAAATAAGCCACAACCTTAACTTTTATTAGATCGTATCAAATCCTAACTAATTTAACTTACAACTAATAATGAAATTATTCTTACAATCTTACTATCTCACTACCATAATAAGCTCCTGCTAGCTCGATCCAACTCAATCTGGACTCCTAGCTCGTACTTTGGACTGAGGAACCTCGCTATCAACCATATCCTTTTTAACTGTAAAATATATGAAAAGATTCGCAAGAGTGAGCTAACTAGCTCAGCAAGTCATACCAATGATAATTAAGGTTTAACAATGTTCAAATGGGATGATTCATAAGAATCAAGTTTCTTGTTAAACAATCATTAGAATTGGATATTCATTTTTAAATTTTAAAACCAAGTTTAGGCTGCTGATCAGTCACACACTAACCCCGAGCAAGGCACACAACTCTGCTCTATAAACTGGATCCAAGGCACACATTGGCCTAATTCGACCACGAATCTGGTCCACAAAAAGAAAATTATCCAACTCTAAAGCAGTTCAGTATGATGAACAATATAACTCAATAAAACAAGATCATAATCAACAGTGATAAACATTTGTATAAAAGCATGATACAATTCATGAGTGTCACGAGGGTATATCAAGGTATCTATAAGAAATGGCCTTCAGCCTGTCGGGGAATCAGGTATTAGATGAACAATGATTTTTCAAGGTTTAGTTCTTTGATGTTACAAAGAATGGTTGGGGTTTAAAAGTTTCTGTATGTTCAAACAATTCTGTTCCAGTGTTTGGTGTTTTGTGGTTATATATTTATGGAGTAGCATCATATTTGGGTGGTTTAGTATCTTGAAATCAACAAGGAATGGTTTACAAGGAATAAGGGTTACGGCTCAAATATCAGAGATCCGGGTTCAAGGCTGAATGATTCAAAGTACTCGCAATATAAAACAGAGCTAATTTGAATATTAACAATATGTCACAAGAGAATGTAAAAATATTTGCAATATATCTCGAGAAAGGTTCAGAATTACTTGCCTTATCACAAATGATTCCAACTTCTCTTTTACTTGTCTAACAATTCTATTCGACAACCACATGGCTACTTTTCAATGCCTCGCTTCTATTCACTGATCACTAGCTTTATTTTCTACACATCGATTCCATTTTACGATCACTTGCTTTGCTTTGTCTACGTCTTGCTTACTCTGCTAGGCATCATAAGTATCTATCAATATTCATCTCACACTATTCTAATCGTCACATAAACATCATAAGGTTTCATCTACCCTTCGTCTTACCCAAATCCGATTTACGGATTGAAAGATATAATTAAAATAGTCATATAATATACACATAAGCATTTAACACATCAATCAGTTCACATATAACACATAACACGTAATATGTTCGATGAAAATACTTTTCAAAGATGATTTGATGTAAAAATGATTTTTCGGATATTTAAGACGAATTTTTAAACATTTTTCGGAATTTAAACGGGTCGTCGAATCATTTTAAAATAACAAACAGGGTTCGATTGGCCGAATATGGCTTCAGAATAATTTTATAATAAATATCGAGCCTTGAAAATAATTTAAAATAATATTTTAAAGCTCGAAACTATTTTTCAGAATTTTTAGATCAAAGTAAATAATTAAATCTAATTAAATAATTAATTAAGATTAATTAATAATTAATTAAATATTTAATCAATTAATTTTTAAATTAATTTAACAATTAATTAATTAAATATTAACTAAAATTAATTAATTAATTAATTCAGATTTATTTTTAAATCAAAAATAATTTTTGGAATTAAAATAATAATTTTTAGAATTTTTAATAATTAAAAACAAATTTTTATAATTAAAATAAATAGAAAATATGATTTTTAAATATTTTTAAAACAGGAATCCAAAATATAAAATTTTTGAAAACCTCAGGGACTGAACTGAATCTTCTTTAAAACTACGGGGACCAAACTGCAATTTTTGCAGTGGTCATCGTCGATTCGCCGGAGGTTGGCCAGGGAACACGATTCCGGCCACCTCAGGCCACCAAACTCTCCAGAATCAAACTGCACATCACCAGGAATCTGTACATGTAATCAAAACACATAACCAATTGCACAAGTGGTCGGAAAAAGTCCAAGAAACTCGCCGGCTCCGGCGAGTTTTATTTCCTTCAATTTGAACAAACCAAGAATCGTCCGTTGTTATGCTATACATGAATCGATTGCAAATTTAACCAGGAACACAACCCAATCATTCAAATCGTCTAATAACCCCTGGGGAAGAAACCCCCAAATTCAATTAAGAACATTTAATGGGTTATAAACCCTAATTTTAAAATTCAAAATTAAAACTCAATTTTGAACATGTTATTGAACTCCAAATCAATCATATAATATATCAAAATCACCAGGAAGAAAAGCTCTACAACATGCAATCATCAAATCATACAAACAATCTCTTGAACAAAAAATCATAATTTAAATCAAAATAATTCGAATTTAAATATAAATATAGAAAATAAACCTTTCATTCTGCAGTGGTATGAAGCACAAATTCTGATAGTATATTTCAAGAGCTTTAATTTGAGTACTCGAGCTTCTCCAACAGATTCCGGTAAAGCCTTGAAATTGAGGTTTGATTATGAAGAAAACTATGAATTTATGATTTTTCTCTGTCAAATTATATAATTTACTGACTGCAAATGATTTTCTGTACAAAATAAAATACGGTAAGGGCTATTTATAATTACGGAATATTGGTATCCCGTTGGATCATACCGGATATAAAATAGTATGTTTATTTTTGAAAACAGATCCAAAACGGTATCGGTTTTGGGATAATTATCCAAATCTATACATTTTGTACTGCGGTCTTGGTCTCAGCTATTTGGTTACACGTACTACGAGATGATAATTATAATAGTTTAATAAAAAGAACCCGTTTATCGAAAATACGGGTTTTATCGATTTACCGAAACAAATTTTGTATCGAAAATATGGCGCCGGGACCCACACGGAACAAAACGTACACCGGATCAAAAAAGTCAAAACATGGAAAATGCTCGGAATATTGCAATTAGGTTAGGAAGGAGTTCTCGGAAGAGTTTCGGGTTGTAAAAACGTAAAAACGGTTGAAGTCGGTTGGTTCCCGATTATACAAAATAGTTTATAAATACTCGGAAAAATAATTTATTAAATCCATAAATCATTTATAAAATCAGATAACAACATAAAAATTGATAGAAAAATATCACAATTATCTATAGTTTATTTTGGACTTATAAAAATTAAAATACTTAAATTATATCATATTTACATATCCAAACACATATACCACTTCACAGATAATTAACCAAAAAATCATATAATAATCACATAATACTTATTTATTAACAAAAATAATTACACGTCATATCCCGGATATTACGGAAATTTCTATTTGTATAATAATTAAGTCACACTTAATTATTTAACAAATGAATTTCATAATTAATATTAGAAAATTTGAATATTAATATTTATCTAATTAATTAAGTCATACTTAATTAATATTATAAATAATTTGAATTATTTTAATATAATTTAAATCCAATTTAAATTAATTAATCCTTCAAGCATTCTTAGTGTGTGACCCTATAGGTTATTATTACGTTGGCAACAAATTTTAAATCTAATTTAAAATCATAAACAATGAGCGACATCTAGTAATACATCATTACTACCCAAGTAATAATAATTGAATCGGTGATCCATTAAACCTTTCGTGAATAATGTACAATATAATATAATCCCTTTAAGCAATATTATAGATTAAACTAGAGGCATGTAATGTGTCATTCTCATCAATATTCAATCCAGGTTTCCTTGATCAATGAGTAGACTATCATATCAAATCAACATTTGAGCGTGGCTGTAACACCCCTAGATCCGGGGTCGGGGATCCGGGTCGTCACGGTCTTTCTTTTCCATAATATCACTTCACTTAATTAATAATAATTAACCTTATGCTGTGACCCCACACTAACACACACCACAACCCGTTATAGTCTCAGAGATGAAATTGAAATAAGTACAAGTCTTTGAATCCACAATTTAAAAGTTATTACAACCCAAAATGATTACTTAATAAGTTTACAATTAATTGCCATTATCTGCCACAAGTTATAATTATACATAATTGATTCTCAAAACTAGAATGTCTGATCTACAGATAGATCTACCTCTGCAGCTATAGCAGCTACGATCTCAACGGGAAGGCACGGGGTGCTTCCCACGCTCTTGCGCTGGGTCTGCTTGAGTCTGGCCATCCTTCCTAACTGTTGTTGTGTGATGAAGAAATAAAGCAAGAGTGAGCATTACAGCTCGCAAGATAATATATAGTGTAAACAATAACGCAAGCATCTAAATGGATAACTTGCTGGAAACCTTTATCAGGTGAAAGATAATTACTTACTGGATATAAGCAAAAACAAGGGATGAAGTTACCAATAACTTCACTATACTTATATTGTTTATAAGGCTACTTGAACTACCACTGTTCAAAGTATTATAGGTTTAAAAAGGTCATCCCATATATGAGACCACAAGTTAAGACTTGAATAGATTCAATCTTTGAAATATTATTGAATGAAATAAAGTTACGAGATACTTTATTTAGTCTCGATATATATCCACATATATATCTCTTAAACATTTCCTGGAACCTCTGTTATGTAAAGTATGAACAGAGTTTGTAACATCCAATGAATTTTGGAAAGGAAAAGAATTTTGGCATAAACCCGATATCTTGCTGATCAGGCAAAGATACCAATAAGTAACCTTTTCTACTAGTAGATGGATGAATCCCCCACCGGTCATCACCCTGGCCTCATAAGGACCTTGTGCTGGACCACCACCCGGCCTCTTACGCGTTGATGGACTGCCACCCAGCCACTTACACTTTGATAGACCGTACCCCGGCCTGTCGCTTATGCCGACTCAATTAGATGGACTTACTTCCCGAACGTTGGGCAAGTAATCAATTCACTTGTTTTCTCAAAACAACAACCACGTTGCGAATGTAAAATACACCACAGAGCTGGATCCCCCAGGTTTTGAGCGAGTATTTAAATCCCCTTTGAAAGGAAGATCTTAAATATGAAAATGAGTTTTGGGGTCCACTCTAACTTTAAAAATCATTTTGAAGACTCGATAACATTGTTAAGAATGTTTGGAGTACTGCTGATTTATTAAGATAAATCAGTCCCGATATATTAGAAATATCTGAATATAATTATTTAAATAATATTCTCATAAAGATAATCCTTATAAAAATAATCAAAGTAGAAGTTTTAAAACTCATACTTGAATGAATATTAAATAATCAAAGATATACTTATACGAAAGTACTATCTTTATTTGAATAATCGAAAATAAGTTTGATTATCGAAACATTATTCTTTAATAAAATAAAGAATATTATTAAATAATAAGCGGAGTCATAATACCTCGAATGGATATTATAAATAATATTTATTAAATAAAATAACGGAGTCATACATCCTCAAATGAATATCCAATTAATAATCATTAAATGTAATAAACAGAGTCATAAGTCCTCGAATGAATATTCAAATAATATTCATTAAATAAAATAAAGTTATCGAATAAACTTTATTCGATTAATAGTTTTGAAAACTATTCATATATATATATATATAATATACTCGGGAACATCGACTCCCGGTTTAGAAATATGTTCACCTTTGGATCCCCTATACTAAGGGTAAACTCAAATACCGCTTATCTCTAGCATAGGTATTATGCAACTATAAGCATTTGAACCAACAGATATATAAATCAAGAATATGAAACAGGCATGCATATATATACCATATCACATGCTACAATATATCGCAAGAATTTGCTAATAACAAATATGCATTTATCACAAGATCATGCATATACACATATACATCACAACAACAGTTATACGGGTAGAAAACTTGCCTGAGCGACTGAGGGTTATTAATGGCTTGGGACGAGTCTGGTAACCTATAAACAACATATAAGTTGGAATTAAACCAAAGTCACTTGTAAATCTATACTTCAACCAAATTAGACTCTAACGCTCGCTTTGCGCTTACTGATTTTCTTAAGTCACTCGAGTACCCTCGGCTCCACCATTTTTAATAATTTAACCATTATGAGTTTTAAGGCGATTCCTTCGCGAGTGTCTTACCAACTGCCTAACACACTTAACATAATTGTTTCATACACTAATTAACCCTCTTTAGGTCTTTAACATATGTTTCAAAGTAAGGCGAGGGGTAATGATTCGTTCGCGAAATGTCGTTACTTAAAACGGCCGTTTCTCCTAAACCGTACATCGGAATCAAACGAACCACATATCAAAACGAAGCTCGTAACATGAACTATATAAACATGGCAATGGTAAAAACCTAGCAGGGAGTTCTTGGGTCCTAATGTTATGAAAAAAAGCAGTCTAAAGTAAATCGGACATTACGACGGCTATGTTTACGTGATTTCCCAATTTTATACCATTCCAATTCAACCACCAATCAATCCCAATCCATTCATACAACCATAATCCATCCTCACTACATCATAACAGCCCCAATCAACTCAACATTACAATTTATACTTATTCTTAAACTTGAATTTAAACTATACTTAAGTCCTTTAACCAAACCATAAGATTTCAACATTCAATTCACCACCATTCCAACCCAAACTCTAAACCAACAAGCATTAAGCTACTCTATTACCATAACTATCAAAATCATCCTAATATACAAAGTAAAGCTAGGGTTTGGAGATGTTATACCTTCCTTGAAGTGATGTGAATAGCTAGGAAGCCTTAAGAAGCCTTGAGATGTCTTTAGGATGCTTGGATCTTAAAGGAAAAACAAGAAAAATCAAGTTAAAAACCTTGAAATCACTATCCATTTTCTTCTTCATTGATTTCTTGGAGAAGATTGAGAATGAATTGGAGGCTTAAACTCATAGGATAGCCATAACTGTGCATAAGGAGTACTAGAGAATTATCTTACTAATTTAGGAAGCTTGGAACTTGGATTTTGAAAATTTTCTTCTTGAAAATGGAAAAAGCCGAGAGCAAGCTTCTTGGTGAAGAGAAATAAATTTTTTGTTTTGATGAAATGATTTGTTTTGGCTTGGTGGATGTAGTTTTGTTTGGATTTTTGGTTAATTACCTTATTAACCTTGTCTTTGTGTGGTTTTAATTCAACCACATCTCCTTCCCCTTATGTCATGCTTATGTCATGCTTATGATGTCATCATCTCTTACTTGCCCTCTCCTTATTGGTTGGATGACCTCATCATCCCTAACCTCCTTGATTAACTTCCTAATTGTTTGCCTAATGACCGCTGATCTGTTATACGGTTCGCTTAACTTTCATTTTCGTTTATCGTTTGAGGGATCATACCCGGGATCTTATTACTTGGGTTTCCTTAACCTTTCTCAATACATTATATTCCTTTTATGATACTCTCTTATAATCCTTTAATTTAAATCCTTTTTATCCCGTTACCTTATACTCAATTCTTTCCGTATCTAGTGGATTTCCGGGAAAAATCAAAGTGTTCGGAATTGGATTCTGACGATCTTTACATACACTTATATACCATATAGAGTACTAATAAAATCTCAGAATATCCATAAAAGAAACCCTACATAGTGTGGCATGAACAGTTTTCTTATTCAGCAATATCAGCAAAAACACTATTCATAAGGGTTACAAAAAGTTCAAAATTTTGGGGGTTATTACAGTCTCCCCTCCTTAAAAGGATTCTGTCCCGGAATCAAGTAGAAAACAAATGGGGGTACTTTTCTAGCATTGCGCTCTCTAGTTCCCAAGTTGATTCTTCCACATTATGATTCTGCCATAGCACTCTGACTAGCTTGATCACTTTGTTCCGAAGCACCTGCTCCTTCTTATCTATAATCCTTACTGGCTTCTCCACTTAAGTCAGATCTGGTTGCATATCCACCTGCTCGTACTCCACTATGTGTCTGGCATTCCGATGATACTTCCTTAGCATTGACACATGGAACACATTATGAACTTGTTGCAAGTTAGGGGTAAGGCTAGCTCGTAAGCTAACTTTCCAATCCGTCTTAATATCTCAAAAGGTCCAATGTACCTTGGGCTTAGTTTTCCTTTCTTTCCAAATCTCATTAATCCCTTCCAAGGGGATACCTTCAGCATTACTAAGTCCCCTACTTCATATTCCTTGTCCTTCCGGGCTAGGTCTGCATATTTCTTCTGTCTGTCTTGGGCTGCTACAAGCCGCCCTCTGATAAGATCCACTATGTCTTTGCTCCTTTGGACCACTTCGGGTCCGAGCATCTTCCGCTCCCCTACTTCATCCCAGTATAAGGGAAATCGACACCTTCTTCCGTACAGGGCCTCATAAGGCGGCATTCCGATGCTAGCATGAAAGCTATTGTTATAAGAAAACTCGATCAACGGCAAGTGATCATCCCAACTTCCTTTAAAGTCTATTGCACAGACTCTCAACATATCCTCTAGTGTCTGGATGGTCCTTTCACTCTGCCCATCCGTCTGGGGATGGTACGCGGTACTCATATTTAACTTGGTCCCCGCACATTCTTGAAAGCTCTTCCAAAATCTGGAGTTGAATCTGGGGTCTCGGTCTGAGACAATAGACGCTGGGACTCCATGTCGCGTCACTATTTCCTTGAGGTAAATGTCCACCAGTCTATCGACTGTGTATCTCTCATTGATAGGAATGAAATGAGCTGACTTTGTCAGTCGGTCTATAATTACCCATATGGCGTCATGATTGGCTTTCGTCCTTGGCAAGCCTACAACAAAATCCATCGCTATCTGTTCCCATTTCCACTCGGGAATCTCCAGGGATCGTAAAAGTCCACTGGGTCTCTGGTGCTCTGCCTTTACTCTTTGGCAAGTCAAACATTTGCTTACCCATTCTGCTACGTCCCTCTTCATGTTGGGCCACCAGTAATATTCCTTCAAATCCCTATACATCTTGGTACTTCCCGGGTGAATGGAATACCTTGAACTATGGCTTTCATCCAAAATCTCATCTTTAAGCTCTTGAACATTCGGAACCCAAATCCGGTAGGAGTATCACATTATCCCTTTATCATCTTTCTCAGTATGGATCTCTTCTCCAGTCATTGACTCTCTGCCCTCATTCATCATTCTTTCTTGGCATAATCTAATCTTTTCTAATAACTCTGGCTGCATTGATATCTCAAACAACTTTTCAGTTCCGGTTCCGGTTACCTTTACTTCTATTTCCATTCTTTCGAAATCCCTAATTAATTCCTCTGAAGTCATTATCATTCTGAGCCTTTCCTTTCTACTGAGGGCGTCAGCCACCACATTGGCTTTTCCCGGATGATATAGAATCTCACAATCATAGTCCTTTATTAGTTCTAACCATCTCCTCTGGCGCATGTTGAGCTCTTTCTGCGTAAATATGTACTTGAGGCTCTTATGGTCTGTGAAAATCTCGCACTTCTCTCTATACAAGTAGTGCCTCCAAATTTTTAAGGCAAAAACTATTGCCGCTAGCTCAAGATCATGGGTAGGATATCTAATCTCGTATTCCTTCAGTTGTCTCGATGCATACACAATCACTTTACCGTGCTACATAAGCACACACCCTAATCCTTTGTGCGACGCGTCACTATATATCACAAAATCTCCTTTTCCGTCTGGCAATGCCAACACCGGGGCCGTTACCAACCTTTTCTTTAATTCCTGAAAACTGTTCTTGCATTTCTCCGTCCATTCAAACTTCTCTGTCTTACGAGTAAGTCGTGTCAAAGGGGCTGCGATCTTCGCAAAGTCCTGTACAAATCTACGATAGTAGCCGGCCAATCCTATGAAACTCCTTACCTCTGTGGGTGTGGTTGGCCTTTCCCAATTTGAGATCGCCTCTATCTTGGAGGGGTCGACCAATACTCCTTATTTATTGATCACATGTCCTAAAAACTGTACTTCATTCCGCCAAAATTCACACTTCGAGAATTTGGCATATAACTGTTCCTCTCTGAGTATTCCTAGAGCTATCCTCAAATGCTCTGCATGTTCTGCCTCAGTCCTTGAGTAGATTAAGATATCATCGATAAAAACTATCACACACTTGTCCAAGTACTTCTTAAATAATCTGTTCATTAAATCCATGAAAGCCGCTGAGGCGTTGGTTAATCCAAAGGACATTACCAAGAACTCATAATGCCCATACCTGGTACGGAACGCTGTCTTGGGAATATCTTCGGGTTTAATCTTTAGTTGGTGATACCCAGTTCTCAGGTCAACCTTGGAAAAATAAACAGCATCCTTTAGCTGGTCAAACAGATCGTCTATTCTAGGTAACGGGTACCTGTTCTTTATGGTTAGCTTGTTCAACTCTCGATAGTCGATGCACAGCCTCATGCTCCCATCTTTCTTCTTAACAAATAAAACTGGTGCTCCCCATGGAGACGCACTGGGTCTTATCATACCCTTATCCAAAAGTTCCTGCAATTGGATAGCTAATTCCTTCATTTCTAACGGGGCTAACCGGTAAGGTGCTTTTGAAACTGGCGCCGTCCCTGGGGCCAACTCAATCGCAAATTCAATCACTCTATCGGGTGGTAATCCCGGAAGGTCTTGTGGGAATACATCTTCAAATTCGTTGACTACTGGAATATCTTGTAAGTTGAGCACCTCCTTTTGCGTGTCTACCACATAGGCTAGATAAGCCTCATTTCCTTTTCATAGCATCCTTCTGGCCTGGGCCATGGTCAAAAATTTCTGTGTCTGCCTCTTTTCCCTAAATATGACTTCTTTCTTTCCTGGAATATTCAACTTAACTTTCTTCCCTTTACAGTCTGAGCATCATTGCTAGATAGCCAGTGCATTCCCAAAATTACATCAAACTCCCCTAATTTAAAAGGAATCAGATCAACACTAAAAGATTGCTCCCCTATGCTTAACTCACAGGCGGGGTGAATCTGGTTAACAGGAATAATTTCATGATTGGTAATTTCTACTTGCAAGGGTTCTACCAAGGGTTCAGCCTTAAGTCTTAACTTACGCGCAAAGTCCCTTGATATAAAAGATTTAGTTGCTCCTGAATCAAATAAAACATTTACACGGACTGAATTTAGAGAAAGGGTACCTGCTATCACATCTGAATCTTTCATAGCATCCTGGACTGTCATGTTGAAAGTCCTTGCAGTAGGTGGCTTATTAGAAGCAGCCCTTCTTGCTCCCGAAGCTGCTGGTTTGTTCATTGGGCATTCCCTCTTCCAATGACCCGGGCGTCCACACTGATGACAAGTGGTGGTTGGGCGGGTAATGGGGGTTGGCGAAGTGCACTTGTCCGAATAGTGACCCTCTCGACCACACTTGAAGCAGATTATCGGCTTTCCTTTACACTCCCCAGAATGCATCCTTCCACAAGTGTTACAGGCTGGCAATAGGGGTCGAGACTGGTTGGAATAGGACATTCTTGACTTCTGGCCGCTCTGGCTCACATTCACGCTCATTGGCCGCTTAAACCCAGTGTTCTTTCCCGGTAGGGACACTGCTCCTCGATTAAATCTAGTTGGGAAGCTCCTTCCTGCGGAACCCCCACCCATGCTCATACTTTTCCTCTTGATTCCCTTCTTCTCTCTTTCCTTCTGCATCTGTTCACTTCCGGCTTCTACAATTGTTGCCTTTTGCACCAGAGTGGCATAATCCGTAAGCTCAAGGATTGCCACCCTATTCTGAATCCACGGTTTCAGTCCCTGTTGAAACCTCCTAGCTTTCTTTTCCTCGGTGCTCACAAACTCCGGCACAAATCTTGATAACTCAGTAAATTTCACTTCGTACTCTGCTACAGATAAGTTATTATGCTTTAGCTCCAAGAACTTGAGCTCCATCTGGTTTTCCATAAACCTCGGGAAATATTTTCCCAGAAACAACTGACTGAATCTTTCCCAGGTTATAATAGCATCTATCTCCATATTTTTCTTGGCCTCCCACCAGTAGTTGGCCTCTCTTTTCAGAAGGTAGGTAGCAAATACAGTCTTCTGTGCCTCATCGGTACTCAAAATCTCAAAGGATTTCTCCATTTCCTTTAACCATGCCCTTGCCTCAACTGGGTCGGCTGATCCGTGGAACTCAGGGGGCTTAAGGGACTTAAAAGCCCTGAAAGAGTTTGCCACAACATTGTTATTTCCTTGAGGGGGTGGATTGGGTTGACGTTCCAAGTTCTGCCTTAGTAGTTGCATGAACTGGCCCATGAGATCCATGCCTGGGTTTGGTACTGGTTGCTCAACCTCAGTTTCTCCTTCTTCAGCCTCTATCTCAAATCCCTCAACATCATATGTTTCCTCTTCCTCTTCATACAGGGAGTCATCCTGTTCCACATAATCCTCGTCTTCCTCTTCACTGTGTTCCTGGTTCCTATCATCCTGGTTATGGCTTCCCTGGTCCTCAGATCCAGGGTTCGCCCTAGTTCCAATCTTTCTTGGCGGCATGATACTGATAATAATAATAAAATTATTGGGAAAAAAAAAATCAACGTTAGGTCACAATCATACTCAATATTCTTCCTTGCACATCTCTATAATGGGAGAATGTATCTCGCAATTCTATTATATTATGACAGTTCTAATAAGAAGTGCAGTAATAATAATGATAAAAACAGTGATCTCGTCACTAAGGAACTGAACCGAAAGGAAACAAATATATACATAATGCGAGAAATACATAGTTTGATCTGGTCAAAAGTATAACAGTGCTACAGCCATCTGTCCCAAAAGTGATACACAAGAGTCTATCTGTCTAGTCAGAAAAAGGGATGCTATATACAAGTCAACTATCCCGGAAAATTGGCTCTTACTAAGGCCTCGACTAACTAGACAACTAGACTATCCCATCGTCAATCCTGAATCACACACCGGAGCGGGTCAGCTCCCATACCCTTTCCATCGCACGACGGAAGATATAGTCGGCCTGCCGCCTGGAGATCCTACCATGCCTGTCCCCCTGGAGCGATCTGAGTCTCACTCGGGACGTGAGCTCTATCCCCGTCAGCTCCCTCCTCAAGGATCGGGGTATAGCAGCCCTGGTCTCATAAGCTCGGGTACGCCTACCCGCCCTCTCCGCATCCAACTCCCTCCTGACCTCATCCAGCCGGGCCTCAGCAACGGCCACTCGGGTCCTCAGTACATCCTGAACATAGCCGTGGGCTAACAAAGACTGCCTATGGGTAGGGTCGAGAGGTGGTGAATTCGGAGCCGCTGGGGGTGCCTCCTCGGTCTGCCTAGGCTCGGGAGTATGGGTCTCTGAGCTGTCATCATAGGGGCTCCAAGATAGTGGTGGAGGGGTAGGAGCTCTGACCACCGGGAGTGTGGGTAAAGGGGTACCAGTGTACACTACCATAGGTCCGACACGCTCCTCAGCTACTGGGACCTCATCCGGGTCCTCCTCATCTGAAATAGTATTGACCTCTGTCTCTAACTCCTCCGAGGGGTCCTCCTCATCTGAAATAGTAATGACCTCTGTCTCTAACTTCTCCGAGGGGTCCTCCTCATCCTCCTCCATCGCAGGCTCCTCCTGATCCTCGACATCTAGCAGTGCCTCATCATGCTCATGCTCGAACATCTCAGGGTCCTCTATCTCATGCGCCTACACATTAAACGAGCTAAGTTACTATCATGATACTTATAAGGGTTCCCGTAAGGGTTTTAACTGTCAGCGCTACTTTAAGTAGTCCGACCATAAACTTGGCAAGAGTTCTTATTATCTTTGTGAGTTTGTTATTATATCTTTGTGAGTTCTTGTAGCCATATACATATACATCTGCCTGTGTTTTTGACTTTAGTATCACTATACCTATGATCAGTGAGATGTGATCATCAGTCAACAAATACACCAGTCTTAATGCATTATTATTGTCCCTTAATAATAATACTCGACTAGGGACCTTTAGGAATATGGATACTATTCTCATAATCTCATTTCTAAGTCACGTACTTAAAGATATAAAATTGCATATCATATTCCAAGGACATTTATTAATCTAACATTTATATCGCAGTAAATTAAGAATTAATAAATTATAAAGGGAATAATCGATAGAACATAAACATTAATAATCCTAATGTCTTAAACTAAAACATCATAGTGTTATCTCTAGGGCACAAACACTAACAATTGCTTCCTAGGATGGTGACATATTCTTCTCTGAATCTTTCCAAGACCTTATCCATACTCATACTGAAATCCTTATCTAGAAAAACATCCGTATTCCCATCCTTCTCAGCTCATCAACAATCTTGTGTTGCTGTTCTTCAACATCTGCTTTATATGACAGCAAGATAGCCTGATAATCCTGATTGGACATGTCAGTTATAAGTAGCTGTTGGGTAATGTTTGCAAGGCTAGCTAGTTGGTCCACAAGGAGATCATTCATTGTAATTGGCTGAGATTTAGCATCCTGCGGCCATTGGGAGATGAGGTGTTCAGGTTGTTGAGTGGGGTTGGACGTAGATGGGATGTTTGTTTGGTTTGAGGTGGAGGGTTGTGAGGTGTTAGGTAACCCTGTAATTTGAATCACAGTTGAACTCACAGTTGAAACTGTGGTTTTGACAGTGTGTTGTTCACCAGTAATGGGAACCTCCATTTGAATGGAGGGGATTTGACCAGGTTACTATCATGGACCATGACTTCAAATCCTTGTTCTTCTTGCAAAGAACTAGAACTTGAATGTGCTTGACTTGTCTCCCCAATAGTTGGATCATTGACAATTTTACTCCCAGCTTCTATTGAAAGAGCAATTTCAGCCATGGTATTGATGGGAGTTGTCCCTACATTAGGAACCTCCAATTGAATTGGAGAGGATTTAGATAGCTCCCTCTCAGGTGTACTAACCTCAAACCTTCCAATATGTGAAGATTGATTAGCACATGAAGGTCTATTTGGTACTATCACAGGGTCTTCAGTAAAAACTGATGAAATCCCTGTGTTTTTGTTGGTGTCATCAAGGTCTACCCTAGAAAGTAGCCTCTCCCCAACTGAATATGGTTCATGGCTAGTGAGCACAGTCTCTTGAACTGTGTCACTTTATTTTTACAACACTTGTGAAGTGGATTCAAGTGTTTCATTATAGGTTGAAGAAATTTGAGATACGAGATTAGTGATTTGAGAATTGAGTGTTGGTAGCTCCCCCTGAATAGAAGAGGGAGTTTCAAATGATGTGCTCTCAGTGTGTGTGCCATCCTTATTTCTTATTTCATAAACTTGAGTGTGCTCAAGTTGTGGTGTAGACTCTTTACAAGATACACTAGGGAAAGTGCTGTGTTCAATAGAGACACCCTATTGAGAGGATGCCCCTAAAAAACTGTTTAATTCCCTCTATTACAACTGAATCCTTTTGGGAAGATGCATAGGTGGCTTCATGAGTGGTCAACTCAATTTTTTTAGTAGTCTTTGGCTTCTTGACCAGGTTAGACTCTATTTAGATTTGATCCTCACCACTCTCATTAATGATTGTTAATAATGTCTGCTTTCTCTTCTTTTTACTCACTCCAGCCTGTTGGGAGGATGGAGTGTTTGGTTTCCTAACATCTAGGGGTAATGAAGAAGGGTCTCAGTTTGGGAAGGCCCCTGTTGGTATTTTTGTGTTTGTACTTCCACAGGTACATGAGCCATTACTGAACTAGGTATAACATTTGACCTGATATTAGGCATATGGTATGGATAGGTCCTGAATTTCTCCAACATAAATGGAGTGATTCTGAGACCTACCTGTTCCCTGTTCTTTGTAATTAGTGAACCAAATAAGATTTTGGACACTTGCTTATAATTGCCTATTTTAATTCTATCAATACCACTAAGTAAATGTATGTTTATAACTTTATTATTTAAAGTAGACATAATAAACCTAGGAAAGAAAATTTCCTTACCTCTTGTGACCAAAGGCATTGTGAGGCTTGTGCTGAGTTCTTCCAGGATCAATAGCACCACATTACTGTGCCTATTATGAGCCATGGAGAACACCAGCTTCTGGACCACACTGGATATATTGTCATATCTAGTCTTCCTGCAAGTGAAAGCCCTCACAATTGAGTCAAACAAGAATGATCATTCCCTCCTCAGATGCTTGTTGTTCAGGCTAGAAAGGTTGATCGTCTCACTGTAGTTGATAAAGTCCATGAACTCAGCTAGCTTTTATTGAGTTGGGACCTCCACCATGTTGTCAGTAGGAATGCCCAAAACCTTGTTGACATCATCCTCATTGAATTCCACTTGTTGGCCTTGAATTGAGAAGTTCACCACTAGAGATACAGCTTGAGACTCATGCACAACTGTCCTAACCACAACTGAATTCCAGAATTCGTTAAGAACATCCATGTACAGAATGGAGTTAGCAGTTAAGGAACCTGCAAAGTATATCTCTGATAAAAACTTGAAAAAGCTCTTGAAGCTGTCAGGAGTTTGGTTAGCATCTGTAAAAGCTAGGTAGTTGGTGCCTTCCTTTGGGATGAAAGCTCTAACAATGTTTGATGCCATTATAAGTGTTTGAATTTGAGTGGGTAAGAGATTTGAAAGAGAAAGAGTTTGAAATGAGAGAGAACAGTTAAGATTTGTAAAAGCTAGGTCACTTGAGATCTCAAAAGCGTAAAGAGGGGTTATGACGAGAGTTCTGGGTATTTATAGAAAAAGGTGAATTACTTGTCGAGAAGTAGAAATAAACGTTTGTAATTTTCTTATTGAGAAGTCACGTGAGAAAATAAATACATATCGATATGTCACTTTCCTGACTCTTATTAAGAACTAGATAGTGAGTTATCGCGATATCAAATAAATACCCATTTTATCCTGAATGGACTGAATTTTTCCAATTTTTATTTGAATAAATCAAAATAAAATCAGAATGATTTTATGTTAAATGTATTTAACTAAAATTATTTATTAAATTAAATTATTCTAGTTCTAAGTTATCGAGAAGTCTAAAATTGATACTTGTAGAGAACTCTATGAATTAGCACATGTCGAGATCTCTACAAGACTTATTGAGAAGTCATAATGAGAGTTTGTCAAGATGTCCTTCGAGAAGTCAGGAAAATGACTTATCGAGAACTCTATAGAGAAGTCTCAAAATGACTTGTTGAGAAGTCAGTTACACTTATCGAGAACTCAGTTCTTTATATACTTTTGTTCTTTTTGGTTCTGTCCTATGTTAAGTCATATATTGAAAATGTAAATTAACATTTAGACATTATTCTTAGAATTTGAAAAATTCCAAGCTAAATTTTGAATTTTGAAAATTAAATATGCAGAGAGTTCTGAAATATTTATAAATCATATTCCAGTTAATTTCAAATTAAATCAAATTAATTTTGATTCAATAGAAATTAATATGCTGCAACATAATAGTTGAGTTCTTGCCTTTAGGATGAAGAATTTAACATTCCAATTTCACCAACAAGTCTAGTGAAAGTTGCTTCATCCAAAGATTTAGTGAAAATGTTAACTATTCTGTTGGAACAAAAATAAGCTCAATAGTACCATTTGCAGCATGTTCTCTAATAAAATGGTACCTTACATCAATGTGCTTTGTTCTAGAATGATTAAAAGAATTAGAAATAATCGATATAGCACTAGTATTGTCACACATAATTGGAATTTTGTGTAAACTAGGATATTGTCCATTAGCTAATTTCTAATCCAAAGCACTTGAGCATAGCAACTTGCAGTAGCTATGTATTCAACCTCAGCTGTGGAAGTTGACACATATTATTGTTTCTTACTATACCAGGATACAAGTCTTTGTCCAAGAAATTGACTGCTTCCACTAGTGCTCTTTCTATCAACCCCGCATCCAGCAAAATCTACATATGTGTATCCAACAGCTTCAAATCTAGTTCCCTTGGGATACCAAAATCCTAAGTTTGGTGTTCCCTTCAAGTATCTGAAAATTCTCTTCACAGCAATCAAATGTGATTCCTTTAGATTGGCTTGAAATCTTGCACACAGACATGTTGCAAACATAATGTCTGGTCTACTAGCAGTCAAATACAACAAAGATCCAATCATTCCTCTATAATCTGAGATGTCTACACTTTTTCCTTTCTTATCTTCATCCAACTTTGTAGCTGTAGACATAGGTGTTGATGCAGGTGAACAATCAACCATTCCAAATTTCTTCAATAAGTCTTTAACATACTTGATATGGCTGATGAAGATTCAATCACTTCTTTGACTGACTTGAAATCCAAGAAAGTAACTTAATTCTCCCATCATGCTCATTTCATATTCACTTTGCATGAGTCTTGAGAATCTTTGACATAATTTTTCATTAGTAGAACCAAAAATGATATCATCCACATAGATTTGAACTAGGATCATATAACCACCATGCTGCTTGTAGAATAGAGTCTTGTCAATTGTTCCTCTTGTGAATCCATGTTTTAGCAGAAATTCTGACAATATGTCAAACCAAGCTCTAGGTGCTTCCTTTAGTCCATAGAGAGCCTTTAGAAGTTGGTAAACAAAATTTGGAAATTCAGGATCTTCAAAGCCAGGTGGCTGTTGCACATAAACTTCTTCTTTTAACTCACCATTAAGGAATGCACTCTTTACATCCATTTGATACACTTTAAAATTTGATTGTGCAACAAATGCAAGAAAGATCCTTATTGCTTCAAGTCTTACAACTGGAGAAAAAGTTTCATCATAGTCAATTCCTTTTTCCTGTGAGTAGCCTTTTGCAACCAACCTTGCTTTGTTTCTTGTTACAATTCCATTTTCATCCATTTTGTTCCTGTACACCCACTTTGTTCCAATTATACTTCTGTTCTTTGGTGCAGGAACTAACTTCCGAACCTTCTTTCTTTCAAATTGATTTAGCTCTTCTTGCATAGCAGATATCCAGTCAAGATCAAGTAGAGCTTCCTCAACTTTTTTAGGCTCAATTTGTGAAAGAAATCATGCATGTAGACATTCATTAGCAGTTGCACTTCTAGTCCTCACACCAGCATTTGGGTCACCAATAATTGCATCTCTTGTGTGACTCCTATCCCATTTCTGGTATGATTTTGTTGACTTAAATTTTCTGCATTTTCTTCACCATTGGCATGACTTGCAGAACTATCTTCTCTTTCTCCCCCTCAGTTTGTGCTATTAAATTCAGGTGTATGAGATGAGTTTCCATTCTCATGATTCACTTGCTCAGTTGACTCTTCATTCATTCTGTTGCTTGTGTTTGATTTCAGCTTCATCTTCAGAATCACTATCAGTGTTCAAATTTTCAAACTTAAGGATGCAACTTTATTTTCATCAAGGTATTCCAAGCCTGGACACTTGCCATCATCAAAAGTCACATCTGTGCTTTCCATAATTTTCTTTTATTCAAGCACATAAACTCTGTAGGTAGTTCTTTCAAATGACATCCCAGAAAAATTGCTTCAAAAACTTTAGAATCAAATTTCTCACATATTCAGAGTTGTCTTTTAGAATATAACACTTACTTCCAAACACATGCAGATGCTTCACAGTAGGCTTCCTTTTCGATAAAATTGGGTAGAGTGATTTGCCAAAATTTTTATTGATGAGATATCTATTTTGAGTGTAGCATGTGTAATATCCGGGATATGACGTGTAATTATTTTTGTCAATAAACAAATATTCATTGATTATTATGTAAATTTTGGTGAATTATCTGTTAATAGGTATTTGTGTTTGGATGTTTAAATGTGGTAAAATTTGAGTATTTTAATTTTTATATATCCAAAATAAAGTATAGATCATTTTGATATTTTTTTATTAATTTATTTGTTACTATATGATTTTACAAATGATTTATGGATTTAATAAATTATATTATGAGTAATTATAAATTATTTTGAATAATCGGGAATCGTCCAACTTCAACCGTTTTTACGTTCTTACAACCCGGAAGTCTCGGAAAAACTCCTTTTTAACCCAATTTGATTATTCCGAGCATTTTCCGTGTTTTGACTTTTTCGATCCGGAGTGTACTCGTGCGGTTCCCGGCGTAAATTTTTCGATACAATATTCGTTTTGGTAATTAATAAAACCCGTATTTTCGAGAAACGACATATCCTGATTAAACTATTATATTATCTTCTCGTAATTTGTGTAACCAAAGCGCTGAGATCATACCTGTATTTAGAAAAAAAGCCTGGTTTTGATAATTATCTCAAAGCCGGTACCGAATTGGATCAGTTTTGCTAATACTTAATTATTAAATATTCTATTTTTATATCCAATATGATCCAACATGGTACCAATATTCCGTAAATATAAATAGCCCTCACCGTACTTTATTTTGTACAGATAAACATAATTATACAGTAAAAAAATTATAATTATCCAGAGAAACGAACAGTGTTCTTCGCAATCGAACGAGGATTTGAAGACGTTGTTTGAATCCGATGGAGGCGTATGAATAGTCAAATCGAAGCTCTCGACAAGATGATCATATATGTATCAGAATCATCGTATAAGGTCATATATTTATCGTCATTTTCTTATTTATTTAAATTTAAATTCGGTTTTTGATTTAGAGTAATTGTTTGAATGTTTTGTTGACTGATTATGATTCCTGAGGTTACAAAGATTATTTTGGTATATAAATTTCATGATTTTAGTTATGATTTGATTAAAAATGAGTTTTTAGTTTTTGTCAAATTTTCAATCCAATTTTTAGAACTGTTCTTCAGTTGCTGATTGCATATGATTACATGAACATGGCGTATGTGGTTAGCTTTATTTTGATAGTTAACTCGTTGAATTTGGTTAAGATATGAGCAAGTTCGGATTTTTCCGATGAACTCGCCGGTGATGAATCGTTTTTCACCGAAGTTTAGTATCTAAGGGTTGTTGATGTCGATTCTTGTTTGATTTGGATTCCTGGTTGCATTTAGAACAAATTAGGACCAAACACCAAATCAAACGGTTCCTTTTTGGGCCAAATGAACTTGGCCTGAATACCAAGCTCGCCGGCCGGATTCTGGAAAACCTAGATTCCGGCGGGTTGTTCTTGGCAACCCGACCATTTTCTTGGTGACCCGTTTTCCTGAATAAACGACCCAACTTTGATCTATTTTTCCCCAATTTCAATTCTAGAACTTTGATTCTGAAATTTCTTTTTAAAAATAATTCAAAAATTCCTTATTTAATTTCTAAAAATTCATTTTTAATTCCAAAATTCATTTTAAATTCAGAAATAAATATAAATTATTTAATTAATTAATTTTAGTAAATAATTAATTATTTAATTGGTCAATTAATTTAAATATTAATTGATTAATTGATCTAATTATTTATTTATTAATTTTAATTGATTATTTGATTGGATTTAATTATTTTTTTGATTTAAAAATTCGGAAAAATAGTTTCGAGCTTTAAAATATATTTTTTTTAATTATATTAAAGGCTCAATAATTATTATTAAATAATTTTAAAGTCGAATTCGGGTATTCGAACCCTGTTAATTATTTATAAAATGATTCTGGTACCCGTTTTAATTCTGAAAAATGTTCAAAAAAATCGTATTAAATACCAGAAAAATCATTTTAACCCCGAATCTTCTTTGAAAAACTAGTTTTATCGAATACCTTGCATTCTATGTGATATGTGCTATCTTATTAATGTGATATATGCCTATGTGTTTATGGTTTGACTGTTTTGGTCATAACTTTCAATCCGTAAATCAGATTTGGGTGAAACGAAGGGAAGATAAATATTTATAACGTCTATGTGACGATTAGAATAATATGAGATTGAGTATTGATAGATACTTGTGATACCTAGAAGAGGAGTCGAGGCATAGAAAAAGAAAGCAAGTAATCAGTGAGTAGAAGCGAGCCATTAAAAAAAAAGACACGTGATTGTTGAGTAGAACTGTTAGATGAGTACAAGTGAAGTTGGAAATCATTTGTGATAAGGCCAGTATTCTTAAACCTTCTCGAGATATATTGAAAGTATACCCTGATGTTCATGTTTTATATTACAAATAATTTAAATATACCTGAGTTTTACCCAATGTTAACATGTGATAGTTGGGTTGCTTAACCCTAAACCCTGATAATATCATTCGATATTTGAGCTGCAAGCCTTATTCATTGTGAACCATTGATTGTCAAATACCCATATACTAAACAACACAAATACGATACTACCCCACAAATACATATACACCATAGACCAACACTGGAACAGAATTGCTCGAATATACAGAAATTTATATACTCAGCAATACCTTGTAACATCAAATATATACACCTTGTATAACCATTGTTCATCTAATACCTGATTCTTCTACAGGCTTAAAGCCATTCTCCCCACATACCTTGATATACTCTGATGATACTCATGAATTGCATTATGCTGTGAAATAAATGTTTTATCAATGTTAATTATGATTCTGTTTTATTGAATTACAATGTTTATCTTATGGAATTGTTTTAGAATTGGATAGTTTTCTTTATGTGGACCAGATTCGTGGTCAGACCAAATTCATGGTCGTATTAGGCCAATGTGTACCTTGGATCCAGTATATAGAGCAGAGCTGTGTTCCCTGCTCGGGGTTAGTGCGTGACAGATTAGCAGTATAACCTTGGTTTTAAAATTTAAAATGAATATCCAATTCTAATGACTGTTTGATAAGAAACTTGATTCCTCTGAATCATTTCAATTGATCGTTGTTTAACCTCAGTTATTGCTATTATGACTTGCTGAGCTAGTTAGCTCACTCTTGTGAATCTATTATGTTATTTAACAGTTAAAAAGGAAATGGCTTGTAACAAAGATTCCCAGTCCGGTGTACGAGCTAGGAGTCCAGGATGAGTTGGATCGAGCTAGCAGGAGCTATATGTTTAGTTTTGAGTTATGTAAGCTTGTAGGAATGCTTTCACTATCAGTTGTAAGTTAAACTAGTTGGGATTTGGTAAGTTGTAATAAAAGTTAAGATGGTGGCTTGTTTTCACACTTTAACCTGTTACGATCCGTGGTTGTGTAAAGAAGGGTCATTGCTTATAATATTTTATATACAGGTTTATATATTGTGTGTGTGTGTTTTAACCCCAAAATCCTGAACCGGGTTTGGAGGGCGTCACAACATCCAATGTTGACAGCTTCTTCCCAAAAACTTGTTGGCAAATTGACATCTTGCAGGATTGTTCTATCAGCCTCAAGTAGAGTTCTATTCTTTCTTTCAACTACCCCATTTTGCTGAGGTGTCCCTGCTGCTGAGAACTCTAAAACAATACCCCCGTCTTTGCAGAATTTAATTAAGATTGCATTTAAGAATTCTGTGCCATTTTCACTCCTCAATCTTTTCACACAATTCTGATCTTCAACCTACTTCTCAATTTTCTTGATGTGTTCAATAATGATTTGTGGAGTTTCATCATTTTAATGCATAAACTCTACCCATGTGTATCTTGAGTAGTCATCCACCATCACAAGTGCATATTTCTTTCTTCAAATTGATAAGATATTAACTGGTCCTAATAGGTCCATGTGAATAAGTTGTAGAGGTGCACTTATGGAATTCACAACTTTGCTTTTGTGACTAGACCTTTTCATTTTGCCTTTTTGACAACCCTCACAAACTTCATCTTGAGCAAATTCCAGATTTGGCATGTCTTTCACTAATTCCTTTTTCAACAAGGTATTAATTATTTTTTAATTCAGGTAAGAGAGATTCTTGTGCCACAGCTTGCTTTACTCAACAGATTCCTTGGTGTAGAAGCAACATATACCATCCTTATTTGCTGAGTATAAATATGCAACAAACAAGCTTCCCTTTCTTGCTACTTTCAAAGCAACTTCACCAATATTTTTGTTGATAATTGAGCATTCTCCTTTGTCAAATGAAACCTTGAATCCTCTATCTGTGAATTGACTAACACTCGGGAGATTCACCTCAAGACCAGCTACTAGTGCTACATCTTCAATGACAACATTTCCAGAAACTAACTTGCCTATCCCATTGTGAATCCTTTGTTGTTGTCTCCAAAAGTCACCAATGGGCCAGCCATCTCCTTAAATTATGATAGCAGGGCTTTATCACCTGTCATATGCCTGGAGTATCCACTGTCTATGATCCATATGACTTTCTTCACCTTGCCCTGCACGTAATGAGGACTAAGTATGTTTAGCTACCCAAGTAGTGTTCGGTACTTTCTTCTTGTTAACAGAATTTACAGAAGTAGAATTTGATGATTCAGAAAGAACAGTACTCAATGACTGATTTGCATTTTCCTTTTTAACTGTAGATCCAATTTTAACTTCTTTGAGATCTACTCTTAGTTTATGGCAGCTTGTAATCACTTTCATATTGCAGGGAATGTAATCAAATTTATCGCAGAAGGAATATGGATCTTCAGCCTTTGCTACATTGTATTTGCATGCTCCCACTTTTGGCTCACTAAAAGCCTTTTTACAAATGTTTGTTAGGTGACTTGTAGAGCCACACTTTTGACATTGTTTCCTGGGAGCATCTGCAATAAATGTAAAGTTATTGCTCTTGTTTACTCCAATCTTCCTATTCCTGTTCTTTTTTTTCTTTTCTGCATTCTCAGTCTTGATTTCTTTGATTGGTGTATTAAAAACTTGGTTGACCATGGGCTTCTTCTTAATTTGAGCCGTAAGAGTGGTTTCTTCATTTTTCTTTTCAGTATCTTCATCTGCAAGTTCTTATTTGATGACCAACTCTTCTTCACTGAAATTGACTTCATATTGACTTTATATGCCTTGAACAAAGATGCATCAACTTTTCTCAGAACAGCTGAGACATCTTGATTTGCAGATGTTTTTCCTTTGTCACCTTCATTCTTCTTATTGTTGTTCAAGGCATCATAGTCTAAACTAATAGCTATGTTAGCACATGGTTTGTTTTTATCATGGTACTGTCCAACCAACTTAGATGCATTTATAAAAGACTTCAGTTTCACCTCATTCTTCTCCAACTTCTCCCTCAACACATCTTATATTTTACTTGCACACTTAAGCTTGTTCTTCAAATATTCATTTCCTTGCTTTGACAGTTTCAAGCTCAACAAGCTGCAGTTCCAATTCTCGCTTCTCAATATCAAGCTTCGCATTTATCTTTGACAGCCTACTCATTTTCTCAGAAGCATCCACCATGCTTGTGTGGATATGAGACATCTCTACACTCATCTTTTTCAATAGTTTCTTTATATTGGCTTGTATTTAAATCAATGGTAGTTAGAGTTGGTGCCTCTGATTTTGATGAGGATGATTCTCCTTGCTCAAGAGCCATAAGTGCATAGTTTCCAAACTCTTCATTCTCATCTTCTTCATCGGTATCATCCCAACTCTTTCCTTCATCTATGTAAGCCTTTCCTTGTTGTTTCTACAAGAGAGCTTCATACTTTGCCTCTAATTCCAAATAGGCTTTATCCTTCTTCACTTTCTTTGGCTTCCTGCACTCAGTATCAAAGTGACCCAACTCATCACAGATGAAGCACCTTATCTTTTATTGTGCAAGATATGCCTGTGCTTTAAAAAGACTAAGTTAAAATTGACAGCCTTAAGTAAGTTGTATGATAATCTAAGTTTGCATTTTATATTGTATCACTTAAGTCTGTAAAAGTGTAAATAGATTAGACTGGAATATTTTTCTGTAAACAGTCTCAAGCCTAAGAATAAACTCTAGAAGAAGATCATGCTTCAGAGACAATGTGAAGAAGCTTGGAGTTGAATAAATCTGTTTTGGGAAAAACATTCTAAGTCAAGAAATCTACAAGTCACAGATTAAGTTTTATAGAGAAGTCATTCGAGAACTCCAGAATGACTTATCGAGAAGTCAAGAAAAGCCTTTAGAGAAGTCTCAGAGATATCGACAAGCGAAAATGAAGACATGAATATTAGAAATATCGATAAGTCAAAATATCACTGGAGATCTCTAAGATATCGATAAGTCAAAATATCACCAGAGATCTCTGAGATATCGATAAGTTAAAATATCACTAGAGATCTCTGAGATATTGATAAGTCAAATTATCACTAGAGATCTCTGAGATATCGACAAGTCATTTCTTTATAGAGAACTTAGAGATATCGATAAGCCAAAATGAAGACATAAAGATTGGAGACCTCGACAAGCCAAATTCTCTTATAGAGAACTCAGAGACTTCGATAAGTCAAAACAATTATAGAGTAATAAGAGATCTCGATAAGCCATTATACTTATCGAGATGTCAAGTTCTCTAAATAAAAAACTGGAGATCTCGATGTAAAACTCAAGTACAGAATGCAGATCAGTTAAATATCCAAGATTATCAATCAACAAACAAATTAATCACTGATTTGAAAAGTCTACAAAAAGCAGCTTGAAGAGTACAATATCAAAGGCCAAGATTAACTAACAAAGTAAAGTCACAGACATGCACGATCTGCAAAGATACTCTAAGCCAGAAATAGAAAGTTTTTAGTTAACTTAAAGTAGGGTTTAGTACATGCTATTACATGCTGTGTAAAACCAGTGTTTACTGTTCTATAAAGTAAACATTGGATTCTTTGTTTTAGTGTAACAAATAGATCTAGAAAATCTTGTAAATCTCAAGAGAGAAGCTGAGTTCTTAACATACCAAGAACCCACAAATTTGTAGCAAAACACTAGCTTGATTTTTATATAAAATTAAGTGAGTTTTGAAATATTGTGTGCACTGTCTTTAGTTTAGTTAACATAATATTGTTACATTTCTTATCTACTTTGTTCATCTAGTTTAAGATAATTTAAAAGCCATTAAAATTATCAAAAAACACATTCACCCCCCCACCCGTGTTGTATTCATTATCCAACAAGTGGTATCGGAGCAAAATCTGAAAGGAAACAAATTAAAGATCTTGGAAGAATAAATACACGCGTAGCAGTATCAAAATCCCTACCTTTGACAGATTTAACTACACACTATGGAAAAAGAAAATGTTGCTGTTCATTAGGATGGCCAATTCTTTATACATTCAGATCCTCAAGAATGGTCCTTTCACCCCCATGGTAAGAGTTGAGGAATCTACAGATGGAGACATAGTCATTCCAGCATATTATGCTCCTAAAGATCCTTCAGAATATACTGAACCTGAAAAAAAAGTCTCTCTGGATAGTGGCTTGCAGCTAATCTTGATAGAGGCACTTGATAATGTAATCTACAATAACATTGTCAACTGTGACACAACCAAATAAATATGGGAGAAAATAGAGATCTTATGTGAAGGAACAGAGGAGGTTAGGTCAAACCAAAGGAGGATTCTGGTTTCTCAATATGAGGTATTTATGGCTAAACCAAAAGAAGGAATCATTGATGTTTTTGAAAGGTTCAATAAATTGATAAATGACTTGCAACTAGATGATAAATATTATGAAGATGAGGAGGTTAACCTAAAGTTTCTGCTAGCTCTTCCTGACCATCTTGAACATAAAATATCAGCCATTAGAGAAGGAAGAGATTTAAGTAGAATAACTTTGGAAGTTCTATTTGGAACCTTGAAAACTTATGAACTGGAAATGCTGTGAAGAAATTCATTAAAAGCACACCATGATCATGTTATTGATGGTTCAAATGCTTTGATTGTGAATGACAGAGAAGAAAGTGAAGATGAGCAAGATGATCAAGTTTCAGTTGTTCAAGCTATGGAACAAAAGAACAAAGGACCTCAAAAGCAAGTTGTATTGGAGTTGGAGGAAGTTGAATATTATACCTTGGATGAGCTAGATGAAATGGATCAATCCATGGCTTACTTGGCTAGGAAATTATCCAACATAAAAGTCAAGAAGCCAAGGTTTTTCAAAGGCAAGGGACAATCTTCTAACATCAATAATTAGAAAATAAAAGCTCAGTACAATTCAGCTAGCAAAGGTGGCTACAAAACAGGATTGTGGACATATCAAAGATAAGGTGCTTCAACTCTGATGAGTTGGGTCATTTTGCTAGTGAATGCAGAAAGCCTAAAAAGGTGAAGAAAGAAAAGGCCTATCTTGAACTAGAAGCAAAGTATGAAGCTCTCTTGAAGAAGGAGTCTAAAAAAGCTTATATTGCAGAAGGAAAAAGTTGGGATTATACTGATGTTGATGATGAGGATAAAGAGGCTGAAAACTATGCACTCATGGTTTTTGAGCATGGAGAAGCATCCACTTCAAAATCAAAGGTACCAACTCTAACCACTATTGATTGAAATGCTAGTCAATATAAGGAGAGTGTGGGAAAGATGAGTGTGGAGATATTTCATATACATACTAGTTTGGTGGCAGCTACTGAGGAAGTCAGTAGGCTAATAAAAGCTGATGAGAATCTTGAGAGTGAGAAGCAAAAGATGGATCTACTGCTTGTGGAGCTTGAGTTAGTCAAGTAAGAAAATGAATATTTGAAAAACAAGCTGAAGTGTGCCAATTAGATTGAAACCGTGTTAAGAGAAAAGATTTAGAAGAATAAGGTGAAACTGAAATCATTCAGGAATGCATCTGAGTTGGTTGGTTAGTACCATGAGAAGAACAAGCCATGTGCTAACATAGCTATTGGTATTGATTATGATGCTTTGAATAGCAACAAGAAAGCTGTAGGTGATAAAGGAAAATCAACAAAAAATGAAGATGTCCCAACTATGTTAAGAAAGGTTAGTTTACCTATGTTCAAAGCATGTGAAGTAGATTTCAGTGAAGAAGAGTTGATCATAAAGTAAAAAATTGCTGATGAAGATAATGAGAAGAAAAATGCTGAAACAACTCCAACCTCCAAAGCTGAAAAGAAGCCCATGGTAAACCAAGACTCCAAGACACCTGTCAAGGAAATGAAAACTAAAGATGTAAGAAAGAAGAAGAAGAATAGAAATGGAAAGATTGGGATAAACAAAAGCAATAATTATGCTTATGTTGCTGATGCTCCAAGAAAACAATGTCAAAAATGTGGCCCTGTGAATCATCTAACTCACCTTTGCAAAAAGGTTGTTAGTAAGCCATGAGTAGGAGCATGCAAATATAATGAAGCAAAAACTGAAGATCCTTACTCATTCTGTGACAAGTTGCCACAAGTTGAGAGTTGATCTTAAGAAAATCAATATTGAATCTTCAGCTAAAAAGGACAATGCACATCATTCAATGAACTCTATTCTTTCTAAATCATCAAACTCTACCTCTATCAAATTTGTTAACAAGAAGATAGTACCCAACACTGTTTGGGTTGCTAAACACACTTAAACTCATTGTGTACAGGGCAAAAAGAAGAAAGACATATGGATCATAGACAGTGGATGCTCAAGACATATGACATGTGATATGGCCCTGCTATCACAGTTTGAGGAGAAGACTGGCCCATTAGTGACTTTTGGAGACAACAGCAAAGGTTTCACAATGGGATATGGCAAATTGATTTATGAAAATATTGTCATTGATGATGTAGCACTGGTAGCTGGTCTTGAAGTGAATCTTCTTTGTGTCAGTCAATTTGCAGACAAAGGTTTCAAGGTTTTATTTAACAAAGAAGAATGTACTTTTATCAGCAAGAAAACTGGTGAAGTTGCTCTGAAAGGAGCAAAGAAAGGAAGCTTATTTGTTCCAGACTTGGACTCAGCAAATGAAAATGGAATTTGTTGCTTCTATACCAAGGGATCTGTAGAGCAAAGCAAGCTATGGCATAAGAAGCTGTATCACTTGAATTTCAAGGCAATCAACACTCTAGTCAAAAATGAGTTGGTAAGTGACATGCCTAATCTGGAATTTGCTCAAGATAAAGTCTTTGATGCTTATCAAAAAGGAAAAATGAAAAGATCAAGTCACAAAAGTAAAAATGTAAATTCTATAAGTGCACCTTTGCAACTTATTCACATGGATTTATTTGGATCAGTTAATGTCCAATTAATATCAAGAAAAAGATATGCAATTGTGATGGTGGATGACTACTCAAGATATACATGGGTAGAATTTATGCACTCTAAAGATGAAACTTCACACATTATAATTGAACACATTAAGAAGATTGGGAAGCAGGCTGAAGATCAGGATTGTGTGAAAAGATTGAGGAGTGATAATGGAATAGAATTCAAGAATGCAACATTAACTGAATTCGGCAAAGATAAGGGCATAGTTCAAGAATTCTCAACTGCTAGAACACCTCAACAAAATGGGGTAGTTGAGAGAAAGAACAGAACACTAGTAGAGGCTGCTAGAACAATGCTGCAAGATGCAAAGTTTCCAACTAGTTTTTGGTAAGAAGCTGTGAACACTACATGCTATACTCATATAAGATACCTCATTAACAAGAATCTTGGAAAATCACCCTACTCAATCTTATCTAAAAGAAAGCCTACTGTAAAGCATCTTCATGTTTTTGGAAGCAAATGCTATGTGTTGAAGGACAACTCTGAATATGTGGGAAAATTTGACTTTAAAGTTTTTGAGGCAATTTTTCTGGGATATTCATTGGAAAGAACTGCATAGAAAGTCTATATGATTGAACAAAATAAGATCATGGAAAGCACATACGTTACTTTTGATGATGACAAATGTTCAGGCTTGGAATGCCTTGATGAAAATGAAGCCCTAAAGTTTGAAAACCTTAACATTGATAGTGATTCTAATGATAAAGCTGAAGTCAACACAAATCAGAGAATAGATGAAGAGTCAAATAAACAAGTGAATCATGAGAATGGAAGCTCATTTCAAACACCTGAATTTGATAGCATAAACTCAGGGGGAGAAAGAGAGGAAGGTTCTGCAAGTCATGCAAATGGTGAAGAAAACACAGAAAACTCAAGTCAATAAACTCACACCAGAAAGTGGGATAGAAGTCACACTAGAGAAGCAATTATTGGTGATCCAACTGTTGGTGTAAGGACTAGAAGTGCAACTGCAAATAAATGCCTTCATGCATGTTTTCTTTCACAAGTTGAGCCAAAGAAAACTGAGGAAGCCCTTCTTGATCCTGATTGGATATCTGCTATGCAAGAAGAGCTAAATCAGTTTAAGAGAAATAAAGTTTGAAAACTGGTTCCTCCACCAAAGAATAGAAGTATAATTGGAACAAAATGGGTGTTCAAAAACAAAATGGATGAAAATGGAATGGTCACCAGAAACAAAGTAAGGTTGGTTACAAAAGGATACTCACAGGAAGAAGGAATTGATAATGTTGAAACTTTTGCTCCAGTTGCAAGACTTGAAGCAATAAGGATTTTTCTTGCATTTGCTGCACATTCAAATTTCAAGGTATATCAAATGGTTGTGAAGAGTGCATTCCTTAATGGTGAGTTAGAAGATGAGGTTTATGTGCAACAACCACCTGGCTTTAAAGATCCAGAATTTCCAAGTTTTGTATACAAGTTACTCAAGGCTCTTTATGAACATAAACAAGCACCTAGAGCTTGGGATGACACACTGTCAGAATTTTTGATTAAGCATGGATTCACTAGAGGTACTATTGACAAGACTCTCTTCTACAAGAAGCATGGTGATGAAATGATCCTAGTTCAGATCTATGTGGATGATATTATCTTTGGTTCTATAAATGCAATGCTTTTCCAAAGATTCTTTAAGCTTATGCGGAGTGATATGAAATGAGTATGATGGGGGAATTAAGTTACTTTCTTGGACTTCAAGTCAGTCAAAGAAGTGATAGAATCTTCATCAGCCAAACTAAGTATGTCAAAGTTTTATTGAAAAAGTTTGGCATGGTTGATTGTTCACCTACATCTACACATATGTCTACAACTACAAAGTTGGATGAAGATAAAAAGGGAAAGAGTGTAGACATCTCAAGCTATAGAGGAATGATTGGATCTTTGCTTTACTTAACTACAAGTAGACCAGACATCATGTTTACAACATATTTGTGTGCAAGATTTCAAGCCAATCCAAAAGAATCACATTTGATGGATGTGAAGAGGATTTTCAGATACTTGAATGGGACTCCAAACTTGGGATTATGGTATCATAAGGGAACTGGTTTTGAAGCTGTTAGTTACACAGATGCAGATTTTGCTGGATGCAGGGTTGACATAAAGAGTACTAGTGGAAGCTGTCAGTTTCTTGGACAAAGACTTGTATCCTGGTATAGCAAGAAATAACAATATGTATCAACTTCCTTAGCTGAGGCTGAGTACATAGCTGCTAGAAGCTGCTGTGCTCAAGTGCTTTGGATTAGAAATCAACTAATGGACTATGGCCTAGTATTACACAAAATTCCAATTATGTGTGACAATACTAGTACAATATGTGGCTAATCCAGTTTCATTCTAGAACAAAGCACATTGATGTAAGGTACCATTTTATTAGAGAACATGCTGAAAATGGTACCATTGAGCTCATTTTTGTTCCAACAGAAAAATAATTATCTGACATTTTTACTAAACCTTTGGATGAAGCAACTTTCACTAGACTTGTAGGTGATATTGGAATTCTTAATTCTTCATCCTAAGGCAAGAACTCAGCTAATGTTTTACAGCAGATCAATTACTAATAAATCAAAATTCATTTGATAAATTGGAAATTAACTGAAATATGAATTATAAATATTTCAGAAATCTCTACATATTTATTTTTCAAAATTCAAAATTTAGCTTTTCTAAGAAAACTGTCTAAATGTTGATTTACATTGTCAATATCTAGCATTAGCACAAGGAATAATCATGTGATCAAGAGTATATAGAGAACAGAGTTCTCGATAAGTCTAATTGACCTATCGATAAGTCATTTTAAGACTTCTCGAGTGAGTTCTCGACAAGTCATTTTTTTGAATTCTCGAGGGACTTCTCGATAAGCTTTATTATGATTTATCGATAAGTCATTGTAGAGTTCTCTATAAGTGTTAACTCATAGAGTTCTTTACAAGTACAATTTTAGACTTATAAATAACTCAAAAATGAAATACTTTAATTCAATAAATTATTTTGGTAAATTACTCTTGATAAATTAATTCTGATTTTATTTGGATTTATTCAAATAAAAATTGGAAACTATTCAATCCATTCTGGACAAACTGAGTATTTATTTGACATCTCGACAAGTCAGTTTTAGTTCTCTAAAAGAGTAATTTAAAATGACTTCTCGATATAAAATTCTCTTTTCAAAATGACTTCTCGATAAGCTAATTCAAAACATCTATTTTTGAGTTCTCGATAAGTCATTTGCTTTTACTATAAATACTCAGACATCTCGACATACACATACTTACGCCTTCAAGAACTCTAAGTGACCTAGATTTTTCCATTTCAAACTGATTTCTCTCTCGTTTCGAACTCTTTCTCTTTAATTTCTTTTACCCACTAAACTTCATACTCTTCTCAATGGCATCAAACACTATTTTACCCTTTATCTTAAAAGAAACCAACTTTCTTGCATTTCTGGATACAAATCAAGCTCCTGAAGCTTTTAAGAGCTTTGTTAAGTTCTTTTCTAAGACATACTTTGTGGGGGCTCTTACTGCTAATCATATGTTTTACTTGGATGTGTTAGGGGATTTCTGGAATACAACAGTGACAAGAACAGTTGTGCATGTTCACAATAAAACACACGCGAAAATACATGCAAGCGTACGCGATCACAAGTAGTATAAGATTTAAGTCAAGTTCGTTCCCACGGAGATTGGTTTAGGTTAAGTTCAGATTATGCACTTATGCAACAATGTGTGATTATCGTTCATAGCTAAGACAAGTAACAAATTTGAGTTGAATAATTACTTAAGAGATTATACTAGCATGCATTAACTAAAAGATTAAAACTGATTTACTTATATGAGAATAAAACATGGGATTCTAACTTCATTAAATACTTCATTCAAAGTTTATGTCTTTATCAATAGTATGCGATGGTGATGATAACTAATCAGATAACACGAAATTAGTATACGCTATCGTTCGATATACGTATACCCTACTACTATGCATCCACAATCAAGATAGAAGGATATAGACACCAATTATGCTTAGACCCTATATGTCTATAGAATTTGAAAACATAACGTTTTAAGAACAAGTTATCTATTATGATTACATAGAGTGTGTAAGATGGTTAAAATTATACTACAAATTATGCATGTCAATTCATACATAAACCTTTGCTAGCATGGCAAGTTCTAAACCTCTATATTCATCGTCGCTTCAATAGAGATTAACAAACAATCTTAGATGTTAGCTATGCATCAAAGACGAATAAGCACAACCAAACTAGGAAATCATAAATCACCACACACTAAAGATTTAGAACAATCAACTATTAAAATCCATAAATAAATCCGCTAGAACCCCATGACAACGATTAGTTCATGATCGAACGCATCGTCACCATGGGTTCCAATGAAAATATGGTAATAAATAAGTTCAAAATGCTACGAGATAATATAAAAGTACTAGGGTTTAGAACAAATCAAAAGACAAGCATCCAAAAGTATCTCCTAAATTGAAGAATACAAAAGAATGAACTAATTCTTCTTCTCCTTATCCGTCTCGTATGCACTAGGTCTTCTTAATGTTCTCCCTCGCTTTCTTGTTATTAAAAACATCTTCTCTTCATTATATATAATCCCCTGGATCACCTGGACACTCCAAATCTTCAAATTAGAGTAGAAACAGGATTCTGCAGTTTTGTACTGGCGTGGCCGCGCAGCACTGGAGTGCGGGCGCACTGACCTACTGGAATAACTGGCGCGGGCATGCCTAACCTATCACGGGCGCGCTGTGCTTCTGCTTTTTTTCTACAGTTTCTTCTTTTGGCACTCCATTCTTCTTGCGATCCTCCGAAACTCAATTCCTAACTTTGGATTAGCATAAAATCATTGTAAAGCTCCTTTCCACCTCCTGACCAGTGCCCTGCAATGACTCAACACAAAACACATCAAAAATACCAAATACTTGTCCAAACACCAACTTAAGCCGAAATGAAGCGTTCCAAGTGGATATAAATTCCACTTATCACACTCCCAAACTTAAATCAATGTTTGTCCTCAAGCATAAACAGACTCAATGGAAAAAAACACAATTAATGCAGGAATGCAACTGATATGAATATTCAACAATCCTCTCAGAATAACCATAACCAATCAACAAGCAAATGTCGCTAAGAATGCAATTACTTGAAATAGAGTTAAACTAAATCCCACAATCCAACTTACAAGCCAGAAACGTGCATGTGTGAAATGCTTATCAGATATACTCCCAACACTAGATCAATAATCATATCCTATTTGTCGCCAAAACAATCACAAGTTTATAAATAGAATAGATGTTAAACACATAATGACTCATAATACCTCATTTGTACTAGAGTTATACAAGGATCATGCTATAATACTGAAACATAAACACAAAAATGCTTATTTGACCATGCCATGAATGAGGTCCCAAAAGACTTATACAATAATACCCATGTAGCAAGCGTTAGGTTAGCGGATACCAAACTATACAAGCTTTAGGTCACTTGGCACAAAGTCCCCTAGAACTTAATTGCTCGAGTATTAAAGAGCTCGCCCTTGGTCAATTCTACATAAACACATAACAACATATTTTCTTTTCTTTTCTTTTCTTTTCTTTTTTTCCTATGAATCTGAATGAGTGTGTTTCGCTCCATGTCATTCAACCCTAGACTACTCATAAAAATATGAGCCGGATACTAGCCATTTGACGCCTAGCTCTATTCACAATAAGCAATGAAATCCATGATTTCCCCAGTTTAAAATTCAGTGTTCCTATGTCATTACGAGAATAACAAAAATTCTAAATATAACCAAGTGATTAAATTCCGATAAACAAACAAGTATGATCATGATCTAGTTCAAAAGCAACCTATAAGACTTGTTAATTCTTTTTTGTTTCTGGGCATGCAAATCAATTCATTAGGACTTAATCATCACTCTACTGGACATCACTACACTCAAATTAAGATCAACAAATCAATCAGAAATAGCTCAATCTAAGGGATCATGTTATATGCATGCAAATGCAACTCCATGGACTCACATACAAACACAAACAAATATGCAAAACAAAAATGCAAACAACTATATGAACAATAATGCAAAAATACGAATGAACTACAGTAAACATGCAAAATGAATTTATATGGACACAACACACACTACTAATCCTTACATTATCACCCCCAAAATTAAAATTTTCAATGTTCTCATTGAAGGTAATAATAAGGATACAAGGCATACCTAGTCGTCGGTAGGATCACCCTCCTCGGGTGGAGTATCAGGTGGTGGGTACACAGAATCAACTCTAAATACAGGCCAATCGACCTCGACACTAGTGGCCTGGAAAGCAGTACCCAAATCCTGTGTCAAATCCGCTGCAAAACGACTGTGAATGTCGTGCATCGCATCCATGTGCCTAGTCAATCTCCTGTACTGAGCATCTCCAAGTCCAGAACTATCCCCTGTCTGCTGTGCACGAGAAGATCTAGCGGCTCTACGAGAGGATCTAGTAGCTGCCTGACGTGCCTGAGAAGAACCCCCTGTATAAGTTTGATCAGCTGGCTGGCCACCCGGTAGATGATCATATGTAAACTCAAGCTCTTCTCATCGGCTTTACTGCCATACCACTCCTTCAGCTGCTGAATCATCGAGCTACCAATGGGAGCACTCGGCATCTGTAGCTACTCATGCTCGGGCCATCTAACACCCATCGTAGTGCACAACCTCGTAACAAAGAAGGCATGAGGAATCACCCCCGTGGTCCCTCCTTGCAAGAAACGCAGTATACTCTGATGAATAATATAGTCGAGATCAATATATTCTTCATTCAAAATCCCCCACAACAGAATAGCCCGATCCATAGTAACCTTGTGTGAATGCGAAGATGGCTTGATATTAGCACACACAAACAGGTTCCAAGCCCTAACATACCTGTTCATACACGAAGCAGGAAAAGTAAGCAGCTCATTCGTGCCCGCCTTGTACTTCCACTTCGTGCCTAGAATACGCAACTCTGCCACAATATAATCCAAGTCCAAATCCTCCCTAGTCTTCTGCACCCAATCCTCAACAATCGGAAGTCTCGCAGGTCTATTGATAACCCGACGAATAGCAGCAGGAGTATAATCAACAGTCAACCCACGAACTACTGAAAAACCATTCTTGTCTGCTTGAGCATTCACATAAAATTCCCGCACAATGCTCAACGGGACTGCAGCGGGTGTCTCACAGAAAGTCTGCCATCCCTTCTCAACAATCATCTCCAAAAGCTTCCCATCATTAGCCATGGGTAAGAAACCCCTTCCCTTCATAACCGGTTTAGACATCAACCGGGTAAACTCTGCCTGTGCCTCCGGAGAAGAAAATCTGTTCGCCGTGCCTCCCACACTAGAATCCTCGGTAGATGAGGGATTAGTCCTACTACCCGCGGTTCTTGCTCTTTTGGGTGTCACAACAAACAAATGATAGAGAATTGGGTGTTTGTATTGTGTAGAAGAGGCTAGGGTTTTGTAAGTATATGAGATGGTTGTGTATATAAGAAGAGATATATATATAGGAGAGGTATAGGATGGGTGGGGAGTTGTTTAGGGTTATGGGATAATGGGTAGTTTTAGGGTATAATTCGGGTAAGGAGTGGGGTTTGATCTGATTTTTTTTTCTTCTGATTTTCTCTTTTTTTTTCTTTTCCAGACAGGTTGCGCAGCCTCCCTTCTTCCAGCGTGGGCGCACCGTGCTTCTGGAAAATATTTCATTTTTTTTTCATTTTTTTGGTTTTTTTTCATTTCGAAGCTACTATATAACAAAGAATGGGTTGCCTTCGATAAAGCGCTTGGTTTACGTCGCTAGCTTGACGTGAAACTTCGAAATCAAGTTGTCGTAAGAACGGCTCTCACCACCTCACGGTTCCCCATATCACCATAGTAATGCTTCAACCTCTGTCCATTTACGTTGAACGCTTGGTCCGGATGCTATCAAAAATCTTCACAGCTTTATATGGAAACACAGTTTTGATAATGAACGGTCCTGACCACCTCGACTTAAGCTTTCCTGGAAAAAGACGGAGACGAGAGTTGAACAATAGAACTTGCTGACCAGGCACAAATGACTTATGCACTAACCTCCTATCTGTTGGGAACCACAGACTTAGGGTGTTACTACATTTTACGATAAAGATTACGAAAAGAGGATTACCTTGTTAATGGTTGATTCCACGCTCTTCTATTTTATTCCCAAATTCCCTTGAGCGAAGTGTGGCCTCCGTCTTCTCAAGTTATCCTCTCTTCTTGCTCCTTGGTGGCTACAATATGTTTTCACACAATTCCAAGCAAGAAGAGAATAAGAATATATATAGGCTACAATAGGGACCATGGATAATTAGGTTGGGCCTTCTAATTACATCTTGAGCCTAGCCCAATGTAATTAAATATTAATTCAATCCACTAAAGAATTAATATTTGCACTACCTTTCCTAATACCGTAATTTAATTAATTCGGTTCCAATATTATTTGCTTATTAAATTCCCCATGTTTAAAATATCATATGTCCATTAATTAAATAAATTACTGATAATTTATTTAATTAATATCTTTTATCTTTGATCATCCACTCAACCTTTATTTAATTATGCCAGAATAAATTCCACCTGCAGGGTTTCACATAATTAAATCTTTTTGAGCTTTCAAGGGGACATCATTAACCCGAATATTATCAGGACATGGATTCCTTCAATAAATAATATCCACCATGTATATAATTCCATCACCCAAAATATAATGATATAATTCAAAAGAATTATTTCATATATAAATCAAAGCATGTAAATAATATACACGTGTCAATTACTATTTCCGGATTAAGAACCTAAGCATTAGTAATAACATAGAATCTTAGTTCTCCTTCTTAATCAGTATTAAGGGAACAATTCTAAATTTGATCCTGTTCAATATACACAAAGTATACTAGTATTATTTATTAGCCAATATAAACTAATCTAAATAATACTACAGCCATACAAGTGGATTTTCCAACACCACCTGTGCTGTGAACCTTATTATATTATATAACCGTATTTAACAATATAATATTCTGTATCCCATTTGATACTAGATTGTTCACAATATATAATATTAGACAACATGTAAACATTCAAATGATTCTCAAATAAACTGGCCAGAAATAAATGTACATACTTCAAATAAATATTTTCAGTATACACTAACAATCTCCCACTTATACTCAAAATATTCTATGTGTATATCAGTGTTTATTTAATCCACTAGTACATAAAAATCTATGTGTCCATCCATCTGACTCCTATCGCTTCCACATGCTTGTCAAAAACCTTGGTTGGCAAGCTCTTTGTGAAAGGATCTGCTCGGTTGTCTTCTGATGATATGTGAGCCACAACTATATCCCCTCGCTTTACGATTCCTCGTATGAGATGATACTTACGTTCAATATGTTTAGCTGCTTTGTGGTCTCGCGGTTCCTTTGAATTTGCCACAGCACCAGTGTTATCACAATACACCGTCAAACTCCTAGGCAAATTAGGTACCACATCTAAGTCCAAAAGGAAGTTCCTGAACCATACAGCCTCCTTGGAAGCCTCAGAGGCCGCCACGTATTCGGCCTCCATGGTGGAGTCTGTAATGCATTTCTGCTTTACACTCCTCCATATAACGGCTCCACCTCCCAAAGTAAAAACATATCCCGAGGTTGATTTCCTCTTATCCCTATCTGATTGGAAATCTGAATCAGTATATCCCAAAGGAAATAGATTTGAGGCCTTGTAAATTAACATATACTCCTTAGTCCTTCTCAGGTACTTGAGTATAGTTTTCACTGCACTCCAATGTTCCTGACCTGGGTTGGACTGATATCTACTAACCATGCCTACAGCAAAACAGATGTCAGGCCTCGTACATAACATAGCATACATTAAGCTTCCACATGCTGAAGCATAAGGAACTGCTTTCATGCTCTCTATATCCTTAGGTGTCGAAGGACACTGCTTCTTAGATAGAGCAACTTCATGCTTAAAAGGTAAATAACCTTTCTTGGAGTTCTGCATGTTAAAACGAGCTAATACTTCATCAATATAGGGCTCTTGAGATAAAGCCAACATCCTTTTCTTGCGATCCCTTATAACTTTGATCCCAAGGATGTATGCCACTTCACCTAAGTCCTTCATGTCAAATTGTTTGAACAACCATGCCTTTACTGATGACAACATCTCAACATTGTTTCCAATGAGTAAAATATCATCTACATATAGTACTAGAAAAACCACTGCATTACCTTCACTTCTCTTATACACGCACGATTCGCTTGGACTTTGATCAAATCCATATGACTGGACTGCCTGATCAAAATGAATATTCCAGTCTCTAGAAGCTTGTTTAAGTCCATAAATAGACCTCTTAAGCTTACATACCAGATGCTCTTGGCCTTCCTTAATGAATCCTTTTGGTTGCTGCATATAGATGGTTTCTTCAAGACTTCCATTAAGAAAAGCTGTCTTGACATCCATTTGCCAAATCTCATAATCGAGATGAGCTGCTATAGATAAAAGAATACGGATTGACTTAAGCATGACTACCGGTGAAAAGGTTTCCTCATAATCGATACCTTCTTTCTGAGTATACCCTTTCGCAACAAGTCTTGCTTTCCAGGCTTTCACCTTTTTATCTAATCCCCTCTTTTTCTTGTAGATCCACTTACATCCAATAGGTTTTATACCTTTGGGTGGTTCCATGAGCTCCCAGACCTGATTAGAATACATTGATTCTATCTCAGATTCCATCGCTTTTTGCCAAAAATCTGCATCTTTGTCTTGTACTGCCTCTTCGTATGTACAGGGATCATCATCATGTTCACCAGGGACCAAGTCTGAAGACTCTCCCAAAAACATGAATCTATCAGGCTGTTGAACAACCCTCCCACTACGACGAGGCACTGGTGCGGTATTAGTGACAGGTTGTACATTATGTTGTGGTTGTTCTACTTGTACTACAGCTTCATGGGTATTATTTATCCCTCCCACTAGTTCCTCTAAAACAACACTACTCATGGGTTTGTGATTCATTATATAGTCCTCCTCCAAGAATCTTGCATTGGTGCTAACAATGACATCCCGATTCTTCGGACCATAAAATAAATATCCTTTCATTCCCATGGGGTAGCCTACAAACAACTTTACTTCTGTACGAGATTCTAACTTAGTCGCGTTCTTGTTCAGCACATGTGCTGGACAACCCCATATTCGAATATGTCTTAGACTCGGTTTATCCCCGGTCCATAATTCTAAGGGGGTTTTAGGAACCGACTTAGAAGGTACTAAGTTCAGAAGATAAGCTGCTGTCTCTAAGGCATGTCCCTAAAACGACTTGGGTAAATCCGAATAACTCATCATCGATCTAACACTCTCTAAAAGAGTTCGGTTCCTTCTCTCTGCTACACCGTTCTGCTGGGGTGTGCCTGGTGCAGTTAACTGGGATTCTATCCCATTTTTTGATAAATATTCCCTAAATTCTCCAAGCAAGTATTCGCCACCACGATCTGATCGTAGTGACTTGATACTTTTATTAAGTCGCTTCTCCGTTTTAGCATTGTACTCTTTGAACTTATCAAAGCACTCAGACTTACGGCGCAACAAATAAACGTACCCATATCTAGAATAATCATCAATGAAAGTGACGAAATATTCATAACCACCTCTTGCTTGGATATTTATGGGTCCACATAAATCAGAGTGAACCAATTCTAATACTTGTTTGGCTCTATTCCCCTTTGCCTTGAAAGGCCTATTAGTCATTTTACCTTCCAAGCAGGATTCACAAAATGGAAATGGCTCCACTGCCAATGAGCTTAAAGGCCCGTCTACTACCAGTCTTTGAATCCTCCTCAAGTTAATATGACCTAATCTCAAGTGCCAAAGATATGTTTGGTTCAAACTAGAAGGTTCCTTTCTTTTAGTAGAGTTAGAAGATGTGTTGTTCAATTCCCTAAATTGTAGTTGCAGTGCAGATTGACTAGGATTAATTATATACAAATTGTCTTGCAATGTACCAGAACATATAATTCGTTTATTCATCATAATAGAAACATTACGATCCAAACAAACATTATAACCATCCAAAGCAAGTTTAGAAACCGAAATTAAATTCCTTCTAAAAGAAGGTACTTAAAGACAATTGTTCAAAACCAAAATCCTATCAGAACCAAAAAATAAATGAATAACTCCTACTGCAACTACTGTTACTTTCGTAGCATCTCCCATGAACACGTATATCTCACCATCTCTAAGCATTCTAGATAGCTGGAACCCCTGCATAGAATTACAAACATGATCAGTGGCTCCTGTATCTACACACCAAGTGCTCGTAGATATAGCCACTATAAATGTTTCTGTAACTAGAGAAAGAGACATACCAGTATTTTTTGTCTTCTTAGGAAGAGGACAATCCTGTTTCCAGTGACCTGACTGTTTGCATCTGAAACACTTTCTCTTAGGCTTTTTCACACCACCCTGAACTCCCACTGCCTTCACAACTTTCTATGTCTGAGCCTTTTTCTTCTTCTTAATACCTTTCGGCTTAGAGGAAGAACCTTTCTCAGCCACATACACTTGAACACTCTGCCGAAATAATCCTTCAGCTGCCTGAAGTTCTGTTAGCAGTTCTGCGAGACTATACTGCCTCTTGTTCATGTTGTAATTCAAGCGAAACTGCTCAAAACTCTTGGACAAGCTCATAAGGATAATGTCAATCTGGGTTTCCCCGTCAAGTTCAGCACCAAGGATCTCTATCTCATTCAGATGCGATATCATCTTGAGAACATGATCCTTTACAGGTGTGCCTTCATCCATCTGAGTGTTCATTAAAGCCTTCATGGCTACTTGCCTAGCAGCCCTATTCTGATCTCCAAAAAGTTCCTTGAAATTAAAGAGCATATCCGAAGCAGTGGCCATAGACTGATGCTGATGCTGCAAAACACCCGACATTGCTGCCAGAATGTAACATCGCGACATCTCATCAGCCTTAATCCACCATTTATAATACTATTTCTCATCTTCAGGAGCATCAGCAGCAGGCTGTTCAGGCTTGGGTTCATAAGTGCAAAACTTGCACTCCTCAGCAGTCAACACAATGTCCAAATTTCGTTTCCATTCAATATAGTTAGGTCCGGTAAGTTTGTTATCCTTAAGTATGGTGAATAGTGGATTAAAGCCCATTTTATCCTGAGAATCATGCATAAAAACATCACATAAATAAGGGTGCATTAATTATTAAGATTTAATGCACTAACATCTAAACACCATAAGCTTCTGGTACGCCACGATGTGTGACATGTATACCACCTAATTTTGTTTAAATGTTACTTCGGTCCTATTACTAAACAATATGCCACGTTGGGGTGGACTATATTATTTTTCATAGCTAAGTGTATACCATCATCAAATCTTAAATTATTTGAAATCTATGGAACTTGGTACGCCACGATGGGTGGCGTGTATACCTTCCAATATTCGTAAATTTGCCTTAAATAGAATACTTCAATTCAATATTCATCAATGGTTTGATTTCCAGGTAGTGGAGGAGTCACATCGGTCTCGCTTAAAACCCACAGCCTTACAAGTTCGATGAACCCGTTTTTGACAAAATCGCCCCAAATCAGAAATAAAGAAAATTCGTATTTATTCCTTTCAAAATTTATTAATTTAAGAAGTTTGTTCTAGTAATTTCTATAACATTCTAGACACCATAAATTACATGCCACGATGGGTGACGTATATATAATTTATATTCGTCTTTATATTAAATTACCTACAACCAATAATGGAGACCATGGGATTTAATTTCATATTAATTCCCTCTCCCACTTAGATTTTTTTTTTATTAAAATTGAGGAATTTTAAAATTAAATGGGGCCCTATGTTGTTATAATTATGTCTAATCATGCATTCAAAATACACACATAATTTTAGCAACATATAACATTTAATTAAAGCAATAAATAAATTTTATGTCCATGTCGTCCTAATTAAGTTAAACATGCAATTTTAAAAGAATTACATACATAATTAACGACACACATAATCAATAAATTAAAGCAATAATTAAAATTTAATGGAAAAAATTAAAATAAATTTTCCACTATTATGGCCCTTGAAAAAAAATCCAGCTCTAAAAAAAAATCTGCCCCAAGCGCGCCCCGATGCCCCCAGCAGCCCCAGCAGCCCCGGCAGTCCCGGCTGCCGCAGCAGCCCCAACAGTCCCAGCTGCCGCAGCGGCCCCAGCGGCCCCAGCTGTCGCAGCGGCCGCAGCGCGCGCGCCTGTTGCTTTTCTGTGAGTTTTGTTTTGATTTTGTTCGATCCAAACATCAACAGCAGCCCCTTGTAATCGCACAGCGGAACAAAAAACTACCGGAATTGATTTTCGATCGCACATAACTTGTTACAAAATACCCGGAATAATTACAAAAAAATAGATCTAATACAAAACTAATTTTGTAAAATCTATTCTAACACGATCAACCCTCGTGTAAATTACAACCACGATTAAACCACGTGTAATATACATGGCCATAATAGTGGATTAACAACCTGCATAAAAAACAATACAAGCAAAACACTATATACACGGATATATAATTATGACATGAACATTATATCATAAAACGTAGAACCCATTACCAGGCTCTTGATACCAATTGTTGGGAACCATGGACTTAGGGTGTTACTACGTTTTACGATAAAGATTACGAAAAGAGGATTACCTTGTTAATGGTTGATTCCACGCTCTTCTATTGTATTCCCAAATTCCCTTGAGCGAAGTGTGGCCTCCGTCTTCTCAAGTTATCCTCTCTTCTTGCTCCTTGGTGGCTACAATATGTTTTCACACAATTCCAAGCAAAAAGAGAATAAGAATATATATAGGCTACAATAGGGACCATGGATAATTAGGTTGGGCCTTCTAATTACATCTTGAGCCTAGCCCAATGTAATTAAATATTAATTCAATCCACTAAAGAATTAATATTTGCACTACCTTTCCTCATACCGTAATTTAATTTAATTATTTCGGTTCCAATATTATTTGCTTATTAAATTCCCCATGTTTAAAATATCATATGTCCATTAATTAAATAAATTACTGATAATTTATTTATTTAATATCTTTTATCCTTGATCATCCACTCAACCTTTATTTAATTATGCCAGAATAAATTCCACCTGCAGGGTTTCACATAATTAAATCTTTTTGAGCTTTCAAGGGGACATCATTAACTCGAATATTATCAGGACATGGATTCCTTCAATAAATAATATCCACCATGTATATAATTCCATCACCCAAAATATAATGATATAATTCAAAAGAATTATTTCATATATAAATCAAAGCATGTAAATAATATACACGTGTCAATTACTAGTTCCGGATTAAGAACCTAAGCATTAATAATAACATAGAATCTTAGTTCTCCTTCTTAATCAGTATTAAGGGAACAATTCTAAATTTGATCCTGTTCAATATACACAAAGTATACTAGTATTATTTATTAGTCAATATAAACTAATCTAAATAATACTACAGCCATACCAGTGGATTGTCCAACACCACCTGTGCTGTGAACCTTATTATATTATATAACCGTATTTAACAATCTAATATTCTGTATTGCATTTGATACTAGATTGTTCACAATATATAATATTAGACAACATGTAAACATTCAAATGATTCTCAAATAAACTGGCCAGAAATAAATGTACATACTTCAAATAAATATTTTCAGTATACACTAACACTATCATGCCATCTCTTGACCTTCTCCTTGTATACTTTATTATTCTCATAAGCATGTAGTCGGAACTCATCGAGTTCATTAAGTTGAAGCATTCTCTTCTCTCCAGTAGCTCCCATGTCAAGATTCAGTTTCTTCAAAGCCCAATACGCTTTATGCTCTAACTCCGCAGGCAAATGACACGCCTTACCATATACCAATTGGAAAGGAGACATCCCTAGAGGAGTCTTGAATGCTGTTCTATAGGCCCAAACAACTTCATCTAGCTTCAACGACCAACCCTTCCTTGATGGACTCACAACCTTCTCTGAGGTTCGCTTGATCTCTCAATTCGACACTTCAGCTTGCCCATTAGTTTGTGGATGGTAGGTTGTGGCCATACGATGATTCACATGATATCTTTCCATTAATGCAGTAAATTTGCGATTGCAAAAATGCGATCCCTCGTCAATGATTATGACCCTTGGAGTACCAAAACGTGTGAATATCTGCTTATGAAGAAAATTTATCACCACCTTAGCATCGTTGGTTGGAAAAGCTTTAACCTCAACCCATTTGGACAAATAATCCACCGCCAAAAGAATATACTGATTATTGCATGACGAGATAAATGGCCCCACGAATTCGATTCCTCAAACTTCAAAAATCTCAACTTCAAGAAGCACATTAAGAGGCATCTCGTCTCTCTTGGAAATATTTCCAACTTGTTGGTAGCGATCACATCTTAATACGAACTGATGAGCATCTTTAAACAAAGTTGGCCAGAAAAATCCCGCTTGAAGAATACGGGCAGTTGTTTTCTCTCCACCATAATGACCACCATAAATAATGGAGTGACAATCTCTCAAAATACCCTTCGTCTCACTATACAGAATGCACCTCCTTATTATCTGATATGCTCCCTGTCTGAACAAGAACGAATTATCCCATCGATACCACTTCACCTCATGTAGAAACTTCTTCCTTTGATCATAAGAGAGTTCTTGGGGAATGACATTACTCAAAAGATAGTTCACAATGTCTATAAACAATGGTTCTTATTTTTGCAATCCGAAGAGTTATTCGTCAGAAAAAGATTCATTGATAAACGTGTTATCCTGTGAAGCCTTACCTTGATCTTCCAAATGTGAGAGATGATCCGCTACCTGATTTTATGTACCTTTTATGTCATTAATTTCCAGCTTGAATTCTTGAAGCAATATAATCCATCATATCAAGCGAGGTTTTGAATCTTTCTTCAAGATGAGGTATCGAATAGCAGCATGATCAGTAAAAACTGTCACGTTTTTCCCAAGTAAGTAAGATCGAAATATCTCGGAACCATAGAAAATTTCCAAAAGATCCTTCTCTATAGTAGTGTAATTCAGCTGAGCACCATTAAGGGTTTTACTATCATAGTAAACTAGATGAAAAATGTTCTTCTTTCTCTGGCCAAGAACAGCTCCAATTGCAAAATCACTAGCATCACACATCATCTCGAAGGGCTCATTCCAATCAGGTGTAGTAATAACAGGTGCTGTAGTCAAACTCTTTTTAAACTCTCGAAAGCATCTAGAAATTCTTCATCGAATTTGAATGGAACATCCTTCTCCAACAGATTACACAAGGGTTTAGAGATTTTTGAGAAATCTTTGATGAATCGCCGATAAAAACCCGCATGACCAAGAAAACTACGGATTCCCTTAACTGAGATTGGTGGAGGAAGATTTTCAGTAACCCCCACCTTGGCCTTATTTACTTCAAGACCTTTGCTAGATACCTTGTGCCCAAGAATGATACCCTGTTGCACCATAAATTAACATTTTTCCCAGTTAAGCACCAGATTGGTCTCAACTCATCTTTTCAGCACAAAACCAAGATTATGCAAACACTCGTCATAAGAAGTCTCGAAAACAGAAAAGTCATCCATGAACACCTCCACATTAGTGCCAATCATATCAGAGAATATGGCCATCATACATATCTGAAAAGTAGCAGGTGCACCAGAAATTCCGAAAGAAACTCAACGAAAAGCGAAAGTGCCAAAAGGACAAGTCAAAGTGGTCTTCTCTTGATCTTCTAGGGCAATGCAAATATGATTATAGCCCGAATACCCATCCAGAAGACAATAATACTCAAGACCAGCCAACCTGTCAAGTATTTGATCAATGAATGGAAGCGGAAAGTGATCCTTCCTATTGGCTTTATTCAGCTTTCGATAGTCCATGCATACTCTCCACCCTATGACTATCCGAGTAGGAATGAGCTTATTCTTTTCATTTATAACAACTGTAATGCCTACTTTCTTAGGCACACACTGCACTGGGCTTACCCATGAACTGTCAGAAATCGGATAGATGATCCCTGCATCCAGCCATTTAAGAATTTCTTTCTTCACTACCTCCTTCATGATAGTATTTGGTCTTCTCTGTTGTTCAACTGTTGGCTTACTTCCTTCCTCAAGCAGAATTTTATGCATGCAGTAAGAAGGGCTGATTCCCTTGATATCTGCTATAGTCCATCCAATTGCTGATTTGAATTCTCTCAGAATTCTCAAGAGCTTGCCTTTATCACTACCTGAAAGGTCAGATGCAATAATAAGAAGTAAAGTAGATGTATCGTCTAAAAAAAGCATACCTCAAGTGATCAGGCAGTGGTTTGAGCTTAAGTGTGGGAGTTTCCTTAATAAATGGTTTGAGACGCTCCTGAGAATTTTTTAGCTCCGATAATCCAAGAGACTCGAATGGCAAGTCTAATCTCCTTTTCCATGGAAAAGCATTCAAATACTACAGCTGCTCTGTCCCCTCTTCATCTTCACTATCAGATTCCCCTGTTAAGGTTATCTCTAAGGCATTTGTCCTTAGCAATTGATCAAGCTCCGAAGTCACTACAGAGTCAACCAACTCTACTTTAAAGCACTCCTCTTCATCAGTAGGGATTTTCATTGTGTTGAAGACATTAAAGGTAAAGTCCTGACCCTGAACCCTCATAGTAAGCTCACCCTTCTACACATCGATCAGAGTTCGGCTTGTAGCTAAGAATGGTCTCCCCAAGATAATGGGAATTTTCTTATCTTCCTCGAAGTCCAGAATGACAAAATTAGCAGGGAAGATGAGTTTACCCACCTTAACCAAGACATCCTGAACTACTCCTCGCGGATAAGTGATGGAACGGTCAGCAAGTTGCAAGGATATTTACCAGTTTTGGGTCAGGCAGACCAAGTTTCTTGAAAATGGATAAGGGCATCAGATTGATGCTAGCTCCCAAGTCACACAAACACTTGTCGAAAGATAGATTGCCAATGGTGCATGGTATCTTGAAGCTTCCTAGATATTTAAGTTTAGGAGGTAGTTTCTGTTGTAGCACAACACTACACTCTTCCGTTAAAGCAACGGTTTCCAACTCTTCAAGTTTTAGCTTCCCAGAAAGAATACCCTTCATGAACTTAGAATAGCTCGATATTTGTTCTAGAGCTTCCGCAAAAGGTATGTTAATGTGCAACTTCTTGAAAACCTCCAAAAACTTGGCAAACTGCATGTCGAACTTCTGCTTCTGAAGCCTTTTAGGATATAGAGGAGGTAGATAGACTTGTTTGTCTCCTATATTCAGCTCAGGAGTAATGTTTTCAACATCATTCTTCTTCGGTTCCACTTCGTCACCCTTCTGTAAAACTGAATCAGACAAAATTTCATTTTCTAGATATTGAGCGGGTGCGGGTGCGGGTGCGGGTGTGGGCGCTCTGCTATAGGGCGAGGGCGCGCTGCCCTTCTGGAGAAAAAATTCAGAATCTTTATGTTGATGATTTTGGGGGCTCGAGACCTTTCCAGACCTCAGGGTGATTGCCTTAAGCTATTTTTTGACTTCTCTCTTGCGTGGATTAACCTATGTGTCACTTAGAAGAGTTCCTTGAGGTCGGTTCAATAAGGCGTTAGCAATCTGCCCTATTTGATTCACTAGAGTTTTGATTGAAACCGTTTGGCTTTTGCACATAAGCCTCAACTCCTCCAATTCATATTTTTCATTCAAAGATGGACCGGCACCTCCATGAGATTGTTGCATTCCCTTTAGCTGAAATTGTTGCCTTGGTGTATATTGTTGTTAAAAACCAGGAAGATTGAATTGCTTGTTTCCAAACTGCTGGTATGGCAGGAACAGGTTGCTCTGACCTGTGAAAGTTGCTCACAAACTGAGCTGATTCACTACATATAGCACATTGCTCCGTCGCATACGAACCTGCACAAAGCTCACAAACACTAGTTATCTGATGAACACCATAGTTGGTCAGGGGATCGACCTTCATAGTTAATGCTTTTAGCTGAGCAGCGATAGTCGTAGCTGTATCCACTTCCAGAGTTCCTGCTATCTTGCCTTGTGGTAGTCTCTGAGTTGGATTCTGATATTCATTAGCGGCCATCATCTCAATTAGCTCATAAGCTTCCTCATAACTCTTAGCCCATAAAGCTCTACCTGATGCTGCATCGAGTATAGGTCTTGACTGTGCTCCTAAACCATTATAAAAGCAATTGATCACCATCCAGTCAGCAATTGATCCTAAGCATCTCCTTATAACGCTCCCAAGCTTCACATAGAGATTCTCCTAATTGCTGCGCGAATTGAGTAAGAGTATTCCTGATTACATCTGTGTTTGCCATGGGGAAGAATTTAGTAAGGAATTTCTGAGCAAGATCCTCCCATGTCGCAATAGAACCTGGTGGTAGAGAGTGCAACCAGTTCTTAGCTTTGTCCCTCAGAGAGAATGGGAAAAGTATCAGTTTCACAGCATCTTCAGAAACATCATTGAACTTGAATGTGTCATAGATCTCGATAAAATCCCTAATGAGCATATTGGGATCTTCCGTCAGAGCACCCCAAAACTGGACTGAATTATGCACCATCTGAATTGTTCCAGGCTTGATCTCAAAGGTATTAGCTGCGATAGCTGGCCTGACTATGCTAGATTGAATGTCATTGATCTTTGGTTGAGAATATTCCATCAACGCTTTCGTTGCCGCTGCTGGTTTTCCCATTGTAATGATCACTTCTTCTTCAACCTTTTCAACTTCTTCAAAAACTTCTTTCTCCTCTTCTTCAACTTCATCTAGTGTTTCCTTACGATATTGAGAACGTGTTCGCATACACGCTCTCTAGAGTACCTGAAACACACGAACAAAGTAAAACTTGTAAGAAAATAATCCGAGTCAGTGAACTTTAATGACCAATGATGTCAAGCACATAAACTAAAAATTAACACCGATCCCCGGCAGCGGTGCCAAAAACTTGTTCACAATAAAACACACGTGAAAATACACACAAGCGTACGCGATCACAAGTAGTATAAGATTTAAGTCAAGTTCATTCCCACGGAGATTGGTTTAGGTTAAGTTCATATTATGCACTTATGCAACAATGTATGATTATCGTTCACAGCTAAGACAAGTAACAAATCTGAGTTGAGTAACTACTTAAGAAATTATACTAGCATGCATTAACTAAGAGATTAAAACTGATTTACTTATATGAGAGTAAAATATAGGATTCTAACTTCATTAAATACTTCATTCAAAGTTTATGTCTTTATCAATAGTATGCGATGGTGATGATAACTAGTCAGATAACACGAAATTAGTATACGCTATTTTTCATATACGTATACCCTATAACTGAGCATCCACAATCAAGATAGAAGCCAAATAGACACCAATTATGCTTAGACCCGATATGTCTATAGAATTTGAAAACATAACGGTTTAAGAACAAGTTTTCTATTATGATTACATAAGGTGTGTAAGATGGTTAAAATTACACTACAAATTATGCATATCAATTCGTACATAAACCTATGCTAGCATGGCAAGTTCTAAACCTCTATATTCACTATCGCTTCAATAGAGATTAATAAACAATCTTAGATGTTAGCTACGCATCAAAGATGAATAAGCACAACTAAACTAGGAAATCATAAATCACCACACACTAAAGATTTAGAACAATCAACTATTGAAATCCATAAATAAATCCGCTCGAACCCTATGACAACGATTATTCATGATCGAACGCATCGTCGCCATGGGTTTCAATGAAAAATGGTAATAAATAAGTTCAGAATACTATGAGATAATATAAAAGTACTAGGGTTTAGAACAAATCAAAAAACAAGCATCCAAAAGTATCGCCTAAATCGAAGAATACAAAATAATGAACTAATTCTTCTTCTCCTTAGCCCTCTCGTATGCTCTAGGTCTTCTTAATGTTCTCCCCCGCTTTCTTGTTGTAAAAAATGTCTTCTCTTCATTATATATAAGCCCTGGATCACCTGGACTCTCCAAATCTTTAAATTAGAGTAGAAACAGGATTCTGCAGTTTTGTAATAGCACGGCCGCGCAGCACTGGAGCACGGGCGCGCTGACCTACTAGAATAACCGGCACGGGTGTGCCTGTCCTAGCATGGGCACACTGTGCTTTTGCTCTTTTTCTGTAGTTTCTTCTTTTGGGACTCCATTCTTCGTGAGATCCTCCGCAACTCCATTCCTGACCTCTTATTAGCATAAAATCATTGTAAAGCTCCTTTCCACCTCCTAACTAGTGCCCTGCAATGACTCAACACAAAACACATCAAAAATACGAAATACTTGAGTCCAAAACACCAACTTAAGCTGAAATGAAGCGTTCCAAGGGGATATAAATTCCACTTATCAGTGTATGAGAACCAGGCTGCATCAATTGTGATAAACTTTACAATCAAGGGCCAATAAGTGGAGATTTTTGAGAATGATGTCAACATGGCATTAAGCATACCTACTGACAAGTTGGTGGAGGCTATAACTGAGGATGAGCTCTATGAATTCATGGACTTCATCAATTACTCTAAAAAGATCAATCCGTCTAGCATGAAAAAGAAGAACTTGAGGAGGGAATGGTCTTTTCTCTTTGATTCAGTGATACTTGCAGAAAGTCTGGGTTTGACAATATCTCTAGTATTGCCAGAAGCTAGTTTACTCAATGGCTCACAATAAACAGATAAATGTAGGACACTACATCATGGAGGAATTGAGCACCATGCTAAAAATGCCATTAACATCAAGAGGTAAGGAAAAATTTCTTTCTTTATTCAATATGTCTGCTTTAAACTATAAAGTAAATAACATACATATGATAGATGGTGCGTATAGGTCATTAATAGGAAATTGTAAGCAAGTGTCCAAAATTTTATTTGGATCACTATCTACAAAGAACAAGGTGCATGTGGGTCTTAAATTAACTCCATTCATGTTGGAGAAATTTAGGACTTATCCTTATCATATGCCTGATATGAGGTCCAGTGTAACTCAATCTAGTACAGTAATGGTCCCTGAACCTGTGGAAGTACAAACACAAGAACACCAATAGGGACCTTCCAATACTGAGACCCCTTCTTCTATACAAGTAGCTTCTAGGAAGCCAACCATTTCATCCTCTCAAAAGGGTTGATTGAGTAAAAAGAAGAGAAATCAGGAACCTTTACCAATAATAAATGAGAGTAGTGAGGAAGAAACACCAACAGAGTCACCCTTGGTCAGAAAACCAAAGAAGGCTAAAAACTTAAAGTTGACCACTCAAGCCACCTCTGCATCCTTTCAAAAGGATGTAGTTGTAAACAAGGGACAAAAGCAGATTCTAGAGGCACCCTCTCAAAAGGATGTCTCTATTGAAAAAAGCATTAGCCCAAATGCACCTTGTATAGAGTCTGCACAACCATCACTTGAACAAATCCAAGTGTATGGCAGGAGAAATAAGAAAGGCATACACAAGGAGAGCACATCCCTCGAAGATCCCTCATCTATTCAGGGGGAGCTTCCAACATTCACTTCTGATCAACAAACTCTAATCTCTAAATTTCTTCTTCTTACAGAGCACTTGAATCCAATCCTCAAGTGCAACCCCACTCAGGTGATTTGGTTCAAGAAACCTTGCTCACCACCCAGACACCAAATTTAGATGGTGAGATGCTACTACCTGGGGTAGACCTTGATGACACCATCACAAACATGGGCGATTCATCAGTTTTTACTGAAGACCCCATGGTGATTACAAATGTACCTTGTGCAAATCAGCCTTCACGGGCTGTTAGGTTTGAGGGGAGTTATCTAAATCCTCTCCAATTCAATTGGAGGTTCCTGTCACAGGAACAAATCCCCTCAAAACCCTAGCTGAAATTGCACCAACAATTGAAGTTGGGTGTCACACCCCCAACTTAAACAGCAAAATAAATATAGCTATTACATCATTTTAATGAAGAATACACAACCAAATCCAAGATCTTACAGTTTAGGGTTTGGAACAGCCCAACACTACCAACTATTACAATTACCGAGTCCTCACACAGCTATTATTACTTATTCTACCTGAGCTCGAACATAAGCATCAGCATCACAGGTCTTACGGGCAGTGTGCTTGAATCTAACCATAGCTGCTAGCTGTAATATCAGGGTAAAGCAAGGAGTGAGCCAAATGCTCAACAAGTGCTAACAGTACGACACAAAACATAAATTGAGATATACTTTTAAGAATGACAATGGAAAGACATAACTAATGATAACGAGAGATAAAACTATGTGAGATGGCATCATTTTGCTTGCATCAAAACAATTTTAAAATCATGTCTTAATCAAAATCATTTTATGACACTACGGATTACAGCCGGTGATCAGCCGCGAAGTAATCCCGAACCTCGCTGGATTCTAAAACATTAACGGGAATCCCTAGGCAACTTTTAAGCCTAATATAAGTGGGACTAATGGATAATATGAAGAGGTATTGCCAGACTGGGCTCAAAGCAATGGTTTCTCGTCAAGGTACATGTGTTGGATCATTAAGAAGATAAGCTTCACGAATACTATGGGTGTTAAGGTAATGATCTCTAGCTCATAATGTATATATATATCAGAATTGTCAAGCTTTAGGATAGGAAAGAGGGTATCAATCAATGAGGAATCATGTTGGTAAGTTTCTGACTATCAGAGTTCAAGGTAAGGTTCTATAGGGGTTCAAGTATCAGGATGAGATATCAATACTTAGGAATCATCAGCATGTTAATCAAGAGGATCAATCAAGTAATATAACAACTCTTTATTTTATCATGGCATTTAACTATCATGAAAAGACTTTTGAACGACTTGCAATACATACTCGAGGGTTCATGTCATTTCTATATACTTTAAAGATAAGCGAGAGATACGCTTGATTTAAACATATCAAAATGACTCAGGATGATTGCATCGATATATATGAACTGTTTATAGTAAATATGAAGGTCAAGTTGAATCACTTGCCTTGAGACATGCTGGTCTGGTCTGACTGGTAGGAGCAACTGGAGCTTCACTCGACTTTTATGGCAAGTTTTCCCTCGTCTCGAGATCCTACATAAATAATAATAATCCTCATTATAATATATTCTTACCATCTTAACCTACTTACAACCCGAAATTAAACATGGATGGCACTTAGGCCTATACGCACCTAATTTATATCCACCTTTATATTTCAAATGTACACACGTAGCCACATAATCACATATCGTATATTAATATCAAATAACACCATATATACCATAATGCAACACTAGGCTTGGATGATCTCGACTCACCACTTAAGTCACTTGGTCGCTAAACTAGACAAAGTCTTCAAATTTTGGCTCCCTAACTTGATGTGCCTTTCCTAAATTATCCAAAACCTATTGACCCTTACTTGTGCGTTTTGCTCTACTGACCTTATACCATCTTACAAATATGGTGGTCGACCTAATACTCACTTCTAAGTATTCTAAAACTACGTGATAAGTGATAGTGCTCACTGGTGCAAATTTCAGAATGACAACTATAGTTTCTTGAGTGCATTAGGCACTCTTAAAATACAAGTTTTACTTCAAAACTTTTACACAAGACTCTCCTGACCTAAAGGCATCTCACAAGCTTGATGTGGCTCAAGGGCCTGGCTTGGGCCTTCTTGGGCCTAAGCTAAAAGTCCAAGGTTCCCCTGCTTTTCTGGGCAGAAAACGCCCTGACTTGAATTAACTTGTGACACATGGTTCTAACTCATATCCTATGAACTATGGTTGGAAAAACTTCTCTGACACTCTCTCTAACTAAGTCCCAATTGGGCCTAATGAGGGCCTACCCATGACATGGTCAAATCTCCCTATTTCTAAGTTGCAACAAAACTGTCCCCTGCTGGACATATTTTGTTATTCTACTTGTGCACCTAACCAAATGACATGCAAACCTCCAACCAACTCCTAAAACCTTTTGTATACTCCCAATACTAACTTCTGGTGGCTTGGGCCTCAAAGTGCACATCAATGACATGGTCAAAACTCACTCTAAACCTCAGGGTACTAAACTGATTTTCTGCAGAAACTATAACTCTCATTTTCCAAGGTTTTGACTTGACATACTCAACTAACAACAACTCAATACTTAAACCAAGACTTATACATGGTAATCTACTGAAATAACTCCCTTATTCTCAAAATAACCTTGGGTGAGATCATCCATACCCAAAAACAATAACATGCAACTAAATATATAACATGTAAGTCATGGAAAGCGCATAACAAGATTTCGGTTAGGCATAAAGTTTTAAATGCTTGCAAAATCGACTTGCACCTAATACTCACCCTTAATAATCATGAAATATAACTTCTTTTTAAGTATTAATAAGAAATTTATCATGGAAACAATCTATTTTAAGCACACCTATTTCGCATTTATAGATTTTTAAACATAACAATATGATTTCGAAAAGAATATCATGCAAAACATGGTTGATCATCATTTTAATGTCTTAAAACTAGCATGCATGGCTAAACATAAATATATAATGAAAATTCAGTAGCATGCAAAGGATTTTAAAGCATGATATCTCCATAAAACACTTAGTTAGCACATATACATAATATATCTCATAGAGAGCTCTTGAATTCACAAGAATCAAGAGTTTCTCTTTGGAGATCACATAAGAACTACACATGCATCCATGGAACTTCAACTTCCAAGTCTCAAAATACTTGGAAAGAATATAAGATGAATGTAGGTAAAAGATTTACACTTGGTAAGATGAAGAATGAATTGAAAAATGGAAGGGGGTGGGGGATTTGGCCTTCGGCCGAGAGCAAGGTGGGAGGGGAAAAGAGAGAAAATTTGTGGTGTGTTGGAGTGTGGAATGAGTGGAATGATTTCTCCCACTTTGATTTTTTTGTTTTATGCTTTTTGGTTGACAAATAATGAGTGGAAGTGAGAACTTACAAAAATGTCCTTTAGCTAAAGTTATGCCATTTTGCATGCAAGGCTAATGTAGTAATTTGGTAATAATCAAATGAGTTAGTGGGGTTGGAAAAGTCTTATTTGCCCTTTTAGAGAATAGAAGGGTGATTTGCATGCATGGTCTCTTATGTAATTTGATAAATATGACAACTAAAATTTATAATGATTTATTTTTATAAAATAAAATACAAGTTCAAAAATTATAAAATTTATATCATAAAATAACTTGGATTTTTAGAGACTTTATAAAATCATTTTCAAAATTTGTGAACAAAATACCTTTTAAAAGAAAATTTTTCCAAAGCTTAGAATATTCCTTATAAATCAAAAATAAAGAAATTAAATAAACTCTTGCTTTGAAAAATCATATACTGCACAAAGCAAATTTATAATGCAGAAATTTACACTCACACTAGCGTACAATCATTGAATATATTTTCATTTGACTTTAATATTATACCAAATCCACAAATAATATTACATAAAATGCCGGTCGTAACATCCTCTCCCCCTTAAGGGATTCTGTCCCCAGAATCTAAGAGAAAAGATGAGGATGCCGTGAACGCATATCAGACTCTAACTCCCAAGTCGATTCTTCGACCTTAGGGTTCCTCCAAAGCACTTTTACTAACTTTACTGAATTATTCCTAAGACTCTTTACTTGCCAGTCGAGTATTTTAACCGGTTGCTCCATAAATGACAGGTCTGCCTGAATTTCTACAGGTTCATATTCTATCACATGGCTAACGTCAGGATTGTACTTCTTAAGCAACGACACATGAAACACATTATGCTCATGCCGATACTGAGGTGGTAAGGCCAACTCGTAGGCCACCTTTCCTACTTGACTCAAAATCTCAAAAGGACCTATGTATCTAGGTGCTAACATCCCTTTCTTGCCAAATCTCATCAACCCTTTTCTAGGTGACACCTTCAGCAACACAGCTTCGCCAATTTAGAATTAAACGTCCTTACGTGCTGGATCCGCATACTTCCTCTGTCTATCTTGAGCAGCAAGCAACCTTTTCTGAATTAACTTGACCGAGTCAAGCAATTGTTGTACCAAATCCGAGCCGAGAATTCTTCCTTCTCCTACTTCATCCCAACTTGTTGGTGATCTACATTTTCGCCCGTACAAAGCTTCGTATGGTGGCATGCCGATACTAGAATGATAGCTGTTGTTGTAAGAGAATTCAATCAACGGCAAGTGATCGTCCCAACTTCCTGTAAAATCGATTGCACAACTGCGCAACATGTCTTCGATTGTTTGAATTGTCCTTTCACTCTGACCATCAGTCTGCGGGTGGTATGCCGTGCTCATATTCAACTTCGTGCCAAGACATTCCTGAAATTGCTTCCAGAATCTCGAGTTAAATCGGGGATCTCTGTCTGAAACTATTGATACGGGTACTCCATACCTTAGTACGATTTCGCGCACATACAGATGAACCAACTTGTCCAGTGACGACTTCTCATTTATTGGAAGGAAATGCGCCGACTTCGTAAGACGATCAACTATAACCCATATTGCGTCATGTCCGGATTTCGTTCGCGGTAGTCCTACTATAAAGTCCATAGAGATATTTTCCCATTTCCATTCTGGAATCTTCAGGGGCTGAATTAATCCGCTTGGTCATTGATGTTCTACCTTTACTTTCTGACAAGTATAGCACTTCGCAACCCATTCTGCCACGTCTCGCTTCATATTTGGCCACCAAAAGTTCTTCTTTAAGTCTCGATACATCTTGGTGCTCCCCGGGTGGATTGAAAATTTCGAATTGTGGGCTTCATGGAGGATCTCATTCTTTAATTCAGGTACATGGGGAATCCATATTCTGGATGAAAACCTTAGTATCCCTTGCTCATCCCTTTGAGTATTAATCTCTCTCCAAATAACTGATTCTTCTCTTTTTCCATTACTTCCTCTTGACACTTCTTTATCTTTTCCACTAGTGTTGGCTGAAAGGTCATTGCACGACAAACTTCCTCGACTTTTCCATAAGCACAAAGTTCCAATTCCAATTTTTCGATTTCTTCAGATAACTCTTTTGATGTTATCATCATATTCAATCTCTCCTTCCTACTCAGAGCATCGGCCACTACGTTCGCCTTTCCAGGATGGTAATTTATCGAGCAGTCATAGTCCTTGATCAATTCCAGCCATCTCCTCTGCCTCATATTGAGCTCTTTCTGAGTAAAAATGTACTTTAAACTCTTGTGATCCGTGTAGATTTCACACTTCTCTCCATAGAGGTAGTGTCTCCAAATCTTGAGTGCGAACACTATGTCGGCTAGTTCCAAGTCATGCGTCGGGTACTTTAACTCATGCGGCTTCAACTGTCTTGACGCATATGCGATCACTTTACTGTATTGCATCAACACACAACCCAAACCCTTATGTGAAGCGTCACTGAATATTACAAAATTCCCTTGATCATCTGGAAGCACCAACACCGGAGCTGTTACCAACTTCTTCTTTAACTCTTGAAAGCTATCTTCACATTCTGCACTTCATTCAAACTTTTGATTCTTTCTGGTTAACTTGGTCAATGGCGTGGCGATCTTCGAGAAATCCTTGACGAATCTTCTATAGTATCCGGTCAATCCTAGAAAACTTCGCACTTCCGTAGGAGTCTTTGGCCTCTCCCAACTCATAACTGCCTCAATCTTTGCCGGATCCACTTTAACTCCCTCATTTCCAATAACATGCCCCAAAAATTGAACTTCCTTTAACCAAAACTCACATTTGGTAAACTTGGCATACAACTTCTCTTGTCGGAGTATCTCCAATGCTATCCAGAGGTGCTGCTTATGTTCTTCTTCCGACTTAGAATAAATAAGGATGTCATCAATGAATACCACGATAAATTTGTCCAAATACTTCTTAAATACTCGATTCATCAGATCCATAAATGCGGCCGGAGCATTGGTCAATCCAAACGGCATTACTAGGAATTCATAATGCCCATATCTGGTCCTGAATGCGGTCTTAGGAATATCTTCTTCTTTGATCTTTAATTGATGGTATCCCGATCTCAAAGCAATCTTCGAAATGCTTTTCTTCAACTGATCAAAAAGGTCATCTATCCTTGGTAGCGGGTAGCGGTTCTTGATCGTCACCTTATTCAACTCCCGGTAATCTATGCATAGACGCATACTCCCATCTTTCTTCTTTACAAACAGAACAGGTGCTCCCCATGGCGACGTACTTGGTCGTATCACTCCTTTATCCAATAATTCTTGTAGCTGGCTCGCCAACTCTTTCATTTCTACTGGTGCCATCCTATACGGGGCCTTTGAAACTGGTTCCGTGCCTGGAGCAAGGTTGATCTCGAACTCAATTTATCGATCTGGTGGTAAGCCTGGTAGTTCGTCGGGAAACATATCGGGGAACTCGCTAACTACAGGAATATCTTCCATGCTGAGTCTGCCTCTCTCTGAATCCACTACATATGCCAGGAATGACTCACAACCTTTTCTAAGTAACTTCTTAGCCTGAACAATTGTAAGAAATAGTTGCTCTTGCCTCTGCCCCTTAAATACTACCTTCTCTCCACTCTTCATCTTTAAATACACTCTCTTGGTCTTACAATTTATCTGAGCGCTATTCTCTCCTAACCAATCCATTCCTAAAATTATATCAAACTCTCCCAACTTGAAGAGTATCAAGTCAGCTGAGAACTTATACCCCGAAATATCAATCTCACACTTTGGACAAAATTGATTCACAGGAATCTTCTCTTGGTTCGCAATTACCACATTTACTACCTCACTCATAACCATTTTATCACATTGGAGCTTATCAACAAAAAGATTCTGATTTGAAAGATCTTGTTGCTCCCGAATCAATCAATACTTTAGCTTTGACATTATTGAGTAAAAGTGTACCTGCTATCACCTCCGAATTCTGTACAGCATCCTTCATCTTCAAATCAAATATCCCTGCTGTTGCTTGTGGGGTTGGTGTAGGTGGTGGAGGTAATGCCAATACCTCAGCTGGCACACTTGCACTGGTACTTGCCACGTTCATCAGAGCTTTGAATGGTCCGGTTGCCTTACACTCCCTAGCCATGTGTCCAGTCTTCCCACACTTGTAGCACGTAACTCCTGGCTTCGGCATCTTGCACTCATTTGCCAAATGTCCCTTCTGATTGCACCTATAACAGGTCATGCTTAGCTTATTGCATACTCCAGGGTGCCTTCTTCCACAGTGCTTGCATTCCGGTCTCTGGAACCTATTTTCTCCAACTTGCCCTTGGCTTGCCTGGTTGTTCCCTTTTGATTCTTGCCTTTTGCCCAAATTTCCCTTCTTTTATAAATTTCCGCCCTTCTGGAAACCAATCCTCTTTATATTCCGATCTTGCGAACTTCCGGCTTCAGACTTTTCTCCATAAAATGGAACCTTCCTCTTCTTATTATCCCTCTCTTTCCTTGACTGCATCCCATTATTCTCAATCAGAGCAGCTTTCTATACTACTCCCGCATAAGTTTTGAGCTCAAACATAGCCACCCTATCTCTGATCCAAGGCTCCAATCCTTGCTGAAATTTCTTTGCTTTTTCCTCCTCAATGCTGGTATACTTTGTCACAAACCTTGAGAACTCAGTGAACTTCTTCTCATACTCCAATACAGTCATGTTCCCTTGCTTCAACTAAAGAAATTTTAGCTCCATCTGATTCTGCATGTACTTAGGGTAATACTTGTCCAGAAATAACTTCTTAAATCTCTCCCAAGAAACCTGCTGAGTGACTTCCATAGCCTTTACTGATTCCCACCAATAGATGACTTCTCCCTTCAAGAAGTAAGTAGCATACGGCGTCTTCTAATCGTCTCCTAACTGTACCAACTCAAAAGCCATTTCCATCTCCTTGATCCATGTGTTAGCTATCACTGGATCAGTGGTATCATGAAATACAGGTGGATTCACATTCTGAAAAGCCTTGAAAGTGACAATTTGTCTAGGTGGTACTGGTGGTTCAAGTGGTTGGTGTGGCTCATGGTTATCTTGGTTTTCAATTCGTTGTTGAAGAGTTGGTTGTTGTTGAGCTATAGCATTGGTTTGCTGTTGCAAGGTTTCCAGTAGTCGAAGAATATTTGGGTCTGTGGTGGAGGTGGTTGTTGGGTTCTTCTTTTTGGGAGGCATGATCCTGAAATAAGAGTTGTGTCAAAACAGATATGAATGATAAAATAATTCGAGGGTATCGCATGGCATTCTCATTTACATATGGAGTCAAGTTTCCAAATTAAGCAGATATGATGATAAAAACATAAAATACCAGTTGAGAGCAAATGGAACAATAGCACATAATTATTGAAATTTTAAAGGTCACAGTACATAGGATTGGGACAAAGTCTGATTCTAGGAATAACAGGCTTATTTAAAGGAAACAACGGAAACAACTGGGGATTCCATAGAGTCTGATAGTACAACAACATGAAAGGTAAATGGAAAGAACTAAGGTTCCACTCCATCTGAACGGGGCTTGGTAGTCTTTTCCTCTCGAAGCATCTTCACAATGCTCTGGAGCTCATCCGCCACAATCTGAATGACATACTGGCTGGTACGGTCCCGGTGTGTTGGCATCTCCTCAAGCTTAGTGTTGACGTACTGAACCAAGGTCTCAAATCTCGCAGTCATCTACTCCTTGGGCTTCCCTTCGTAGTTTCGGCTGTCCGGATACACGTTCTTCAGTCGGTCTATCAGTCGGTCGTACTTGCCCTGAAGCATGTCGAACTCGCGCCTCAACTCAGCATACATGGAGAAAGCAATAGTGTCGTCCGACCCAGAGGATGACGAGGAATGCGCCCTTTGCTGACAACCAATAAGAGGAGTATTAATAATAATTTACTTAACCTACTCTCTCGCATAATATCTATAACCTACACACAAATCCTATAACCTATTTGGGCTGTCCAGGGACTCTAAACCGTAGCTCTGATACCAAAACCTGTCACACCTCCAACTTAAATAGCAAAATAAATATAGCTATTGCATCATTTTAATGAAGAATACACAACCAAATCCAAGATCTTACAGTTTAGGGTTTGGAACAGCCCAACACTACCAACTATTACAATTACCGAGTCCTCACACAGCTATTATTACTTATTCTACCTGAGCTCGAACATAAGCATCAGCATCACAGGTCTTACGGGCAGTGTGCTTGAATCTAACCATAGCTGCTAGCTGTAATATCTGGGTAAAGCAAGGAGTGAGCCAAATGCTCAACAAGTGCTAACAGTACGACACAAAACATAAATTGAGATATACTTTTAAGAATGACAATGGAAAGACATAACTAATGATAACGAGAGATAAAACTATGTGAGATGGCATCATTTTGCTTGCATCAAAACAATTTTAAAATCATGTCCTAATCAAAATCATTTTATGACGCTACGGATTACAGCCGGTGATCAGCCGCGAAGTAATCCCGAACCTCGCTGGGTTCTAAAACATTAACGGGAATCCCTAGGCAACTTTTAAGCCTAATATAAGTGTGGAAAGGACTCGCGTTTCAGTCCAGATCCACTATTCAAGAAAACATTTATCCCCCTTTGGGACTGAAAACCCATATTTTATTTATTTCAAAAGCTGATGCCGAATTGTAACAAAATCTCTTTTAACAGTAAACATTTTTATTAAGGGATTATAGATTAACTCGAAACATGGGAAATATGGTACTAAATCTCAGGGCCATGATTCACAAAACTTTACTTTATTAGGGTAACCAAAAGGTTTTCATATGTCAGAACTTGGACAGGAAAAATTTGGTGGGACTAATGGATAATATGAAGGGGTATTGCCAAACTGGGCTCAAAGCAATGGTTTCTCGTCAAGGTACATGTGTTGGATCATTAAGAAGATAAGCTTCACGAATACTATGGGTGTTAAGGTAATGATCTCTAGCTCATGATGTATATATATATATCAGAATTGTCAAGCTTTAGGATAGGAAAGAGGGTATCAATCAATGAGGAATCATGTTGGTAAGTTTCTGACTATCAGAGTTCAAGGTAAGGTTCTATAGGGGTTCAAGTATCAGGATGAGATATCAATACTTAGGAATCATCAGAATGTTAATCAAGAGGATCAATCAAGTAATATAACAACTCTTTATTTTATCATGGCATTTAATTATCATGAAAAGACTTTTAAACGACTTGCAATACATACTCGAGGGTTCATGGCATTTCTATATAATTCAAAGATAAGCGAGAGATACGCTTGATTTAAACATATCAAAATGACTCAGGATGATTGCATCGATATATATGAACTGTTTATAGTAAATATGAAGGTCAAGTTGAATCACTTGCCTTGAGACAGGCTGGTCTGGTCTGACTAGTAGGAGCAACTGGAGCTTCACACGACTTTTATGGCAAGTTTTCCCTCGTCTCGAGATCCTACATAAATAATAATAATCCTCATTATAATATATTCTTACCATCTTAACCTACTTACAACCCGAAATTAAACATGGATGGCACTTAGGCCTATACGCACATGATTTATATCCACCTTTATATTTCAAATGTACACACGTAGCCACATAATCACATATCGTATATTAATATCAAATAACACCATATATACCATAATGCAACACTAGGCTTGGATGATCTCGACTCACCACTTAAGTCACTTGGTCGCTAAACTAGACAAATTCTTCAAATTTTGGCTCCCTAACTTGATGTGCCTTTCCTAAATTATCCAAAACCTATTGACCCTCACTTGTGCCTTTTTCTCTACTGACCTTATACCATCTTACAAATATGGTGGTCGACCTAATACTCACTTCTAAGTGTTCTAAAACTACGTGATAAGTGATAGTGCTCACTGGTGCAAATTTCAGAATGACAACTATAGTTTCTTGAGTGCATTAGGCACTCTTAAACTACAAGTTTTACTTCAAAACTTTTACATAAGACTCTCCTGACCTAAAGGCATCTCACAAGCTTGATTTGGCTCAAGGGCCTGGCTTGGGCCTTCTTGGGCCTAGGCTAAAATCCAAGGTTCCGCTGCTTTTCTGGGCAGAAAACGCCCTGACTTGAATTAACTTGTGACACATGGTTCTAACTCATATCCTATGAACTATGGTTGGAAAAACTTCTCTGACACTCTCTCTAACTAAGTCCCAATTGGGCCTAATGAGGGCCTACCCATGACATGGTCAAATCTCCCTATTTCTAAGTTGCAACAAAACTGTCCCCTGCTGGACATATTTTGTTATTCTACTTGTGCACCTAACCAAATGACATGCAAACCTCCAACCAACTCCTAAAACCTTTTGTATACTCCCAATACTAAATTCTGGTGGCTTGGGCCTCAAAGTGCACATCAATGACATGGTCAAAACTCACTCTAAACCTCAGGGTACTAAACTGATTTTCTGCAGAAACTATAACTCTCATTTTCCAAGGTTTTGACTTGACATACTCAACTAACAACAACTCAATACTTAAACCAAGACTTATACATGGTAATCTACTGAACTAACTCCCTTATTCTCAAAATAACCTTGGGTGAGATCATCCATGCCCAAAAACAACAACATGCAACTAAATATATAACATGCAACTCATGGAAAGCACATAACAAGATTTCGGCTAGGCATAAAGTTTTAAATGCTTACAAAATCGACTTGCACCTAATACTCACCCTTAATAATCATGAAATATAACTTCTTTTTAAGTATTAATAAGAAATTTATCATGGAAACAATCTATTTTAAGCACACCTATTTCGCATTTATAGATTTTTAAACATAACAATATGATTTCGAAAAGAATATCATGCAAAACATGGTTGATCATCATTTTAATGTCTTAAAACTAGCATGCATGGCTAAACATAAATATATAATGAAAATTCAGTAGCATGCAAAGGATTTTAAAGCATGATATCTCCATAAAACACTTAGTTAGCACATATACATAATATATCTCATAGAGAGCTCTTGAATTCACAAGAATCAAGAGTTTCTCTTTGGAGATCACATAAGAACTACACATGCATCCATGGAACTTCAACTTCCAAGTCTCAAAACACTTGGAAAGAATATAAGATGAATGTAGGTAAAAGATTTACACTTGGGAAGATGAAGAATGAATTGAAAAATAGAAGGGGGTGGGGGATTTGGCCTTCGGCCGAGAGCAAGGTGGGAGGGGAAAAGAGAGAAAATTTGTGGTGTGTTGGAATGTGGAATGAGTGGAATGATTTCTCCCACTTTGATTTTTTTGTTTTATGCTTTTTGGTTGACAAATAATGAGTGGAAGTGAGAACTTACAAAAATATCCTTTAGCTAAAGTTAGGCCATTTTGCATGCAAGGCTAATGTAGTAATTTGGTAATAATCAAATGAGTTAGTGGGGTTGGAAAAGTCTTATTTGCCCTTTTAGAGAATAGAAGGGTGATTTGCATGCATGGTCTCTTATGTAATTTGATAAATATGACAACTAAAATTTATAATGATTTATTTTTATAAAGTAAAATACAAGTTCAAAAATTATAAAATTTATACCATAAAATAACTTGGATTTTTAGAGACTTTATAAAATCATTTTCAAAATTTGTGAACAAAATACCTTTTAAAAGAAAAATTTTCCAAATCTTAGAATATTCCTTATAAATCAAAAATAAAGAAATTAAATAAACTCTTGCTTTGAAAAATCATATACTGCACAAAGCAAATTTATAATGCAGAAATTTCTACTCACACTAGCGTACAATCATTGAATATATTTTCATTTGACTTTAATATTATACCAAATCCACAAATAATATTACATAAAATGTTGGTCGTAACATTGGGAGTACAATTGCCAATGACCCTGATATGGGAGAGGCAAGAATATCACATTCATGTGACAGTGCTTTGCAAGTAGCACAAGGGTTTGAGGCTGGTGCACATGACAGTAACCCAGACAAATTCCCTCTAATTCAACTGGAGGTTCCCACCACAAGTGGAGAACAACAACCTGTCATAACCACGGAGCAATCTGTGAGTAAAACTGTGACTCCTGCCACAAGTGGTTCAGTCACACTATCTCCTTCTCACCCAACCAGTCAACCTTCCACTTCTTAACCACAAGGACCTAACCTCATATTCCAATGGCTACAAGAAGCTGCATCTCAACCTTCTGCAGTTGATGATTTCATGGTAGACCAAATTGGTGGCCTTGCTCAAATTTCACAGCAGCTTCTCACATCCAACATGTCCAATCAAGACTACCAAGCCATCATGCTATCCTACCAGACAGATGTTGAAGAACAGCAGGCCAAAATTGTTGATGAAGCTGGTCAGGATGCAAACTGTGATGTATGGTTGGATAAAGAATTTAAAATTGAAATGGATGTTGTATCAGCCAAATTTAGGGATGAGAATCTAACCATCTTGGGGAGCAATGCTAGATCCTTACCCCCACAGGAATTATATGATGCAGTGAATGAAGTATATAAAGCTCAAATCAGAGCTTTCCACAACTTTGGAAAAGCACTTCAAATTACTCTAACTGGGCATCAGGTTATGATTATAAGGTTGCTTAGAGTAAAGATGGACCAAATCATTCCCTCACAGACACAAATCAAGAACAATTTCACAACGTTTGTTGATCAAATGTCTAGGTATGATCTAAGTGGGGTGGAAACCAATGTTAAGAATCTGAGAACCTCATTTATAGCCATGCATGACCAAGTTCAAAATCATATCACTAACTCCAATGACTCAAGACTGAAGCTGGATCAAATACACTCTAGAAGATACACTCCTTCAGCCTTGCTCATGAAAGAAATGAAGAAGGTTGTGCAAGATACTTTTGGGGTCTCTACTTCCTCCAATTCTCACTCCTCATCAACCATGCAAATTCAACAACTTCAACAGCAAGTCTCTTCTCTCCAAACCTCAAATGACTCACTAAATGCACAAGTACATGCTCTCACATCTTTGGTGCAGAGTCAATAAACAAACATCAAAACCCTGGTGGCCTCTCACAAGCATCTCCCAATACAGAATTTTGTAGCTTTGGGAGCCATCATGAGGAAGCTCAATATCTCATTTCCCTCTTTACCTGAAGATGTAAGGCCAGAATACCAACTACCCTACTCATTCCTGTTCCCAAGACTAAGGGGGAGATTGAAGTTAGGATTCAACAATCCAAGGATGCTGGTAAATTTAAATCTAAGGAGCCTATCACATCAATTCAACTTGGTCAAAGTTTTTCACAAACTAAATAATTTCAAGATGTAGGAAAAGACAAACTCAACAAGGCTGCAGAAGGACCAAATCAAGATCAAGAATTCAGTGAACTTCTTACAGTCATGAGGATGTCTCTTCAAAACAACTAAATCACCTACAAAAGAGCATTGGCTAAGACTATCAATTCCATTAGGACGGTGGTTGTGAATGTTGAAAACTATTTACAGAAGAGAATTGTTGTAAATATTACTGATGGTGGTGTGGACAAATATCTTCAGGTGTCTCTTTCAAATCTCAGCTCTAAGAGCATCTTAGCTGGATGTAGTGATTGAAAAGGTACATGTAGTCACCACAGAGGACACCAAATTGCTTCATGAGCTCAAAAATACACAAATAACAGCTTTTCCTGCAGCCTTTCTATATCCAAATAAAGGGATGACCAACATCTGTCCAAGAACCAAACAATACAAACAACTTATTATTCCCAAAAATTGTGTCAAATCAAACACGAGGCTAATCATGACTATTCAGTCTGACCTAAAGTATAAAAAGAACAAGAAGGCTGAAGATGTGGAGATGATGAGGATCCTGGACAAGTATCTACTGAATGTTGATATCATGTTGCCAAATCTGCAATTCAATTTAAAAGATGTCAATGATGATGATGATGATGATGAGCAGAAGTATGATGAGCAAAAACCTTCTAGCTCAAATTCAAGTCAATCTTCTAGAAGAAATGGCAACAAAGAAAAGGAGAAGAAAGGGGATGAAAAGAAGAAGGAAGATGAGAGGAAGAAAGGGGAAGAAAAGAGGAGGAAGAAGAGGCAAGATGGCTCAGAACCACAGAAACAATCCCTACCAATCCAAATTAACCAATCTCAACCCTCTAAGCCAACAAACTCAAATACTAAACCACCTGATACCTCAAAGCCTTAATACTTGTACAAACTGCTAATTCTTTTCTGAAAATACCAATCACCTCAAGCCAAACATTTCTCAATAAAATCTCAAACCTACTTTCGGTTACGCCATCAACCAAAATTCACTACAAGTCTGTTGGGAGAAAATAAAAGAAAATGCAAGTTACTGAGAGGGCCATCTGGAACTGCTTTAATCAAAGTAATTTTCTACCTCTAAACTGGTGTATCTCAGATGAAGACTACTTTCAACAATTAGCTGAAGAAATGGTCAGAGTTTGGGTTATAACACTAATGGAATTAAGAATCTACTATCAGGATGGATCCTTCACATTTCTTGGCAGCAATTTAATGGACACTTTTTCACCCATAGAGATCAAAAGAGTGATAAGCTTAATGAAGGATAAAGATACCGCAACTAAGGCATGGAGGTATGTTCTGGCTGAATGGTTGGTAGAAAGGGAGGAAAGAAGAGCAAGGAACAAGGCTAAAAGTGAGGAGAGGAAGAGAAAGTATGATGATGAGATAGAAATGTACATTCAAAAGGGATGAGCAGAGTCACTAAAGATGGATAATTTCTAAATGTTAAAGCTGGCAGATTCTCAAGGTTTAAGATTGATTTATTAAGTGGATACTCATTACATGACAAACTCAAACTTGTAGAAGCTTTAAGGGGGACACCAATCATAGAGGAACTGGAAATTCTTGTAAATTTAAAGGTTCTCATTAGAGAAGAAGCAGGAGATGAGACATTTGTTTGATGCATGTATCTGTCAAACTTAAGAAATCACCTACTGTATAAATGTTGTATTTATGTCAATTTTCATGTAAAGTTCATTTGTTCATTGTAGCTTGGTGTTAGTCTTGTTAACAGACATGAATTTGTGATAAGAAATCTTCTCACAAATTGGGGGAGATTATTGTGCAATACATGCATGTACTTTAACAAGACTAAGTTAAAATTGACAGCCCTAAGTAAGTTGTATGTTAATCTAAGTTTGCATTTTGTATTGTATCACTTAAGTCTGTAAAAGTGTAAATATATTAGACTGGAATATTTTTCTATAAACAGTCTCAAGCCTAATAATAAACTCTAGAAGAAGATCATGAAGATCATGCCTCAGAGACAATATGAAGAAGCCTGGAGTTGAATAAATCTGTTTTGGGAAAAACATTCTAAGTCAAGAAATCTACAAGTCACGGACTAAGTCTTATAGAGAAGTCATTCGAGAACTCCAAAATGACTTATCGAGAAGTCAAGAAAAGCCTTTAGAGAAGTCTCAGAGATATCGACAAGTTAAAATGAAGACATGAATATTAGAGATATCGATAAGTCAAAATATCACTAGAGATCTCTGAGATATCGATAAGTCAAAATATCACTAGAGATCTCTGAGATATCGATAAGTCAATATATCACTAGAGATCTCTGAGATATCGATAAGTCAAAATATCACTAGAGATCTCTGAGATATCAATTATTCAAATTATCACTAGAGATCTCTGAGATATCGACAAGTCATTTCTTCGATAGAGAACTCAGAGATATCGATAAGCCAAAATGAAGACATGAAGATTAGAGACCTCGACAAGCCAAATTCTCTTATAGAGAACTCAGAGACTTCGATAAGTCAAAACAACTATAGAGTAATAAGAGATCTCGATAAGCCATTATACTTATTGAGATGTCGAGTTCTCTATATAACAAACTAGAGATTTCGATGTAAAAATCAAGTATATAATGCAGATAAGTTAAATATCCAATATTATTAATAAACTAACAAATCATTCACTGATTTGAAAAGTCTACAAAAGGTAGCTTGAAGAGTACAAGATCAAAGTCAAAGATTAACTGACAAAGTAAAGTCACAGACATGCACCATTTGCAAAGATACTCTAAGCCGAAAAAAGAAAGTTTTAATTAACTTAAAGTAGGGTTTAGTACATGTTATTGTATGCTGTGTAAAACCAATGTTTACTGTTCTATAAAGTAAATACTAGATGCTTTATTTTAGTTTAACAAATAGATCTAGAAAATCTTGTAACTCTCAAGAGAGAAGCTGAGTTCTTAACATACCAAGAACCCAGAAATTTGTAGCAAAACACTAGCTTAATTCTTATATAAAATTAAGTGAGTTTTGAAATATTATGTGCACTGTCTTTAGTTCAGTTAACATAATTTTGTTACATTTCTTATCTACTTTGTTCATCTAGTTTAAGATAATTAAAAAGCCATTAAAATTGTCCAAAACACATTCACCCCCCTGTATTGTATTCATTACCCAACATCTTTGATCTGTCAACAAATCCAGTCTTGTAGCAACCTTTGCTAGCTGAGTTATACTGAGATTTTGGTTTCCAACTATTATTGTTGGAAGATTGTCCCTTATTCTTAAAAAACCTTGGCTTTTTGACCCTATGTTATAAAAAATTTCTAGCTGAGTAAGCCATAGATTGGTCCATCTCATCTAGCTCATCAAGGGTGTAGAATTCATCTTCCTCTAGCTCCAAAATAACTTATTTTTGAGGTCCTTTGTTCTTTTGCTCCACGACATGAATAACTGGAGCTTGAGCATCTTGTTCATCTTCACTTGCTTTACTGTCATTAACAACTAAAGCACTCGAACCATCAACCACATGTCTTTGGTTTGCCTTTAATGAATTTCTTTGTAACATTTTAAGCTCATAAGTTTTCAAGATCCCATACGATAATTTTAGTGTCATTCTGCTCAAGTTTCTTCCTTATCTAATGGATGATATTTTATGTTCAAGGTGGTTAGGAAGAGTTAGCAAGAACTTTAGGTTAACCTCCTCAGCTTCATAATATTTATCATGAGGTTGCAAGTCATTTATCACTTTGTTGAATCTTTCAAAAACTTCAGTAGTTCCTTCTTTAGGCTTTGCCATGAAAACCTCATATTGAGACACCGGTATTCTCCTTTGATTAGACCATACTTCCTCTGTACCCTCACACAAAATTTCAATCTTCTCCCAGATTTGTTTGGCTATGTCACAGTTGACAATATTATTGTACATGACATTGTCAAGTGACTCTATCAAAATTAGTTACAGGCCACTATCCAGAGAGACTTTCTCCTTTTCAGTTTTAGTGTATTTTGAGGGGTCTTTAGGGGTATAATGAACTGGAATGACCATATCTCTATCAGTAGATTCAACAACCCTTTCCATGAGAGTAAAAGGGCCATTATTGAGAATCTTGATGTACATTGGGTTGGCCAACCTTATGAACATCATCATCTTCTTTTTCCAAATTATATAGTTGATTTTATTAAAGGCTGGTATCTTGATACTACTTCCAAGATCTTGATCTATTTACTTTCAGATTTTGCTCTGATACCACTTGTTAGATATTGAGTACAACACATGGGGGTGAATGCCTTTCGTTAGATTTTTAGCCTTTTAAACTTGGTTGGATATTGTGTGAACAGTTTATATTTGTAGAGATATTATGTTAGCAGAAATGGAACAACAAGCACAATATTTCAAAACTCATTTAATTTGTATAAATAAGTTTGTCTTGTTACAAATTCTGTGTTCTTAAAAAAATATAAGAACTCAACTTCTTTCTTGAGAGAATACAAGAAAATATGAAGTTGTTTGTTACTTCTAAACTAAGGACCAGTGCATAGTTTATACAGTAGCAGCACGGGTTTACAAGACTTGCACTAAAATATACTAAACTACTTTCTAAAGCAACTTTTTTCTATTTCCATTTCTAGCTTAGCAAATCTGTGTAGAATCTTGCAGGTTTGTGACCATCCTTTGTCTAGTTAATCTTGACCATTGATCTTGTATACTCCCAACTACTTTGTAGACTTTTCAATCTAGTTGATAGATCATTTGTTGACTGATAATCTTGAATATTGAACTTGTCTGCATTATGTATTTGAGAGGCATATCGAGATCTCCAACTTGTTCTATAGAAAAGTGACATCTCGATAAGTATAATGACTAATCGAGATCTCAGAGTTCTCTATAGGTATATTTGACTTATCGAGGTCTCTTGATCTTTGTATGTGGAATGGCTTGTTGATATGTCTGAGATCTCTACATGTAGAATTGACTTTTCAATATCTCTGAGATCTCTATATACATTTTGACTTGTCAATATTTCTGAGATCTCTTTATGATAAATTGACTTGTTGATATCTCCAATTCTTCACATCTTTATTTTGACTTGGCGATATCTCTGAGTTCTCTACATGCAGAAATGACTTGTCGATATCTCCATTCTCTACATCTTTATTTGACTTGTCGATATCTCTGAGACTTCTCTATGAGCCATTTTGGACTTCTCGATAAGTCATTCTGGACTTCTCGAATGACTTCTCGAATGACTTCTCGATATTGCTTGATCTGTGACTTGTCGATATCTTGACTTAGAACATTTTTCATAAAACAGTTTTATTCAACTCCAAGCTTCTTTACTTTTCTCTAAGGCATGATCATGGCTTGATCTTCTTCCAGAGTTTATTTCTTAGCTTGAATCTGTTTACAGAAAAATACTCCAGTCTAATCTTCTAACCTTTTTACAGACTCAAGTAATACAATATAAAATACAGAATTGATTATAAAACAACTAAATCTCAGGGTTGTCAATATGACTTAGTCTTGTTATTGTATAGGCATGTCTTGCACAATAGACTACTTCTTCAGTTAGATGATTGTTATCGTCATTATATGATATTTCTTCTGAAATTGGTAGAAAATCATCTTGATTAAAGCAATTCCAAAGAGATCTCATTTCAACTTCTATTTTATTTGATTTTCTCCTAGTAGACTTGAAATGATTTATGGTTGGTGGTTTGAATGATGGAGGCTTGATTAGTTTCTTCAAGAAGGTTTGATTGGCTATGCTAGGTAATTTAAGTAGAGAGTTGGCTATAGGTTTGTAAAGATATTTAGGCTTGGAGGTTTGGATGTTTTGAGTTTTTGTTTGGCTAAGAATTTGGATTGAAGTTTGTAGAGTTTTGGATATTGGGCTTATAGGTGTTTTATTTGTGTCTTGACCATCTCCTCCACTCTTATTCTTCTCTCCATCCTTATCCCCTCATTTCTTCTCATCTTTATTACCCTTTGCTTCCTTATGACTCCCACTGGTTTTGCTGGATTGACTTAGAATTGAGCTGAAATATTTATGTTCATCATTTTTTTGATCATGATCATCAAAGTCATCATCTTTTTCATTTATATCAGCTTTTGGTAGTATGACATCAACATTAATCAAGTATCTTGCAAAGATTTCGATCATCTCAAGGTCCTCAACAGTCTTAATCTTCTTGGTCTTCAGATCAGTCTCAATAATCATCACGGTCTTCTTATTCTTCATCACATAGTGCTTTGGGATTAGAAAGTGTCTACACTTCTTGGTAGTTGGACAGATATAGGTCACTCCCTTCTAGGTTCAAGATATACCTTAAGAAATGCCCCTTCTCATCCTGCTTTGAATTTCCTAAGTAATTGAGTGTCCTCATGGATCATCACTTTGACTTTATTTTTAAAGATGTCAAGTTCTGATAATCTCTTAGATTTGAGAAATGCTAGTGAGACTTGCATACATCTGTCAATTCCAGAATCATTGATATTGACCACCACTCTTTTTTCCTTCAGCATTTGTCTGGTGACTAGCACTACTCTTAAGAAGTTCACATTATTGTTGACAGCTTTCTTGTAGGTGTAATAATTTAGATTCACTGAGACTCTCAGGCCTTGTAGAAAGTCACCAAACTCCTTGTCATAGCAAGGGCCTTCAACTGTCATCATGAGTCTCTCCTCCATTCCAACATCTTTATTTTTGTTGGGATTGCTGAGCATGCCTAACTTCACATTAGTATGGTATTGTATGCTTTGAGTTGAGCCCGCACGGATTTTTATTGGGCACATCCCAAAAGGCCTCTTACTAGTGGAGTTAACTGGCTGCTTATGTACTAGCAATCCGCCTTTCCCACAAACGATGTGGGACAACTCCCAACAATCTCCCCCTTCACACATCGGGCTCGAGACCTGCCGAATCTGCCACCTGATTATGTGATATGCTCCCCCTGGACCCATACTGGAATCCTCCTGGCTTTCTGACTCCCCTATAGTGGAAGTCCTACTTTCCTTTTCCTTGAGCCCATACTGGGTAGCCCATCTGCCTCCTCCTAGGTCGAAGCCCAACTGAGATCATTCTGGACCTTTACAACCTGAAGCTCTAATACCATTTGTTGGGCTTGCTGAGCAGGCCTAACTTCACATTAGTATGATATTATCCACTTTAGGCCAATTCCACATGGATTTATTTTTAAGTCACTCCCAAAAGGCCTTAGACTGATTGGAGTTAACTGGTTGCTTATGTACTAGCAATCTGCCCTTCCCACAAACGATGTGGGACAACTCTCAACAATCTCCCCTTCACACATCGGACTCGACACCTTCCGAATCTGCCACTTGATTGTGTGATTTGCTTCCCCTGGACCCATACTGGAATCCTTCTGGCTTTCTTACTCCCCCTAGACCCATACTGGAAAGCCCAGTTGCCTTTTCCTTGAGCCCATAATGGGTAGCCCATCTGCCTCCTCCTAGGTCCATTTTGGAAGCCCAACTGAGATTATTCTGGACTGTTACAACCTAAAGCTCTAATATCACTTGTTGGGCTTGTTGAGTAGGCCTAACTCCATATTAGTATGATATTGTCTATTTTGTGCTGATCCCGCATGAATTTATTTTTGGGTCACTCCCAAAAGGCCTCATACTAATCAGAGTTATCTTGCTGCTTATATTCTAGAAATGTTCCCCTCCCACAAATGATGTGGGACAACTCCTAACAGTTTTAATTTGTGGGTTTAAGCTTGGACTTTATCTTACCCTTAGGCTTGGTAGCATACATTTTAAATTCCTGGGGAAATCCGTGTCCTAACAACCTGTGGTGTTTTTTGAAGAGGGACTTTGAGTGCACCAATGATAGTTCCCAATGACACTATTGTCTGTATCTGATAATAATTTTGGGAGTCTATCAATGTCTTGATGTCACTCTGTTGGCTTTGGACAAGAGCTGATAATTGAGATATTTGAGATGTCAAGGATGCATTTGAGGTTTGAAGCTCATTTACATGAGTTTGTTGAGATTGAAGTTGAGCAGATGAAGAAGTAGATGAGGAGGGCATTAAGCTTGTAGATACTCCACCATCAAAAGACTCTTGGACCACCCGTTTGACCTCTTCCATCATCAAGGCAGATGATTCATACCTGGCCTTGTGAAGTTGATCCAGTTTGGCCTACGTGTCATTATTTTGAGTAATTTAATTCCGGATAACTGTATGAAGGGCCACAAAGGACTCTCTTAGTTGCTTGACACTTGATTCCACATATATGAGATCTAGCTTGGCTACCTTATCATTGAATTTTCTGAAGTTGTTCTTGATTTCCCTTTGACCGGGCAGAAGCTCATCTATTTTAACACTCACCATTTGCTTGACTTGACCTTGATGTATATCCAGTGTTTTCTTTAAGGCTTTATCAATAAAGTTAAATGCCTTGAGTTGAGCTTTGTAAATCTCTATGACAGCATCATAAACCTCTTGAGGTGTAAGCTCTCTAGCATTGCTGCCAATTATGGTAATGTAGTCTTCCCTGAACCTTGAGAGAGCTTCCTCCATGCCAATAGTGAAATTTTTAGACAACCAAACATCCACATTGCCATCTCTTTCCACTGTATCCACAATCTTATCTTGTTTATCTTGAACTTCCTCTCTATAACATAGAAGAATAGCTTGATAGTCCTGGTTTGACATGTCAGGTGTAAGAAGTTGTTAAGCTATATTTGCAAACCCTTCTATCTGGTCTACAAGAATTTCATCTACAGAGGTGGGTTTGGTTTATGTATCTTGAATCCAAGTGGTAAGAAGATGTGTTTGTTATGTGGAAGTGGAAGGTTGATCCGGGTTTGGCTGTATGGTGATGGAGATGGATGGTGCACCTATGACATATGTCATAGTTTGACTCACAGTGGGAACTGTAGTTATGACAATATGTTGATCACCTTGAGAGTGATCCTCCATTTAAATTGGAGGGGAGTTGACCTAGTTAATGTCATGTACCATGGCCTCAAACCCTTGTTCTTCTTGCAAAGAACTGGCACTTGAATGCGCTATTATACTTGCCTCCCCGAAAAGTGGATCATTGGCAGTTGGACTCCTAGCATCAATTGTCAAAGCAATTTCAGCTAGGGTTATGAGAGGAGTTGTTCCTGCATGAAAAACCTCCAATGGAATTGGAAAGGATTTAAGTATCTCACCCTCAGGAGTACTACCTTCTAACCTTCCAGTCTGTGAAGACTGTTGTGCAGATGAAGGTGCAGTAGTATCTTTAACCACAGGGTCTTCAGTAAGAACTGATGAAACCCCTGTATTTTTGATGGTATCATCAAGGTCTATCTCAGCATGTAGCCTCTCACCATCCAAATGTGGTTCTGAGTGGTGATCACAACTGTGTCACTTAATTTTGTCATGACTTGAGAAGTAGAATCAAGTCTTTCACTAAATGAAGAAGAAATTTGGGAGATAAGATTAGTGATTTCAGTATTGAGTGTTGGCAACTCCCCCAGAGTAAAGAGGGAGTTTCAATAGATCTGCTCTCACTCATGTGTGTGCCATACGGAATTCTTCTTTCACCCACTTGAGAGTGCTCAAGAGAGGGCGCAGACTCATTACAAGGTGCATTTGGGAGAATGTTTTGTTCAATAGTTACACCTTGTTGGGAAGATGCCACTAGAGTCTGTTTAAGTCCCTTGTTTACAACTGCATCTTATTGAGAAGATACAGAGGTGTATAATTTAGTGGTCAACTCTATCTTTTTCTTCTTTTTTGGTTTCTTAACTAAGGGTGACACATCATCACTTGGTTCCTCTTCAGTCTTATTAATTACTACCAGGTTAGTCTTCTTTCTCTTCTATTTTCTTATTCCACCCTTTTGAGAGGATGAAGTAGTTGGTTTGATAGCATCTAAATATCGTGAAGAGGTGGTCTCGGCAGGGATATGCTCGTGTGGGTGTTCCTGGATTTGTACTGCTACAGGACCAGGAGCCATAGCTGCACTAGAGATTGCACTACTCCCCATATCAGGCATAGGATAAGGGTAAGTCCTAAACTTTTACAACATAAAGTCATTCAGGTTTAGGCCTACATTTACCTTATTTATTGTATTCAGTCTTTCAAATAGAACTTTGGAGACTGATTTACAAATACATATTTGAATAACATCTATCCCTTCAGTTAACTGAATGTTGTCTCTTTACCTCTACTTACCAAATACATAGTTAGCATTGTGCTCAAATCTCCAAGAATGAGGCTTCCAACATCCAGGTGTTTGTCATGGGCAATTGAATAGACCAGCTTTTGGACCACACTGGAGATGTTGTCATAGCATGTCTTTCTGCAAGTGAAAGCCCTTATGATTGTGTCAAACACAGAGGACCATTCCCCCATGAGATCCTTCTTATTTAGCCTGGCTAAGTTGACCTTCTCACTGTAGTTGATAAAGTCCATGAAATCAGCCAGTTCTTGAGAGCTAGGAGCTTCAATCATGTTGTCAGTAGAAATGCCCAGTGCTTTGTTGATCTCAGTTGCATTAAACTCAACAGCTACACCCTTAATTATGCAAACTACCATCATGGAAACTGTTTGATTGTCATAAATATTTGTGTAAAGAACTGCACTATTCTAGTATTCGTTGAGAACATCTAGATATAACACAATATTTGCTGTTAGGGCTCCTTCAAGATAAGAATCAGCTAAAAATTTCAAAAAACACTTGAAGTTCTCAGGTTCCTGTGTTGGGTTAACAAAGGCAAGATAGTTGTTCAATCCTTGGGGATTTCATCTCTCACGGTGTTGGTGTTTGATGCCATTATGTGAGTTTGAGTGGGTAAGTGTTTTTGAGACAGAAAAAGCTTGAAGGTTTAGGAATGGTGAAAATTCACAATAATTAGGTTAATTGAGATCTCGAGAGCATAAAGAGGGGTTATGTAGAGATGTCTGGGTATTTATAGTGTAGAGTTGTGACTTATCGATAATAGAATAATGAACGGTTAAAAAGTTTTGAAGAGAAGTCACATGGCTTATAGAGATCCCATGTCGAGATGTCAATTTCTTGACTCTTATCGAGAACTAGATAGTGACATATCGATATATTGTGCAAATACCCAGTTTATCCTTTTAAACTGATTTATTCCAATTTATATTGAAAATACAACATTATATTAGAATTGATTTTATATCAAAAGTATTTTACTAAAATAATTTATTGAATTAAATTATTCCAGTTCTGAGTTATCGAGAAGTATAAAATTGAATCGTAGAGAACTCCATATCGACAAGTATATCGACATCTCTATATTGCTTATCGAGAAGTCATGAAAAAGACTTATCAAGAAGTCTATTGAGAAGTCATAAAAGACTTATCGAGAACTTAGTTCTCTACCTAATTTTATATTAAATTGATTATGTCTTATATTAGTTTCACATATCAACAATGTGAATTAATATTAAGACAATTTTTCTTAGAATTAGAAAAATTCCAAGTTAGATTTATTTTTTAGAATAAATATACAGAAAATTGTGAAATATTTATAAATCATATTCTAGTTAATTCCTAATTAAATTAAATTTGTAGTGATTCATTAAGAATTAATCTGCTACAACAAATTAGTTGAGTTTTTGCCTTAGGATGAAGAATTTATTATTACCAATTTCACTTACAAGCCTTGTGAAAGTTACTTCATCCAAAGGTTTAATGAAAATGTCAGCTAAACGTTTTTCTGTTAGAACAAATGTTAGCTCAATGGTACCATTTGCAGCATATTCTCTAATAAAACAGTACCTTACATCAATGTGCTTAGTCCTAGAATGATTCACATGATTAGCAATAATGGATATTGCACTAGTGTTGTCACACATGATAGGAATTTTTTGTAACACTAGACCATAATCCATTAGTTGATTTCTAATCCAAAGCACTTTAGCACAATAACTTCCCGTAGCTATGTATTCAGCCTCAGCTGTGGAAGTTGACACAGATTGTTGCTTCTTACTATACCATGACACAAGTCCTTAACCAAGGAATTGACAGGTTCCACTTGTACTCTTTCTGTCTACCCTGCATCCAACAAAATTTGTGATAAGTGGCATTTTATACCACTTAGAACGTCTTATAATAGCTTAAATTGATGTCTTGAAATCAAGTATTTTGTGTATTTGATCCGTTTTTCTAGTGTTTGTGCATTTCAGGGTATTATTTGCATTTTTGGAGAGATTTCATCAAGATTAAGCCTTGGCATGTGTTTGGCATTGCAAGTAGGAAGATGGGAGCAGAATGCAGCAAAGAACGGGAGCAAAAACAGAGCATTTTCCAGAAGGGGTCTGAGCGCCCTCTCAGGAAAGCTGAGCGGCCGCTCAGGGACGGAAATTTAAAATAATTATTTTAGACTCCTGATTCTGTTAAGCTTCCAACTTCTGAGTTAGTTGGGTTTTATGGGACTCCTATAAAAGTAGTTTTCAGAGACGTTTCATATAGTGTTGAATCGTAGTATTAATCGAGGAGCGAGGAGATAAGGAAGAAGACCGTTTTAGCACACCACAATGAAGAGGAAGCATATTTTCATGTGATTCTTTATTTCGTTGTAACGTTGGATGCTAGTTTTCTTTACTTTGAACCTATTTACTCTTGTGATATACTCTGGTTTAATATAAGTAGTTTTAATTATTCTCGTGTGTTATTATCATGTTTTTATATGAACCCATGATGACGATGAGTTCTATCATGGGCTAATCGTGATCATGGGGTCGTAACGGATTTACTATGGAATTCTTTAGTTAGTTATTTAATACCTTAGTGTGTGATGATTGTATGATATCTAGTATTGGCTGTGCTTATTCATCTTATGTGCGTCGCGAACATATAAGATAGGGTGTTAATCTCTTGTGAAGCGATGGTGAATCTTGAGGTTAGAACTTGCCATGCTAGCATAGGTTCATGTATGTGTATGCATGATTACTGGGTAACTCTAACCATTTTTGAAAGGCATATGTCATAGCCTATTTGTTTATTCGAGGATTTAACTCAACTCAAATAAGAATGTAATAAGTAAATAGTGGATCTATAGTCAGAGAGATCTCACAGAGTAACATATGTCAAAGGATTAAGTAACATTGTTCTTCTACAGACTTGATGACTTAATTCACTGGAAGAAGCTCAAGCAATTGATCAAGCCTCAGTGATATAAATCAAGATTGTGGATTTAATCAAGTGACAGAGATCTCGTCAGGGTATCAATTAATTACAAGGATTTAGTCTGAAGAAAATCAAGAGTATCAAGGTCAAGACATGAAGAAACGTCACGGAAGTTAGTCACTCATGAACCAGACAGTACATCGAGTGTCAACATTGAAGTGGTGGAATTGATTCATAATTTTCAGTGATTTTCAGAAGATATTCAGAAGAATGGTTACTGCTCAAGATCAGTATTAATTCTCTATTAATTAATTAAGTCATATAATTTAATTAAGAAAATAAATTATATCTGCAAAGATTAATTTATTGATTAATTGAATTAATTGATTAATTAATTCAGAATTAATATTAAGGATTTTCAGAATTTAAATTGGATTAAAATCTATTTAAATTCAACAAGACAATCTGATTGTACTAATATGACAATCGGTATGACAATTTATAGTCCTACCGAAAGTCATGCTAGTACAAACAATGGTCTTGCCGAAAGTTCTACTGGAAATTTGATAGTCCTACCGAAAGTCTTTCTAGTTCAAATGGATTGTCTTGCTGAGCTAATTGGATTGTCATTGCAGTTCATTCTATTCGGCTGTTTGATAAAAAGAAGCAGAAGCAACATAATTCATCATTAGAGCATAGCATTGAATATCTTTCAGCAGAACATAGAACAAAAGAAACCTGCAGAGAAATTATTGCAAATTCACAGATCATTTATTTCTTGTATTTATTGTTAAATCCAATCCACTAGAAATACTTTTCTTGTTCTTGTGTAACTATCTAGCGGATCGAAATCCCTAGAACTTAATCTCAAATCTCTTTTAGCATTTGATCTTTTTATTGCAAAAATAGAAAAAGTTCATGTCGAATTTATTCTAGATTTGTAATATTTGATTTGAGATTAATCCCTTGTAAATGATACCGTTGTTGTAACACCTTTCAAGTTTAATAATAATTTTATTTAACTTGAATTCTGTTTCACCTTTTTTATTCCTCATTTTATTCGATTAAACGGTATTGTTTGTATTCAACCCCCCTTCTACAAACATATTGAGACCTAATAATTGGTATCAGAGCCTTCTGATTAACGTACAAATCAAGATCCTAGACTTTTGTGTTTCTTTCACTCCTTGAATTTTTTATTCACTCAAAAATTCATAATGACTACACAAAAAGTTGGAACCGTTAAAATTCCACTATTCGATAAAGAAAATTATGTTATGTGGAAGAAGAAGATGCTATTGTTTTTACAAGTTACAAATTCCAAATATCTGGAAGTGTTAAAGAAGGGTCCTAAAATTCCGATGGTTATTGAACCAGAGGTAATAGAAAATGATGTGGTGATTACCAAAGCAAGAACTTATGTGAAATATCCTGAGGATTTTTCTCCTGCTAAAAAAGAAGAAGCCTCCCTGGATGCTAGCCTTCAATTAATTTTAGTTGATTCCCTTGATCCCTTGATGAATAGACATGTGATGAACTGTAAAGATTCCAAACATATCTGGGAAACTATTGAGGTTATTAATGAAGGCACAGAGGAAGTTAGGGAGAACAAGTTAGAAATCCTAACCTCTGAGTATGAATACTTTAAATCCAATCCAGGAGAAGGAATCACTGAAGTGTTTGAGAGGTACAATGCATTGATCAACAACCTGAACATTAATGGTAAATACTATTCCATCAGGGAGGTCAACAAAAAGTTCCTTTTAACACTGCCAACTCATCTCGAACATAGAATCACTGCCATAAGAGAAGCAAGAGATCTGAGTGAGATTTCTTTGGAAAGGCTCTGTGGTGTGTTAAAGACTTATGAGTTGGAGCAGATTCAGCAGAAGGAAGTTTACGGGAAAGGAAGAGTGGTCAGCACGTCTACTGCTCTAGTAGCTGATGAACAACAACAACAACCATAATATCAACAACAATCTCAACAGTCAGAAAGAATGGTACAGTCTTCCAAGGTTGAAGAAAATGTGATAGTAGCAGAATTTGATCCTCCTACTACAAATCAATCAGGAGATGATTTTTATTCCTTGGAAGAACTGGAGCAATTGGAGGATGAGTCAATGGCCCTGATTGTCAAGAGATTCTAAAATGTCAGATTCAAAAGGAATCCCAAGTTCAAGTACAAGTCCAACTACAACAGATTCCAGAAAGGTGATCTTCATCCTCTAACACCAGCAGTGGTGGGTACAAAACAGGGATGGTTGATCGAAGCACCAATTGATGCTTCAACTGCAATGAGTTGGGACACTTTGCCACAGAATGCAGGAAGCCAAAACAAGTTAGGAAGAACTCTTACGATTTTAATCAGAAGAGTAAATCTGAAAGGGCTTACCTGGCAAAGGGAAGAAGCTGGGATGATACTGACAGTGAAGATGAAGAAGTTGGGAATCTTGCTCTCATGGCTAGTGATGCAAACACCTCATCGTCAAGAAAAGAGGTAAAATTTACTGATGCTGAATTAGTTTATCATCTAGGAAGTTCCTTAGATTGTGCTCATCGTGATAATGAATTGTTAAATCAACAAATCAAAGACCTTGAGAAAGAGGTCAATGAATTAAGACTCGTGCACATTAATCAAGATAAATTAAAAGAACAAGTATCTTTTCTAGAGAATAGAGGTGACTGTTATAGACAACTCAAAACTATTCTCAAAGACAAGATCACCGGTCTTGAGGCTAAGGTTAAAGCTTACTTTAATTCTTTTTTGAAGTCCAAAGAGTTTTACAATAAGCAAGCTGTTAATCAAACATCTGGAATAGGTTATGATTACAATGTTGCTATTGGAAAATTAGGCATAAACTCCCCTCCTCATGTCTGTGCTAAAGGCAGGGAAGTACCACATGTGCTTAAGGGTGTTGATGAACCCCTCTATAAAGAATCAATTGCTGAACCATTTGATGAGACCTCATTTATTATTCAAGAAGAAATCCGTGCTGAAGATCATGCTAATGAGAAAGCTTTCTCCAAGTCAAGTGTGTCAAAGGTTCCAGTCAAAGTTGTGAAAGCAACTGAGACTAACTCAGACACACATGAGATGGATAACACAAATGCCATGTCTACCATGCATAAGTTGCCTATTGTTAATCCCTCTCATAAAGCATGTGTTGTTCCTGATTGTATGTCTTGTGCTTTTAATTTGATGTATGCTTATTTTAATGGTAAACATGTTTCTAATGATAAGACTACTCCTCGTCAGCATGTGAATAATAGAAAGCATGATAGGTCTAAGACTGCTAGTCCTCCTAAAGCTAGAAAGGAGACATTTGTGCCTAAGCCTAAACAGAAATTTGTCAAGGCTGTTCACAAGGTCAAATGTCCAGTCATTGAGAAAGTTGAGAACATTAAAATTAAGAATGTTGTTTTGCCTGATAAAGGCCAATTTTACAAGTATGCCGGACCCAGCCAAGCTTGGGTTCCGAAGAAGGTCTAATCCATTTGTATTGCAGGGCATTAAACAGGTACAATCGGTAGTGTGGATTTTTTACAGCGGATCGTCAAGACATATGACCGGAGATAGAGCCCTGCTATCAAATATGGTTGAGAAAGTTGGCCCAGTGGTTACCTTTGGAGATAACAGCAAAGGTTTAACGGAGGGATATGGCTGTTTGCTAGCTGGAAATGTTATCATTGAAAATGTGTATGTTGTGCAAGGACTTGAACACAATCTGCTTAGCATTAGTCAGTTCTGTGACAACGGCTATAATGTTTTATTCGACAAGCTGAAGTGTCAGATTCTCCACAAGAAAAATGAAAAACCCTACTTGATGGGAATCCGGAAAGGAAATCTGTTCGTAGCTGACATGAACTCTGAAGCAATCCTGAAGTCAATTGTTTCTATGCAAAGGCATCGTCAAATGAGAGTTGGCTATGGCACAAGAGACTTTCTCATCTCAATTTCAAAACAATGAATTCTCTTGTCAAAAGAGAATTGGTCAGAGGTCTGCCTCAGCTGGAATTCTCCCCAGAAGGACTATATGAGGCTTTCCAGAAAGGAAAGTCAAAGAAAGCAAGTCACAGAGGCACTGACACATCTTCCATAACTGGTGTTCTGCAATTATTGCACATGGATTTATTTGGACCAGTTAATGTCCTTTCGATGTCAAAGAAGTGTTACTGTCTTGTGATAGTTGATGACTATTCCAAGTATACGTGGGTTTTATTCCTTCACTCTAAGGATGAAACACCACAAGTTGTGATTGATCATATCAAGTTGATCGAGTTAGATTCCAATGTCCCTGTTAGAGCAATAAGGTCAGATAATGGAACAGAATTCAAGAATTCACTTCTCAATGGATTTTGTACAGACAAAGGGATTACCAGACAATTTTCAGCTCCTGGAACCCCTCAGCAAAATGGAGTGGTAGAAAGGAAGAATCGTACATTGATTGAAGCTACAAGAACGATGTTAAGTGAATCAGGTCTTCCAATGTACTTTTGGGTTGAAGCTGTCAATACTGCATATTATACTCAGAATCGAACTCTAATCAACAAAGACTTCATGAAAACTCCTTATGAGATTTTGAATGAACAGAAACCTTTTATCAAATACTTTCATGTATTTGGTGCCAGATGCTTCGTGCTCAAGGATGGAGATGATCGTCGTGGTAAATTCGAGGCAAAGGCATATGAGGGTATTTTTGTTGGATAGGGAAGAAGATCATACAGAGTGTATATCATTGATCAACATAAAGTAACTGAAAGTGTCAATGTTACATTTGATGACACTAAACTCCCTAGTATCCAAACTGAAGATCCTTCTGAGAAACTGAAGTTTGATGATATGTCAGATTCAGAATCAGAACATGGTCAAGAACCTGAGGTTGTTGCTGGTGAAGAACCTGTCAATCATGATGATACTCAAGGTAATGGTGATGGAAACTTTGGCAACAATAGAGATACCACTGCTACTGACGGAGAATCTTCAAGTCAACATGGCAACAACTTAGGGGGAGATGCTGAAGGATCAACTAGTAGGACACAACATCCCAATGAATTTCAAGGCAAATCATCAAGATCAAATCTTCCAAGACAGACTGTCTGGAATAAAGCTCATCCTTTTGAGTTGATTATTGGTGATCCAGATGTTGGAGTCAGAATTAGACGTGCTACTCAAAATGAGTGTCTGTTTTCAGGATTTCTTTCTGAGATGGAACCTAAGAAGATTGAGGAAGCACTGACTGATCCAGATTGGGTGATTGCTATGCAAGATGAACTCAATCAGTTTGAACATCAACAAGTCTAGAAACTGGTACCTAGACCTACACACAAGAAAGCTGTTGGTACTAGGTGGGTATTCAGGAATAAACTAGATGAAGATGGTGTGGTTACAAGAAACAAAGCAACACTGGTAGCTAAAGGGTATTCTTAAGCTGAAGGCATTGATTATGATGAAACCTATGCTCCAGTGCCAAGACTAGAGACCATCAGGATATTTCTGGCATTTGCAGCATTCTCTAACTTTAAAGTTTATCAAATGGATGTCAAGAGTGCCTTTCTGAATGGAAAGCTGGATGAAGAGGTATTTGTAGAGCAACCTCCTGGTTTTGAAGATCCAGATCATTTGGATTTTGTCTACTTTCTGTTCAAGGCTATCTATGGACTCAAATAGTCTCCGAGAAAATGGTATGACACTCTTTCTGAATTTCTTATTGAAAATAGCTTTATTAGAGGTGTCATAGACAAAACTTTCTTTTCTAAAAAGCATAAGAATGATACTATATTAGTCCAAGTCTATGTGGATGATATAATATTTGGGTCTACTAATGATAATCTCTGTAAGAGATTTGCTAAGTTAATGCACAGCAAATTTGAAATAAGCATGATTGGAGAGCTGAAGTTCTTTCTTGGATTACAAGTAAATTAAAGGTTAGATGGAACTTTTATTTATCAATCCAAGTATCTCAAAGAACTCCTCAAAAAGTACAATCTAGAGGATTCTGCATCAGCAAGGACTCCGTCAACTACAACTGTCAAGCTTGGACCATGTGAAAACTCCATTAAGGTAGATGTCACAAGCTACAGAGGTATGATTGGCTCGTTACTCTATCTTACAGCAAGTAGACCAGATATTATATATGCTACATGCTTATGTGCAAGGTTCCAAGCGGATCCTAGAGATATTCATCTCGTTGCTGTTAAACGAATCTTAAGATATCTTAAGGGAACACCAAATCTAGGTATTTGGTACCCTAAAGAATCTGGTTTTAACCTTGTTGGATATACAGATTCAGATTACACAGGAAGTGTTGTTGATAGGAAAAGCACCTCAGGGAGTTGTCAATTCCTAGGTAGCAGACTAGTCTCATGGTACAGCAAGAAACAGCAAACAGTTTCAAATTCAACGGCCGAGGCTGAATATATTGCTGCTGGAAGCTGCTGTGCTCAGATCTTGTGGATTAAGAATCAGCTACGGGACTATGGCTCTGTATTGAACAAAATACCTATTCTATGTGACAATACAAGTGCAATAGCCATCACCAACAACCCTGTGCAGCATACAAGGACCAAACACATTGACATCAGGTATCATTTTATTAGAGAGCACGTCATGAATGGTACTGTTGAACTATTTTTTGTTCCAACAGAAGAACAAATAGCAGATATTTTCACTAAACCTCTTGATGAATCCACATTTACCAAATTAGTTGGTAAATTGGGTATGTTGAATAGCTTTAGTGATTAAACTTGTGAATATCTGAAATATGTTCTTGAGTGAATTTACAAATAAATTTTTCATAAATGAAAAATTCATTTACAAATTTATTTTATCATTTTCCAAAATTTCTTGCTTATTTCTATGTAATTTTTATTATCTTATCTTATTTATTTACTCAACTTGTTAATTTTAATGTCTCAGAATATTTTATTTTCTCTAAAAATATTTTTCTATGAATTTTATTTGCTAAAATTCAAAAGAAATCTATTTTTGGACTGAAAATATTATTATCTCTGAAATATTTTATTTATGTAAATATTTTCTGCCATATTCATTTTAGTTTTCTGTAATTATAATATTTTCTATATTCTGTTTTTTATGTGTTTTTAACAGTTTTTATGTTAATTATTCAGTATATTTAAATACTTAATTTATTTTATACTAGAATGACAATCGGCAAGACAATTGAAATTGTCTTGCTGAAAGTCATTCTAGTACAAATACATGTTTATTTTTAAGTCAGTTTAATTTTATAACTGGCAAGACAATCAGTATGACTATTGATTGACATGCCAGTAATAAAATTAATATCAGATATATTATGTTTTATTTTGTACTGGTATGACAATCGGTATGACTATCAGATTGTCATACCAGTTATATATATTATTATTTATTTTGTTTGTTTGTTTTATTTTTTGTTTTCTCAAATTTGCCTTGTATGACTATCGGTATGACAATCGGTAAGACTATCCCGAATTGTCATACCAGTTGTCTACTTAACAGTTTTTGTTTGTTTTGTTTTATAATTCATTCACTTCAGTTTTTCTTTCAAATTCCATCAGTTTTTCTCTCATTTTTCTCTCTCTCTCTCTACTCGATCTTAATCAAACTGCCCCATTGTCTTATTGCTCGAGTTTTTACTCAGCTTCTCAAAAAATCATCACTCCTGTGATATATATACATACACGTATATACATACAGAAGTGCTATCGATTTTTTGTTAAAAAAAAATCAGTTTGTGATTGTTTGATTTTGGGTATTTTTATTTTAATTTCTGTTTTGTGTCTTGTTGTTTTTCAAATCTGCTTTTGTGAGTTAAGAATTTTAACGAGATACATTTCTTTCTAAATTTTTTGATTATAATTGATTTAATTCGAATTATTAAATTAATTTAATTAATTCAAATTTTCTTAATATTATTCTTAAAATTCTGAAAGTGTGTGTCTTATCATTATTTTTAAATGGCTCTCAATTTTCAAATTATTTCGCATAATCTTGTTGGTTATTTTAATCCAGATAAATGTGATGTAGAAAAATTTAAGCCGTGGATTAGATTTTTAAATGACCATTCGATTGTTAGCTCTGCTATTAAATCAAATGTGATTTTAAATATTGATCTGCTAAGACTGATTTGCACAACCTCTACTGTGGCCGATGATTTTAAATCTTTTTCATTCACCGTGGCAAACACACAGTATGTGGTTGATGAAACAGTCGTCAATCGAGCTTTAAATTTTCCTATGGACAATTTCTATAAGTTTCCCTCTAAAAATGATATTTTAAACTTTTTCCATGCTATTCACTATCAGGGGGTAATTAATTTAACCAAGTTATCAAAATCCAATTTGGTGTCTGAATGGGACATTTTCTTCGATACACTTTCTAAAGTGTTTGCCAACTGCACCAAATCCAACTTTCACAACATCACTTCCACTCTGCAGTATATTGGTCTTGCGGTTGTTTTCAATCAAAGAATCAATTTTGGCAAACTACTTTTACCCATTCTTTTGAAACGTCTCATTACTGTTTTACGTGATCATTCTACAAATCGTAGGGTCTCGTGTTACTATGCTCGTTTTCTCATGCTCATAGTAGAACATATTCTCTCACCTGAGCATAAAGCCCTTTTTGCTAACTCCGCAGTAACCGATCCCCCTCCTGTAAGCAAAAAGATTTACACCCGCCAAGACACAACTTTCAAATTCATGCAAGTTCCAGTACTTGTATCTGCTTTCATGGCCACTTATATTCCCTTACCTATCTTCAATCTTCCCGGTCATGAACAGCAAGCTCAACCTCCAGTGGTTCAAACCACGCAGGCTCAAGCATCAGATGCTCTTCCTCTACAGGTAATAGTTCCTCAAACTCAACCTATTCCTACTTCTGTTGAAAGACCCCCAGTGGTTGATAGGACTGACCATGAAGTTGTAGAACCACAGCTTCAATCCCAGGTCATAGAGCCAAACACAGAGTCACAACCTATCTCAACCTCTCCCCCACTGTCCAAAATGTTGCCTAGAAGGTTAATAGGAAGTAGTTTGTTGGTGGATGTGAATGAACCCTCAGCTCTGCCTCCTCCGAAGAAAAGAAGAACATTTACTGAGGCATCTGAAAGCCCATCATTGTCCTCCCAACAGGACATGGACTTTGAAATGGCCACTGAACAGTTACTAGAAACATTCTCTCAACAGGATGAATCTATTGAAATTCACCATAGGGCCATGGCATCCTGTACTGAGTCAAGCACAATTCCATTACTCACAATGGAAGCATACAGACCAGTAGATGATACTCAGGACACGGAGCGAGGAGTGCACATAGAGTCGGTTACAGTGCCTGCCATAGTTACGGTAGAAGATCAGTCACATGCTTCTGAGGGAAAATATGACTCTCAGCCACCTTTAATAGAGTCATTTTCTCCCCTCCCAGATCCAACACATCTGGCTCCCTCACGGGATTCTCCACTCACAGATTGATCTGGAGAAAGTGGAGGGTAACTCGGTCAATCTATCCCTGAAGCAATTCAGACATCTATTTCACATGAAATGATAGGTTTGACTGAGGATCGGGACTCGCGAATTCCCATTGCACCACCACTGACCTCTCTTGAAGAGGCTAGGGTGATTTTAAATGCAGGTACAGAAGATCAGCCTCAGAAAGACTCCTCACGAGCAATTATATTGAGAGATACACATGCACGTGAGTTGAGTGAATTAAACAGGAGAGATATTCAGGTGAGTGCACACACAGACACAAACACTGAAAATCTGTTAGCTCAAATTGTTGATCTCAAGGAACAACTTGCAAAAAGTCAGGCTGAAGCTCAATCATTCAAAGCACAAGTGGTTGAACGGTCTTCTTCTTCCACCTCTATCAATAATCAGTTGGCTCTTATCAGGACTGAAATATCAGATTTGAAGACATCTGTTGTACCGAAGCTAAACTCAATCCAGGCATCTCCAACATTATCAGCTGACGACATTTCAAACTTCTGCTCTCTACATACAAGAATGACTTCTCTTGAAGACTTGGTTGAAATGAATCATTCACTGGATTCCTCCAGATTTCTGAAGATATAGACGGGTATGGAACATCTGAATGAAGGGATGAAGCACCTGTACTACATGATCAAAAATTCTCATTGTCCCAATGAAGAATAAAGGACTTTCTTTGAAGGGCCGTCTGGTGGAGGCTCAGGCTCGGGAGGTGATGGAGGTCATGAAGGATCTAAGGGAAAGTCTGTAGAGGATTCCTCAACTAAGGGGGAGAAGAAAGGGAGAAGTGAAAAGGGAAAAGAAAAAGAGTCGTCTACTGGAGGCACAGGGAAGCCTGATGATATCTACTATAGTGGAGAACAGGATGATTTTGATATTTGTGACGTTCCCACTGAACCGGTCTTGGAAGATAAAGATGGTTTCTTTGAAGCTGAGGAGGAAATTGATTTTGGAGAATGGGAAGAGGAAGCTCAAGTGGATCCTCTATTTGAGAAAGCGTTTCAACAGTAGCAGTCATAGATGAAAAGAAAAAAAGTTGAACTCAAAAAGGTATCCCAGATCATTGACATGAGGAAAGACATACAAAGAACAGAAACTCTTCAAAAGCAACGTCTTCATGATATTAAGGCTCAAGAAAGGAGAAGAGATGTCAGACTGAAGATGGGTGAAAAATGGGATGAAGCTAGGAGAATACTTGATATGCCTCAGCTGAGCACAAAAAATGATAGACAGTTTCTACATCTTCTGGACAAGCTGGAGATCTCTAATCCAAACAATGACATGTACATGAATGCTATAAAGACTGAAGTCTCAAGGATCACAGCTGCCTTTGACAGATTACAAAATGAGATGCGCTTATTTGTATATTGTCAGAGCGAAGGATCTTTCAAGGTGTCACTTCATCTGTTTGAGAATTGTTCTTTGTCAGAGATTTGGGTTCTTCTCAACAAAGTCAAAAGAAGCTCAGAATTGAATGAAATTCTTAGAGAAAGACTCAAAGAGTTTGCCAGCAGGGCTAGTCCTCAAGTGGTCAATAATCCTCATCAGGTAAGATTCTTTAAGTCTGACTGTCTTCAAATCTGCCAGCTCGATTCACAATCTCTTAAAGACTACTCAGCTAAGCATCTGGTCTGGATGGAACATCACCTAAGAACTGCTGGATATTCATCTATGTTGAAAACTCAAGCAGCTGATTTGATTCAAGCTTATTGTGAAAAGAATATTAAAAGGTATAATCAACTCAAGAATAAACTAAAGACAGTTGGAGTTCAACCAGTCAGGCTAGACATCTTCACTTCAGAAAAGGATCATGTCTTTGACAAGGAGTTGCTTCAAGATTTGGAAGAAGGTGATGAGTTGGAAGAAGGTGAAGTCGGAAGAGAAGACAACTGAATTCAATTAGCTCAAAACTCAATATAATATGATTAGAGCTTTATGAATCAAGATAGACTAATGTAGTTACATGTTCAGGCTAGAGGAACATCTATCTTGTATTCACTTGTAAATTTCGTTTGGAATCTGGAAAATGTTAAATATAATCCAGAACTTTTCTGCTATTTACTTTGCATTACTGTTTATATCTTTTTCTTATTTGTTAGTTGAGTTATCCTCTAGGTATTTGTTGTTATTGTCTAACAAACAAATAGGGGGAGATTGAAAGGCATATGTCATAGCCTATTTGTTTATTCGAGGATTTAACTCAACTCAAATAAGAATGTAATAAGTAAATAGTGGATCTATCGTCAGAGAGATCTCACAGAGTAACATATGTCAAAGGATTAAGTAACATTGTTCTTCTACAGACTTGATGACTTAATTCACTGGAAGAAGCTCAAGCAATTGATCAAGCCTCAGTGATATAAATCAAGATTGTGGATTTAATCAAGTGACAGAGATCTCGTCAGGGTATCAATTAATTACAAGGATTTAGTCTGAAGAAAATCAAGAGTATCAAGGTCAAGACATGAAGAAACGTCACAGAAGTTAGTCACTCATGAACCAGACAGTACATCGAGTGTCAACATTGAAGTGGTGGAATTGATTCATAATTTTCAGTGATTTTCAGAAGATATTCAGAAGAATGGTATTCTGGAAGTTGATGCAGCTACAACTATTACATCGCAGCTCTAAGCGCTGTCTATGAAGGTCGATTCTTTAGCCACCTGTGGAGTCAATCAGATAGCTATGGTCTGTGCGCTTTGTGCAGGTTCTCATGCTACGAATTAGTGTTCTCTTGTTAATGAATCTGTTCAGTATGTGAACAATTATCAGCGACCGCAGCAGCCTGTGCCAGCTACTTATCATTCTAACAATAGAAATCATCCAAATTTCAGCTGAAGTAATAATCAGAATGCTATTCAGCAACCATATCAGCAAGGCGTAAGTAAACAGTTTAATCCACCTGGATTCCAGCAACCACAGTATTATACTCAAAGGCAATCATATCCTCAACAAGGAGGTGCAGCTCCACCTTCCAGTGCTGATTTCGAGGAACTCAAGTTGTTGTGTAGAAGTCAGGCTATTTCTATCAAGACCTTGGAAAATCAAATCGGTCAAATAGCTAATGCAATGCTCAGTCGTCAACCTGCCACACTTCCCAGTGATACTGAAGTGCCAGGCAGGAAGGAAGCTAAAGAGCAAGTCAAGGCTATTACCTTAAGGTCTGGAAAAGTTGCTGATGCTGAAAAAGTAAAAGACGGAGAAGCTAAAGTTGGTGATGAAGAAGCTAAGCAAAGGGAGAAAGCGGCGGAACCAAGGAAGACTACTGTTGAACACACTCTGCCTGAGGGTAATACAGGGGAGAAACAACTATATCCTCCACCACCTTTCCCTAAGAGATTGCAACAACAAAAGCTGGATAAGCAGTTCGGTAAGTTTCTGGAGGTGTTCAAGAAACTTCAGTCAACATACCTTTCGCTGAGGCTCTGGAGCAAATGCCTAGTTATGCGAAATTTATGAAGAATATTCTTTCAAGAAAGGTGAAACTGGATGACCTTGAGACCGTTGCTCTAACAGAAGAATGCAGTGTTGTGCTGCAACAAAAGTTACCTCCAAAGCTTAAAGATCCAGGTAGCTTCACCATTCCTTGCACCATCGACAAGTTGTCTTTTGACAAGTGCCTGTGTGATTTAGGAGCAAGCATCAATCTGATGCCGTTGTCGATCTTCAAAAAGTTGAATTTGCCTGATCCAAAGCCCACCTACATGTCTCTACAATTGGCTGATCGTTCTATTACATACCCACGAGGCATAGTGGAGGATGTGCTAGTAAAGGTGGATAAGCTCTTCTTTCCTGCAGACTTTGTTATTCTGGATTTCGAGGAAGATAAGAAGATTCCCATAATCTTGGGGAGAGCTTTCTTGGCTACAGGCTGTACCTTGATAGATGTGTAGAAAGGTGAACTTACTATGCGGGTGCAGGATCAGGATGTGACATTCAATGTATTCAAAGTGATGAAATTCCCTACAAAAGACGACGAGTGCTTAAAGGTGGATTTGATTGATTCTGCGGTTAATTCAGAACTTGATCATATGCTAATGTCTGATGCATTAGAGAAAGCCTTAGTGGGGGATTTTGACAGTGAGGATGAGGATGGCAATGAGCAACTACAATATCTAAATGCTTCTCCTTGGAGGCGAAAGCTAGACATGCCATTTGAATCTCTTGGTACTTCTGACCTCAAAAATGCTGAAGGAAAGCTCAAACCATCTATTGAGGAAGCACTTACCTTGGAGCTTAAACCATTGCCTTAACACTTGAGGTATGCTTTTTTAGGTGATGCATCTACTTTACCTGTTATTATTGCATCTGACCTTTCAGGAAGTGAGGAGGATAAGCTCTTGAGGATCTTGAGAGAATTCAAATCAGCTATCGGATGGACTATAGCAGACATCAAAGGGATCAGCCCTTCATACTGCATGCATAAAATTCTTCTAGAGGAAGGTAGTAAGCCGACTGTTGAGCAACAGCGAAGACTTAATCCTATCATGAAAGAAGTGGTGAAGCAAGAAATTCTGAAGTGGCTGGATGCAGGAATCATTTATCCTATTTCTGACAGTTCTTGGGTGAGCCCCGTACAATGTGTACCTAAGAAAAGAGGTATTACTATGGTAGCAAATGAGAAAAACGAGCTCATCCCCACTCGAACGGTTACAGGATGGAGGGTATGCATGGACTGTAGAAAGTTGAACAAAGCCACAAGGAAGGATCACTTCCCTCTTCCATTTATTGATCAGATACTTGACAGGTTGGCCGGTCATGAGTATTATTGTCTTCTGGATGGTTATTCGGGGTATAATTAGATATGTATTATACCAGAGGATCAAGAAAAGACTACCTTCACGTGTCCATTTGGCACGTTTACTTTTTGCAGAGTTTTGTTTGGATTATGTGGCGCACCAGCCACTTTTCAGAGATGTATGATGGCTATATTCTCTGATACGATTGGAAATAATGTTGAGGTGTTCATGGACAAATTCTCCGTCTTTGGACATTCGTATGATGAATGTTTGAATAATCTTCGTGCGGTGCTCAAAAGGTGTGTGGAAACTAATTTGGTGCTCAATTGGGAAAAATGTCACTTTATGGTGCGTGAAGGCATTATTCTTGGGCATAAGCTCTCTAGCAAGGGTCTTGAGGTGGACAAAGCCAAGTTTGGGAGTCATTGAAAATCTTCCACCACCTATTTCTGTGAAAGAAATCCATAGTTTTCTTGGTCATGTGGGTTTTTATCGGCGTTTCATCAAGGACTTTTCAAAGATATCTAAGCCGTTGTGCAACTTGCTCGAGAAGGATGTGCCTTTCAAATTAGATGATGAATGCTTGACGGCATTCGAGACTCTCAAGAAGAGTTTGATAACTGCACCAGTTATAACGGCACCTGATTGGACAGAGCCTTTTGAGATGATGTGTGATGTGAGTGATTATGCAGTGGGCGCAGTTCTTGGGTAGCGCAAGAATAATCTCTTTCATGTGGTCTACTATGCTAGTAAGACTTTAAATGGAGCTCAAATGAACTACACCACTACTGAGAAGGAGCTCTTGGCTATAGTCTTTGGTTTTGAAAAATTTTGATCTTATTTGCTTGGGACAAAGGTGACAGTGTTCACTGATCATGCAGCCATCCGCTATTTGGTTTCCAAGAAGAATTCGAAGCCGAGACTCATTCGTTGGGTGCTCTTGCTACAGGAATTTGAGTTAGAAATCAAGGATCGAAAAGGTACTGAGAATCAAGTAGCTGACCATCTCTCTAGATTGGAGAATCCCGAGTCTACTTCATATGATAAGACATTGATCAATGAATCTTTTCCGGATGAGCAGTTGTTCGCAGTTCAGGAGGAAGAGCCATGGTTCGCAGATATTGTGAATTATCTTGTCAGCAATATAATGCCTCCTAATATGAATACTGCTCAAAAGAAGAAGTTTCTGCATGAGGTGAAGTGGTATATATGGGATGAACCATATTTGTTTAGACAGGGAGCTGACCAGATCATCAGGAGATGTATCCCATTCTGTGAGACAGAGGGGATATTACGAAACTGCCACTCCACAGTTTATGGTGGACATTATGGTGATGAGAAGACGGTAGCTCGTATTCTGTAAGCAGGTTTTTTCTGGCCTACTTTGTTTAAGGATGCTCATCAGTTCGTTTTAAGATGTGATCGTTTCCAAAGAGCGGGGAATCTCACGAGGAAGGATGAGATGTCGTTAAATGTGATGCTTGAAGTCGAGGTCTTTGATGTTTAGGGAATCGATTTCATGGGGCCATTTATTTCATCCTCCAATAATCAGTACATCTTCCTGACAGTCGATTATGTCTCAAAATGGGTAAAAGTCAAAGCTTTGCCGATGAATGATGCAAAGGTAGTGTTGAATTTTCTTCATAAGCAGATTTTCACAAGGTTTGGAATGCCACGAGTAATCATAAGTGATGAAGGGTCGCATTTCTGCAACCGTAAGTTCACTTCTATGATGTAGCGCTATAATGTGAATCATCATGTATCTACTGCCTATCATCCGCAAATGAATGGTCAAGCGGAAGTGTCTAATAGAGAGATCAAGCGTATTTTAGAGAAGGTTGTTTGTCCGTCAAGGAAGGATTGGTCTTTAAAGCTCGATGAAGCTGTTTGGGCTTACAGAACAGCATACAAGACTCCACTTGGGATGTCCCCATTTCAACTTGTGTATGGTAAGGGATGTCATTTACCTGCGGAGCTTGAGCATAAGGCCTATTGGACGTTGAAGAAGTTGAACCTGGATCTAGATGCAGCTGGAAAGAAGCAAATGCTTCAGCTAAATGAACTTGATGAATTTCGACTCCAAGCTTACGAGAACAACAAAATGTCCAGGGAAAAAGTGAAAAGGTGGCACGACAGAAAGTTATATCCTAAGTCATTTGTGCCGGGGCAACAAGTTCTTTTATTCAACACTCGTCTCTGACTTTTTTCTGGAAAGTTGAAATCAAGGTGGTCTGGACCTTTTATTGTCAAAACTGTGTTTCCACATGGAGCGGTGGAGATTTTTGAGAATAATCTGGACCAAGCATTCAAGGTTAATGGTCAGCGTTTGAAGCATTACTTTGGGGACACGGCAAACCGGGAAGTGGTTAGTGCCGTTTTATTGTCAACTTGATTAAGGTATGCTACGTCAAGCTAATGACGAAAAAGAAGCGCTTCTTGGGAGGCAACCCATGATTTGTTGTTACAGGAACCCTTAGAAGTTAGTAACCTATCCAAAACCACAAAAAAATCAAAAAAACAGGGCAAGAAAATTATTTTTCCAGAAGACCCCTGAGTGCCCGCTCAGCTCTGCTGAGCGACCACTCAGGGCCCGACTGGCAGAATTTTTTTTAAGCCTTATAAAAATCCAAAAAAAAATCAGAAAAATCAAAAATCAAAACACAGCCCCACTACCCACGAAGTATCTTCCCATTACCCACATTTTTAACCCTCAAACCCACTCATAATCAAATTTTATCCTAATCTCTACCCTATATATACATACAACTATTCCATATACTCCCCCATACACTTTCAAACCTTAAACTCTCTCCCATATTCAAAAACACAAATCTTAAACACTTTTTCTCAGTTTCGATGGCACCCAAGAGATCCAGGACTATTGATAGCAGAAGCACTGTTCCTACTGCTGATTCTTCAAGGGGTACTGCTGCGAGGCCTCGTTTGTTTGATAGGGCTGCTGAGGAGGAGTATACTAGGCTTCTGGGTAAGCCGATTTTGAAGGAGAAGGGATTCTTACCATCGGAGAGGGATAGTGAGTTGTTTCCAATGATTGTTGAGAAGGGTTGGATTGCTTTTTGTGAGTCACCAGAGGCAGTTCCGATGAGCGTTGTTCGCGAGTTCTATGCGAATGCGAAGGCTGAAAAGAATGGGTTTTCTATTGTGCGGGGGATGACGGTGGATTATCACCCTGAGGTGATTCGCCGTGTGATTGGGTAGCGACAGAGGAAGCCCGCAGAGGAGAATTGGAATGAGAAGACTGCTGAAGATTTTGACTTGGATTTGATTTGTGCTACTCTCTATAGGCTGGGCACGGTTTGGACTTTCAAGACTGGGACTAACGAGTATCGCCATTTTCCAGTGATTGTGATGAATAGGGTATGCCCGTACATGGAATGCCTTTATTTGCGCTAATATTCTGCCTACTTCACATGCACATGAGGTTACAGTTGAGCGAGCACAGTTGTTATGGGGTATTTTGAATGAGGAGTACTATGTAGACCTTGGTGAGTTCATCTACCAAGGAATTCTGAAGTTTTTGAGGGGAGCTAAGCATATGAACATCCCTTATGCATCCACAGTTACAAAGCTTTGCCGAGCAGTGGGAGTTCAGTGGCCGTCTCACGAGCAGTTGCAGCTGCCGGCCGCTTCTATTGATTCTGGGATTCTGGATGCGATGCAGGAGTGGACTGGTGGAGAGCCCGAGGAGCATGGGCTGGGTTATTGTCTTCCAGGAGGGCGTCCAGCACGTGGTGCTACCATGGCGAGACCAGGGCGTGATGAGGCAGGTTCTTCTAGAGCTCAGGAGGGTGCTGAGATGGCTGATGCCCAGTATAGGAGGCTGTCGAGGAGGATGGATGCTATGTACGAGACGCAGAGTAGGTTTGCTCAGGAGCTCACTCCTGCGCTTGGGACTGCTTTTAGAGGCCTTGGAGCTGACATCCAGTGGCCCGTTTTTGGTGAGGACTCTGCGTATCTGCCTCCTGATACTCCACCCTCTGAGGGTGATGATGATGATGATAGTATACCCTGTGTTCCTTTCTACTACCTTCACTGGGGACAGTGAAGATTTTAAGTTTGGGGGTGGTAGTTAAGGAATATTTTGTATGTGTGTCATATAGTTGCATATTCATGATAGTTTAGTTCATATAATTGCATATTTTTGCCATATAGTTTTTTTTATTTTATAGTTTTATTTATCATGTCATTTAGCTCATGCATATACCATGATCCCTTTTGTGTTGCTTTTACCAATTGATTTGTGATGTTGATGGGAGTGTAGTGATAGCGTTAAAGTGATGTTGAGTCTTGTAGGTTGACGTGCATGCTAGAAACACTTGTAATTTCACTAAGTCCTAGAGAATGCTTAAGGACTAGATTGTTGTCTTGGTTTGATGGTTTTTAAGGTTAATCTATTGATTATGCTTAGAATTTATAATAGGTTCTTAGTGATAAAAGGCATGAAAAGAAAAATTGGAATAAAAAGTGGAATTCATTGCTAATTGTGACTAGGCGTCAAATGGCTAGTAGCCGGCTCGTATTTTTATGCGAGTAGTCTAGGGTTGAGCAAGATGGAGCGAAACGCACTCGCTCAGAAATTTTGAAAAAAAAAATATTGAAAAAAAATATACAGAAAAAAAGAAAATAATATAGAAAAAAAAAGAAAAAATAGAGAGTTAATGCATAATTGATCACGAGTGGGCTCTTTGGTATTCGAGTTATTAAGTTCTTAGGGGACTTTGTGCCTAGTGACCTAAGGCTTTTACAGTCTAGGATCCGCTAACCTAACGCTCGCTACATGGATGCCATTGCATAAGTCTTTAGTGGACCTCACTCATTGCACGGTCAAATAAGCATTTGTGTGTTGTGTTAAATAAAAATCATGATTCCGTAATAAGCTCCAGTAATCTTGAAGTGTTATAAGTCATTTTGTGCCTAGAATTTTATTCTTCGTATAATCATGTGATTACCTTGAGGATAGTCGAGTTATGATAATTGATCTAGTTTCGAAGCATATCTGTTAAGCATCCGTATACACCACATTTTCGGCTGTATGTTAGTTTGTATGATTTGATTGATCTTTATTCGCCTAATTGCATTTGTTGAGATGTCGTAAGTTGGTTGGTTTGGTCGTAGTAAGGGGGATTGCTGCATTTCATATAGATTGCATCCATGCATGTTTTTGTTTTATTTTTGAGTCTGTGACGCTTGAGGACAAGCATCGATTTAAGTTTGGGGGTGTGATAAGTGGCATTTTATAACACTTAGAACGTCTTATAATAGCTTAAATTGATGTCTTGAAATCAAGTATTTTATGTATTTGATGCGTTTTTCTAGTGTTTATGCATTTCAGGGGATTATTTGCATTTCTGGAGAGATTTCATCAAGATTAAGCCTTGGCATGTGTTTGGCATTGCAAGTGGGAAGTTGGGAGCAGAATGCAGCAAAGAACGGGAGCAAAAATAAAGCATTTTCCAGAAGGGGTCTGAGCGCCCGCTCAGCTCTGCTGAGCGACCGCTCAGGAAGCTGAGCGCCCGCTCAGGAATGCTGAGCGGCCGCTCAGGGACGGAAATTTAAAATAAATAGTTTAGACTCCTAATTATGTTAAGCTTCCAACTTCTGAGTTAGCTGGGTTTTATGGGACTCTTATATAAGTAGTTTTCAGAGACGTTTCATATAGTGTTGAATCGTAGTATTAATCGAGGAGCGAGTAGATAAGGAAGAAGACCGTTTTAGCACACCACAACGAAGAGGAAGCATATTTTCTTGTGATTCTTTATTTCGTTGTAACGTTGGATGCTAGTTTTCTTTACTTTGAACCTATTTACTCTTGTGGCGTACTCTGGTTTAATATAAGTAGTTTTAATTATTCTCGTGTTTTATTATCATGTTTTCATATGAACCCATGATGATGATGAGTTCTATCATGGGCTAATCATGATCATGGGGTCGTAACGGATTTACTATGGAATTCTTTAGTTAGTTATTTAATACCTTAGTGTGTGATGATTGTATGATATCTAGTATTGGTTGTGCTTATTCGTCTTATGTGCGTCGCGAACATATAAGATAGGGTGTTAATCTCTTGTGAAGCGAAGGTTAATCTTGAGGTTTAGAACTTTCCATGCTAGCATAGGTTCATGTATGTGTATGCATGATTAGTGGGTAACTCTAACCGTTTTACTTGCCCTGTGTAATCATAAGGAATAACTTGTGCTTAAATCGTTATGTTGTCAAATTCTGTAGACATATAGGGTCTCAACATAATTGATGCCTATTCAACTTCTGTCTTAATTGGGGATGCTTGGTAGAATGGTATTAGTACAATGAAAGTTGGCTTTTATCAGTTTCGTGTTGTTCGATTAATATCATCACTGTTACATGCTAAGGGTAATGACAATGACTATTAAAGGAAGTAATAATGAAGTTGTGATCTCATGTGTGATTTAATATTGTTAATTCAAGTGTCAATTAAGTGCTTAATTCTCGTAGTTAATTGTAGTTAATAATTAGTTAATCAATTCTAAGTGTTATTGTCTTAACATTGAGAAGTAATTATACATTGGTGAGTGAGTGTTAATTGAATATAATTAGTCTGAGTCTCTGTGGGAACGAACTAGAAAGTATTATATATTGCTTGCGAACGCGTATACTTGCGTGTATTATTAGCGCGTGTTTCCGCCCTAACAATCTGCATATGTGTATCTGTAATAACCCCAACTTTTGGAAATTTTTGAAACACTGATGAATAGTAACTTTTGCTGACTATGCTGATTAAGAAAAATTATCAAACCACACTATATAGGAGTATTGTTATGGAAATTATGAGATCGTATTAGTATTCCATAAAGTAAATGAGTGTATGTAAATGTCGTCAGAATTCGGATTCGAACACTTTGGTTTTTCCCGAAAATCCACTAGACACCGAAAGGATTAAGTATAAGGTAACATAATTAAAAGGATTTTTATTTAAGGATTATAGCAGAGGATCAATAAAGGAATATAAGATAATAATGAAGGTTCAGGGAAGCCCAAGTAATAAGATCCCGGATATGATCTCTCAAACTATTAACGGGAACGAGAGTTAAGCGAACTGTAAAACAAATAAGCGATCAAGAGACAAGCTTGTACAGTAAGCCAAGGATTATGACATCATCAAACCACAAGGTGTGGATAAGTGGATGCAAGATGACACATGCTTCATGACATAAGCATGGTTTAAAAGATATGTAGCCAAGGATGATTTATGGCCATGTATTATGACCTTGGTTAATCAAATCAAGGTTAGATTAACTAAACAAATAAAACATCACACCAATTAACCAAGGCAAATCAAAAAAGCATTTCATCACCCCATTTTTCAAAGCTTGCTCTCGGTCAAAACCATAGAAGCCACTTCAAACTGCCATATCTCCTTCAATACTCACTCAAATAGTATGTTCTATAGCTCTTTGGAAAGGTATTGAGATGGACTACAACTCTTGTTCACAAATATCGTCCAAATAAGCATGGTAAGACCTTTATTTATACAGTTCTTTCAATCAGACGTTTAGAAACTTCAAAATCTAACTTTATGTTTTCTTGATTGTTTGTGAGATCCAAGCTTGTATAAGGATTAATCAAGGTTTTAAGGCTTCCTAGAAACTTTCCCCTCACAAATAAAGGTATAAAACTTCTGGACCTTTAAGTACCAAGTTTGTTTGCTTGAATTTTGGGATGGTTTGGATGGATGAGTAGTTGTTTGAATGATTAAGCTTGAATTAAACTTTGATTGTTAAGTAGATAAGTTGATTATGGAGATGGTGTAATATTGAATGGGATTTATATTCTTGAGCTTTTTTTGGCTAAGATCAGTAGCCTAGGTTTGAATCTTGAAGTTGTGGATGGATTGTAGTTGGAAGGGATTGAATTAGAGTGGTAAAAATATTGGAAATCGTTAAGTTCTAGCCGTCATAATGCCCGATTTTCCTTAACTGTTTCTGTGCTTAACTTTAGTACCCGTGAACTCACTGTAAGATTATGACCTTCGCCATATTTAGATAGTTCATGTTACGAGCTTCGTTTTGATATGTCGTTCTCTTAAATCCAAGTTACGAGCGATAAGAAATGACCATTTTAAGTAACGGCGTTTCGCGAGCGAACCCCGAAACCTCGAGTAAATTTGAGACCATAATTGAGACCCTTAAACGATTAATTAAAACATGAGAGAATTATGTCAAGTGAATAAAGCAGTTGGTAAAGTTCTCACGAAAAAGTCGCCTTAAAATTTGTAACGTTTAATTTACAAAATTAGTGGAGCCGAGGGTACGCGAGCGATTAACGTAAATTGTTAAGCGTATAAGCAACAGTTAGGGTATGAGTGAGTTTTGACTAGTTTCTTAAGAAACCGTGGTCTAATTCCGGCTTATGTTATTATTCATAGGTTACCGGACCCACTCTAAGGTTAAGTCTACCCCGGAACACTCAGGCAAGTTTTCTACCCGTTATATTGTTATTGTGATGTAAATATATTGATGCATTATCTTGAGATAAGTGCATGGTTGTTATTAGCAGATCTTGCGATATATTGGAGCATGTTCATATGGTATATATATGTATGTTGTGAAATCTTGATATTGTATTATCAATTCAAATGCTTATAAACTGCATAATACCTATGTTAGAGATAAGCAGTAGTTGTGTATACCCTTAGTATTGGGGACCCAAAGGTTAACATTTTGCTAAACCGCGAGGCGATGTTCCCGAGTATATTATATATATATATATATATATATATATATATATATATATATAGTTTTCAAAGCTATTAATCGAATAATGATTATTCAATAGTTATAAATTATAAGCAAATAATAGTTTGAAAATTCATTCGAGGACTTATGACTCTGTTTATTTTATTAAATAATATTCTTTATTTTCTTAAAGAATAATGTTACGTTATTCGCCAAGTATTCGAGAAATGATTGTTATCGTCAATCATTCTTACCTTAAATATTTTCAGTAAGTTATTTTCAAAACTTTTACTTCATTTGCTTTGATAAAAGCTATTCGTTATTGGAATATTATTTATAGCATAATATTCAGATTTTCTTTGATTATCTTGGAATTGATTTATTCTATCAAATCATCCCTATTCCAAACGCTTTAAAAAATATTTTCGAGTCTTCAAAATGATTTTAAAGGCTAGAGCGGATCCTAAAACTCGTTTTGAAATTTAAGATCTTCCTTTCGAAAGGGATTTAAATACTCGCTTAAAAATCTGAGGGATCCGGCTTTGTGGTGTATTTGCAACGAAGTTGCTGATTTAATAAAAGAGCTTTTGATTACTTTCCCAACATTCGGGAAGTAAGTCCATCCAAATGAGTCGGCATAAGCGACATGCCGGGGTACGGTCTATCAAAGTGTAAGTGGCTGGGTAGCAGTCCATCAACGCATAAGAGGCCGGGTGGCGGTCTAACACAAGGTCCTAATGCGGCTAGGGTGATGACCGGTGGGGGATTCATCCATCTACTATTAGAAAAGGTTACTTATTGGTATCTTTTCCTGATCAGCAAGATATCGGGTTTATGCCAAAGTTTTCTTCTTTCCAAATTCATTGGATATTACAACCCTGTTTATACTTTTCATGACAGAGATTTTCAAGGAATGTATGAGAGATATATATAGGTGTATATATATATCGGGACTTAATGAAGTATCTCGTAACTTCATTTCTTTCAAATGATATTTCAAAGATTGAATCTATTCAAGTCTCATCTTGTAGTTTCATCTATGTGATGAACTTTTGAAACTGATTATAGCTTGAAGGTGGTAGTTCAAGTAGTATTCGTAAAAGATATAAGTATATTGGAGTATCATGTAACTTCATCTTTTCAACTTATATCTAGTTAATGATTATCTTATGCATGACAAAGATTTTCAGAAAAACGTTGAGACAAGGTTAGATATATGAGATCACATTGCAACGATATTTTTATACAGTTATAAACTGGAACTCTGTGTATATTATACATGACAGAGGATTTCAAAGATTTTGAAAAGTATATATGTATATATATACTGAATATTTTGCTACTTTGTCGCATTAAGATATCAAACTTGGTTCATTTCTTCTTGACCAAGACTTTCATGAGTACTATGAGAAGGCTCATATATTGGTAATTACAATACATGTTATTTTGGTGGGCTTGTTACTCACCCTTGCTTTATTCTTTCATCACACAACAACAGCCAGACAAGATGAACAGGACCAAGCTTCCAATTCGCGAGCGGATAGGAAACATTTCGCAGTTTCCTGTAGGCGTTGATGCCGCTGTAGCTGAGGTAGGAACTACCAATAGGCTAGGCTTTCAACTTTTGATGTACCAGACTTATGTATATTTACAAATTTTAATAATGGCAAAGATTATGTAAATCTATTCAGAAACCCTTTTGAGGTGTAACGACTTATAATTGTGGAATAAAATGACTTGTGTTATTTTTAGTATTCATCCCTGAGACTATAACTTATGGTGTGTGTGTATATTGTGGGGTCACAGTACGCAGTAGTTGGTTGTTTATTAAGTTTGAGTGTTATTAAGGGAAATGGAACTCGTGACAACCCGGATCCCCTATCCCAGATTTGGGGGTGTTACTGAAATGGTATCAGAGCCATGCGTTATAAATCTCAAGGCTGATGTGTCGTTAAAATAATAAGTTCACTAAGATAATAAGAACTCTTACCAAGTTCATTGTTGGACTACCTAACGTAGCACTAACAGTTAAAACCCTTACGGGAAACCTGATGAATATCGTGATAGAAGCGTAGTTCGTTATCGTATATGGTAGTGGGACTCCGAACCCTGAAGTTCAAGAGCAATAATACGATGATGTTTTACTATATAATGGGGATCATATTGTGGATCCAATGGATCACCCTAATGAGGGACTAGATGATGTTCATATTAAGGATGTAGTAATTAAGGATGTTATCCCAAAAGGGATTGTTGCTGAGAAGGATCCCTTGGAGGATCCTGACAAGAATGAAGAAAGGACCGCTGAGGAATTGTTGACCGTGGTTAGGGCGACTAACAGAGGTACGATTGGCCGGTTATTACCGTTGGTTCGTTCAAGTTTACAAAAATAGCAGCCCCTTTAACGCGGCTTACTCGTAAGACTGAGAAGTTCGAATGGACAGAAAAATGCGAGAACAACTTTTAAAAACTGAAGCAAAGATTGGTGACGGCCCCTATGTTGGCGTTGCCGGATGGAAAAGAAGATTTTGTAATTTGTAGTGACGTTTGGCATAAGGAATTAGGGTGCTTCTTATACAGCACGGCAAGGTAATCGCGTACACGTCAAGACAATTATGGGAATATAAAATTCGATACCCCACCCATGATCTTGGGCTCATGACAATAGTTTTGCCCTAAATATTGGAGGCACTACTTGTATGGATAGAAGTGCGAGATTTACACAAACTATAAGAGCTCAAGTATATTTTCACGCAGAAAGAGCTCAACATGCGCCATAGGAGGTGGTTAGAGCTAATCAAGGATTATGATTGTGAGATTCTTTATCATCCAAGAAAAGCCAATATGGTGGATGATGCCCTTAGTAGAAAGGAGAGACTTCAGATGATAATGTCTTCGGAAGAGTTGAAAAGAGATTTCGAGAAAATGGAAATAAAAGTGAAGGTAACCGGAGTCGGTACCGAAAAGCTGGTTTAAGATTGCAATGCAGCCCGAATTATTGAAAAAGATCATATTGTGCCAAGAAAAAGTGATGAATGAAGGCAGAGAGCCAATGACTAGAGAAGAGATTAACACCGAGAAAGATGATAAGGGAATAATGAGGTATTCCTACAGAATTTGGGTTTCAAAGGTTCAAGAGCTTAAAAATGAGATCTTAGATGAAAGCCATAGTTTGAGGAATAATATTTAGGGCAAACCCTGAATGTGATAGTCAGGGAGGTCGCCATCAAGAAAGAAGGAACCCATAATATAATGAAGTGGAAAATAAGGATTTTAATGTATAAGATAACCCCAATTATGGGGGAAGGATGAAACATTTCATACTGAGAAAACAGAAGTCGAGCAAGATAGGGAGAGCCAGGACGGTACTCCAATGGGGCAATTCATGGACCTGCCTAAACAAAACTTATACTTTTATTCCCAACCACCACCCTGAGGAAACAATGTGATGGGAAATTCTTTCAGGACCTTTAAGTCGCTAAGCTCTCAGAGTTCCAAGGAACAAGCTAACCTAGTCAAGGCAAGGGCCCGGCTAAAGGAAATAGAGGATTCATTTGAGATTCTAAATGATTGACGAAGCGCAAAAGACTATTTTTTCCACTTACCTTCTAGAGAGAGGCCATCAGCTGGTGGAAGGCTAAGGAAGATAGAGAGATAGTGTAAAACTTTTAGAACCACACCAGAGTCGGGCAAGTATGATGAATCATGAATCTAGGTTGTGAAAGTCATCAAGGTTCGTCTGAAGGACACGAATCCAGAATGACGGGATGTTTGAAATCAATGCTTATGTTGTTTTGGTTCATGAAATGGTTGTAATAGACAGGAAAATAAAAGATGAAAAAGGAAAGAGTATAAAGGGATTTAAAGGAAATAGAGTTCAGAAGCGATAAGGGAGTTATGTATGTGAAACCCTGAGAAACCCTAGCAATAAATATAGAGAAGTGCGTCATCATCAGCGCGATGGTGACTGATCATGAGATAAAGTCAAGTTATGAAGGCGTAAGCGATACGTATAATTAATTCCCTTTAAGTTGAGAGTATTCGATGAAACTTTGAGATAGACCGATGGATTAATAAGGAAAAATGGATGGACTGAGGAGACAGGATAATAAGAATGTGATGTGTATGTAAGACCGGTGGCTTGATACCCAGAAAGAGAGACGCTGGGTATAAAAGATATCCCAACATTGAGATGACTGTTGAGATAAATAACAGAGGTAAATGAGTAATTAGAACTAAAAAAAAGTTCACGTTGAACACGACCAATATCTTCCAGAACATCCCTGCTATCATTACCAAATCATGCAAGAAAAGCGGATAACCGTTGTTATCTTTTGGAGGCCATATGGATTGACCTTCGTTTGAATAAGGATGCTATTACGAAACTAGGTATAGACTATCGAGGTGAGAATGTTTGAATTAGATACCCTATCAGGGATAGATGACTTGATTTATCCATGAAAGGATGCAAGTACCTTTTTAAAGGTGGAATTAAGGATAGAACCTTGATAACTTGAGATGAACCTGGGAGAATGCATAAAGGTTGGCATTTCACCCTTAATAGGGACATTATGAGTTTGGGTAGTACGGAATGAAAGACTAAGGCAACAACAACCTTTAAGGATCAGTGGAGAAATTTTTCAGAAGTATATAGACAATGGTTCTAGTATCAGTAAATGGTATTTTGATATGCCCTGTATCTAGGGAATACAGGAGGAAAGATTCAATAATGACCTTAGAGGTTTTATAAGGAGAAAGGTAATATTCAAAGTTCTGAAGAATAGAAATTTTGATAAAGGAAATATGACGTAATAATAATAATGCCATGTGGGGCACGTGTTAAACCATGAGAAAGTATGGATCGAACCAGTAAAGGTCGAAATTATTTAAGGCAATTAGGACCTAAGATAAAAGACATCCTAAGTATGATCGAGAGTCAGTCGTGAGAATGTTAACCTCTAAAGACCGAGGCAAGAACTTATGGAAAAATGGCGATAATTTTTCTCACCAAATCTTAAGGGAGAGCATTTTCACACAAGCAGTGATTAGAAATGAGCTAAAAAATTTAGTTGGAGATCGTTCAAAAGACATTGGTTAATAATGGTATTAACCTGCTATCGTTGCTTTTATTGAAACTCTTCTGCAATTTTATCTGCTTCATGTCATATGTACGTCAAGTTCAAGAGTGTTCTTCATGAATCATGAACGGTGATCATGTTGCCTCCTTAGAAGAATTTGATACGATAGCAATGGACTCTGTATGGTTAGATATTAAGATTTCATGGAAAACGAATGACTACAGTAGGTCAGCGGTGGACCATAGTAATGTAGCAATAATTCTGCGAGTAATGAGCCGATTACAACCGTAAGAGTTGTATTGGACTGGATGTTGAGATTGAGTACAACTAATCGGGTCATGGTGATGTATAAGTTATTAATGATAGACCAACTAAGCCGAACATTTACCTATGATATATGTATTCCTTCTTATCGATAAAGAGTAGTATTACTATACGAAGAAGGTTGCGGTATAGAGATGGATTCTAATAACGATGAGGTCTAGAATGAAATCCCAGATTTAATTTTCGCTGTCGAGGGAGTTTCAACGGTGATTATTTATAAGCTCGAGCAAGAGCATGGGTCCATAAAATGATGAATAAAATGGTAAATATTCAGGCATGTGAATTGCGATGCTATAATACTTGATGTTGAGATATATACATATATATGTTTTGTTCTCTTATGATAAACCTCTATAGTTCAGAGGTAGACTGCAAGCCAGATGTTTTGTGGCAATATTTTTTATATAATTCTCTTAAATTCTTTCTTTTCTCTTCTTTTCATTTTCGTGTAAACTGAGAAGAACAACCCTTCCAAAAGGGGAGGTATAGCCGAATGACTATCTATCTGTGTGATAGAAGCCTAGTAGGATAACACATGTTGTTTGATTGCTTGTCAAGTACTAAAGTGTTAGTCCCTTAACAATATAGCAAGAATTACAGAAGGGGGGTTGAATGGAATTCTTGAACCTTTTTCTTGAAATAAAAATGTTCAACTCGATTATGGATATATTTGTTTTGATTAGCACAATGCGGAATGTAAACTTGAATGAATCAAAACATAAGTAATTAAAAACAAAAGTCTTTAAAAACTTTCTGGTGGATTTAAACAATTCCACCAGAGATATATTTAATATATCGAGAGGACTCTGTGTGCAGAAATGCTCACAGCTGCTTACACAAGTAGAACTGCTAAGAACACAGGAAATGCTAAAGATAGTGCTTACAAAGATTTCTATGTTGTTGTTTCTTAGCTATCTCAGTTATTTTTCTATTTGCTACTCTCTTGATTTATATATTACCAAGATTACAAAGTCAAAAGAACTGAACAAATATAAAATCTAACAGTCTTGATCTTTGCTGCTTTTCATCCTCTATTACCCAGTTAATGGGCTTCCACAGTGTACTTGTATCCAACTCAACGGCTGTATGTCAGCTTTCACTGTTCAACTGATGTTTGAATCTTGATATGATCATCTGTCGACTTTCAGATCATCCGTCGATGACTTAATTGATCATCCGTCGACTGCTATGTTAATCATCCGTTGATAGTCATTTGATCATCCGTCGAAGCTTTGTTAAGCATCCGTTGGTAGCTATTTTGGTCATCCGTCGAAGCTTTGTTAATCATCCGTTGGTAGCTATTTTGGCACTTGACTTCATTTCACTTATACAGAATTACAAGACATTGCTTATGTACAGTTAATCAACCTATTCTGCATATCTAGTTAAAGTCAACATGACTTATATGCTACTCCAGATTCTATACAAAGGTGCATACAACACTGTGCTACAAACTTATTATTACATAAGCTACTCACTCGATGGATAATAAGTTAATCATCCGTCGGGACTATAATGAGTTATCTGTCGGGACTATAATTCTTATCCGTCGAGTGCTACATTATTTCACTAAGTAAAATCTACTTAGATGTTTTGTTCAGGTAATCATCAAGTACACAACATATTCACAACAATCTCCCCCAATTTATGTCTACTGGAATTGTAGCCATAAATTAAGAGATACTTGATGATAACAAAACATCCTAAACATATATCTTTAAAGATAAGTAGATAAAACTGAAAGTGCTTCAATTTAAACAAAAATGTACAAGGTTTGGCTCACAGTCAGTTCAAGATGCTCCTCTAGTCTGAGCAGATTTTTCTAGATTCTTGAAGGTCTGAATCTTCTTCCAAGCTTTCTGTTGTTTTCTTCAATTTGATTCTGGAGCTGTCTGTGGAATTCTAATTCATCAGATTCTGAGAGATCTAACATTTCTTGCATTTCCAAGAGAGTCTAATTGCTAGAGATACTCAATTGGTCTTCTAATCTGAAGAATCTTCTCACACCCTTGTCATCCATGAATTCCATCAGCCAGTAGGGCCTTAGATGCACTCTTCTCCCTGTGTATGGGATGATAAGAGTTTTGGGTAGTGCATCTTTGGCTCTAACACTCCTTAGCTCTTCAATCTTCTTCATTACTAATCTTCTTGCAGTTACATTGAACCCAAAGTTTTTCTTGAAGGATGAATAGACTTTGATCAACACAGCTTGGCTTTCTTAAAGTATCCTGTGAAGAGGCCACTGAATCTCCCTTCCCCCTTTGTACTTGAACACCAACCTTTCAGGTAGGTTTCTGTATGCATCAATTGCCCTTACCTCATCCAGCTCCTCCAGATAAAGGTTTAGATCTGAGAATTCTTTGATGTCACACAAGTACAAGTAGTCTCCCCTGTTGACCTTGGGTTGAGCTTTGACTACTGACTTGGATTTGAGAGGTGACAGCTTCACTTTCTTGACTGCCCTTGATTTTATCCTTCTTGGCTTAGTAAGAATTGGCAAGTTGAAGTCAGGAATTGGTAATTTATCCCACTCTATTGGCTCATCCTTTGGCACAATAGGCTCTCCATGTATGTTCCTGTAGGGGTCCACCACCCTTATGTCTTCAAACACCACAGAGGGCTTTGATGCTTGAGTTTCAGCTTGAGTGGATTCCTTTGGAAATTGATCTTCCAATTCCTTGTCAACAACATCCAACTTTCTTTTTGTTCTTTTAGCCAGTTCTTTCTTTCTTGGGGATTTCTTCTGTTTTTCAATCTTCTTCTCTGATTCAGTAGCTTGAGATGGTTGAGAGGGAATTTGTTGAGAAGAATTCACAGCCTGTAGCTTGGCCAAGATAGCAAACTGTTCTTTCTTTTGTTTAGACTTCTTTGCATCTAGAGCAGCTTGCCTCTTTTCCTACTTCAATCTGGCTTTTTCTTCTTCCTTTGCATGAGCAAATTGTGGATGTCCAGCTACCACACAAATTTCCTTCCCATTTCTGAATATTTTGCAATTCTCTTTCTTGAGGCTGAATCAGCTGGATCTTTGTAGAGGAGAATAAATCTTGACAGAAGCTTCTTTTCATCAGGCTTGGGTGTCTCATACACAGAATCCATAGGGTTCTTCAAAGATAACTTTGGATAGTTTGCCCTTGGTTTAAGAATTATCTCAGCCTTTGAAGTCTTGATGCAGGAAGATTGTCCTTTCTCCAGATAGTTCATGCTCATCTCATTCACATTGATTGGCTTGACATGAGAGTGATGGATGGCTGACTGATCTGGTTCCTTGACTAATTGAAACTTTTTCTATATTTCCTCATCAATCTTTTTCCAGTTGATCAGAGTCAACTCTCCTTTATCAGCATCTTTCAAATTTGCTGCTGCTGCATTTATAAGATCTATACCATCTGCAACTGGTGGCTTGGAGATAGTAATTGAAGGTACAATTACTTTGCTGATTTGAACTAGAAGTTTCTCCCCCTCAGTTGGTCCTTTCTCCCCCTTACTTGATTCTCTCTCCCCCTTTTTGTTATCATCAAGTGGAGGAGTTAGGCTTTGTGCTTTAGCCAGTTGCATAAGAAGATTTGTCTGAGTCTGTTGATTTTGAAGAAGTAGAGCCACTGAATTCTCAATAACCTGAACTCTGTTCTCCAGCTTGGCTATCTTCTTGTCAGAATCTGATTCTCTCCTAATCTTAGTAATAGATCATGCATGGTACCATATGGCATTATTGAATCCAGCTTCTCAGAGTTATATGTCTTTAAGTCAGCTATCTCCTTTTTCAATTCATCCAAACTGAGATTCTGTCTTGAGTGTTGGATCTTCATTAAATGTAAAGAGTCTAGGTGAGCTTGAAGAACAGCCTTGGTACCAGCATCTGAAGCTTCCTGAAGGGCCTGCTGAATAGCTATTACTTGTTTTACCAAAGACACCTCAAATTGCCCTGGTGAAAATTCCTTTGCCCATGCCCATTTAGGTAAACTGAAAGCAGAACTTGGGCCTTCAGCTCCCCCTAAGTTCATGCTTCCATCCAAAGAACCAGAGTCATCATCATCAGAATTTACTCCAAATTCTTCAGATGGCTCTCCAGCTTGAGAAGGCATTCTGTTCACAGCAGCTTTATCTCTTTGAAGAGATTCTGTGGTGTGCACTAAATTCAAAGTCTGATCTGCCTCCACATTGCCCTGAGCAGCCAACAGTTGATAGGCTGAAACAGGGTGAGTAAAAGTGTCAGCATCCAAGGAAATGTTATCAATTACAGCTTTCTAATGTTGCTGAAATTGTCTTTCCTTTTCAGTATCATCCACAATCATTGACTCACTAGCAATGGCTGGTTCCATCCTTATTTCTCCAGTACCTGCCTTTCTCTCATATTCTCTCTTTTGTTGCATCAGGGTCTCACCCTGGCTCCCCACCCTCACACCCTCACCTTCACCTACTAAGGTGGGACTCCTCTCACTCACTTTTGCCAATCCTGAATGAATGGATTGCTGAGATTCACTTTTTTCCTCTCCTTTTGCCTGGGAGCAACCCAGCCTCTCACTCAATGCACTCTCCTCTCTCAGTCCTAAGAGTGATTGTATTACCACCAAATCTTCTGCACTTGAAATTATTGAAGTTTGAAGTTGTGCAGAGACACTCGACGGATAAGTGATATCCGTCGGGTGAGTGGTAAAGCTATCCGACGGATAACTGCTGTTAAGCTTATCCGTCGGGATACAATCACTACTCGACGGATGAGCAATATCCATCGAGAGAGTAGAAATGAATGAGGTGGGAAGAGAAACTATTGTTGACTCTGTGTTGATTGAAGTTATTTGAGGCACAGATGTCACAATAGAATCAGAAAGAATTGGCAAGTGAGCCAACAAATCATCTAAAAGATGATGCTCACTTGCACTAGATTTTGGCTTCCCCAACAGAGTTAAAGAAGGGGAATCAGGAATTGAAGTGTTTATCATGTCCACTTCCAGTGAGTTAGTTGGTGAGTATTGTGTTTCTGTGGCTTCTATTATGAGAGATTTTGGCTGTGACTCCACATTTATTGGAGCCACATCAATCTGAATTTGAGAAGGTGCAGGGACTGTGTCTTTAGCACCAGTTTGCAATAAGTGTGTGCCCTGTGCATCCCCAGTTGTTTTGGATTTCTTCTTTCTAGTGTAGGTTTGGTGTGAGCTTGTGTCCCTAACCCTCTTGGCCTGTGCTCTTGGATGAGAGCTTTGTTCAATAGCCACATCCTTTTGGGAGGATGCAGCTAGAAGTGAGCTTTTGTCCTTTTTAAGCACTACAGTTTGTTGGGAACCTGCAGTGTGGCTAGGCTGGGATTCACTCAACTCTCTAACCTTATCCTTGGGGTTTCTTTGATGTTTACCCCTTCCCTCACCTATCTTACCCTCCTTCACACTCCCCTCTTTGGTTTTGGTAGATTTTGAACTGGTACCTTTTGAGAGATACCAGAGGGGGTTTTCTTTGATTTGGATTTAGAAATTGCAGTTGTTTTGGCAGCTTTGGTAGGCAACTGTTTGGTCATTGTCACAGTTGCCATAGCTATGCCTGAAGTCAAAGAAATAGAAGAGATTAGAATAGTTGAGGGTCTGGATGAACTTACCTCACTTACCTGAGGTGTCAACATTACAGGAAAATAGAACATTGGCACATCCTTGTGATGGTTGGCTCTGTTCAAGTCTGCAATGATTCTTCTCTCTTGAACCCAACAAGCTAATTTGTTGTTTGGGTTCTCAAGTTCAATCTCTTGACAAAGATGGTTAGCCAAAAGCATAAAAAATCTAGCATAGTAAATATTCTTTCCTCTTTTAGCTAAGTCACCTAGTTTAAAACCTAACTCATACACAACAAGGTCACTGAAATTGTAATATTTGTCTGTAACTAGCATGTATAGCATGTTAAGCATGGAAATGTTCACAGAATCAAAATTACTGATTTTTCCAGAAAAGACTTTAGTTACTACATCACACAAGTAACTCCATTCCTTCCTAAGACATAGTCTTCTAATTTCACTTAGTTTTGTAGTAGGAATTGTATAATGAATGGAATTGAGCATATTGACAATATCAGTGTCAGTGTGTGGTGCAGTTACATTATCATCAGGAATCTTGAAACATGCTTTTATGACATCACTATTGATACAGGAATCATTACCTTTGATGGTTAGAGTGATGGTTTTGTCAGTAGAGTTATAGATTGTTGTTGTCCACATCTCCTCAACAACTTCACAATAAATTGTGGGTGATTCCAGCATGGCAAAACTCTACTTGCAGTTGTTCACGAAGTCCATCATCTTATGATAGTCTTCAGATTGCTGAATCCCCTTATTGACCAAGGCAGTGAAGTTGTTCTTCTCATAGATGAACCCAGTCTGTGACATGATCTTAACTACGGGTGCCATTGTTAGAGAAGAAAAGCTTGAAGAGAAAGAGGATTTTTGCTTGAGAGAGAATGAAGTAACAAAGTTGAATTTGAGAATGATAAAAGAAAATGATTAGAATGAAATAAGCTTTTATACTTTACTCAAAATCAACTGATAAAAATAATAAAGAGAAGTAAATTACCCAATAGAAATTGTCTAAAATAGCCGTTTTAAAATAAACTGTAAAAATTCCACCCATTATCCGTCGTGTAATGCTTACAAACTGTAAGTATACTCGATGGATAATGTTCAGGGAATTAACGGTTAAGATTTAGACACTTCGACGGATGAGGATAAGTTGATATCCGTCGAGCTTTAAAATACTCCAGAAAAGTAATTGATTTTTATTTACAATTTGTATATCGACGGATGACTCAACTCGATGGATAATGGTCATCCGTCGAGATGCAAATTTTGACTTAGCCAAAATTTTCATCCAAGACTAAAAATCAGTTAAATTTCTGGCTACTTTTCAACTTGCAAAATAATTCAGATAAATTCAAGAGTAATTAAGCATACCTAACTCACTTAACAACCTAGAAAAGGTGGATTCATCCAGTGGCTTGGTAAAAATATCTGCAAGTTGCTTCTCACTTGGAACAAAATGTATTTCTACAGTACCATTCATTACATGTTCCCTTATGAAATGGTACTTGATGTCTATATGCTTTGTCCTTGAATGTTGCACTGGATTTTCAGTGATGGCAATTGCACTTGTGTTGTCACAGAAAATAGAAATCCTTTCAACTTGCAAACCATAGTCTAGCAATTGATTTTTCATCCATAAAATATGTGCACAGCAACTGCCAGCAGCAATATATTCAGCTTCAGCTGTAGAAGTAGAAACTGAATTTTGGTTTTTTACTGAACCAGGACACAAGCTTGCCTTCTAAAAATTGACAGGTTCCTGTTGTGCTTTTTCTATCAATTCTGCAACCTGCATAATCTGCATCTGAATAACTAGTTAGATCAAAGCCAGAATCTCTAGGATACCAAATGCCAAGGTTTGGTGTTCCTTTGAGATATCTGAAGATTCTCTTAATAGCTATCAAATGAGACTCTCTAAGATCAGCCTGAAATCTAGCACACAAACATGTAGCAAACATTATATCTGGCCTACTAGTTGTTAAGTACAGAAGTGAGCCAACCATGCCTCTATAACTTGAAATATCCACAGACTTTTCAGTAGTGTTTAGTTCAAGCTTAGTTGCAGTGGCCATGGGAGTTTTTGCAGATGTGCAATCCATTAGATCAAACTTCTTTAAAAGATCAAAAATATATTTAGTTTGACTAATGAATATTCTATCACTAACTTGCTTAACTTGTAAACCAAGATGGTAAGTTAGTTCTCCCATCATACTCATTTCATACTTGCTTTGCATCAGTTTGGCAAACTTTTTACAAAGTTTCTCATCTGTAGAGCCAAAAATAATATCATCTACATAAATTTGAATAAGTATGCTAGAGCCATTCACATTTCTGAAAAATAAAGTTTTATCTACAGTACCTCTTGTGAAGTGATTTTCCAAAAGGAACTTTGATAAAGTGTCATACCAGGCTCTAGGTGCTTGCTTCAGTCCATAAAGTGCTTTCAGTAGATAATAGACATACTCTGGGAAATTTGGATCTTCAAAGCCAGGAGGTTGACTTTACATACACTTCTTCCTCCAAATCTCCATTCAGAAAGGCACTTTTGACATCCATTTGATAGACCTTGAAATTGGCATGGGCTGCATGGGCTAAGAAGATTCTGATGGCTTCAAGTCTTGTAACAGGAGCAAATGTTTCATCAAAATCTATTCCTTCTTGCTGACAATAGCCTTTAGCAACCAATCTTGCTTTGTTCCTTACTACTATGCCATTTTCATCCATCTTGTTTCTAAATACCCATTTGGTGTCTATTGGATTCTTTCCTGTAGGCTTGGGTACCAGCTTCCATACTTTATTCCTTTCAAATTGGTTTAGCTCCTCCTGCATAGCTAAAATCCAATCAGGATCTAACAAGGCTTCTTCTACCTTCTTTGGTTCTTCCTTAGACAAGAAGCTACTGTATAGACATTCTTCTTGAGTTGCTCTCCTGGTTTGAACTCTGGAAGAAACATCACCAATAATCAGTTCAAAAGGGTGATCTTTTGTCCATTTTCTTGGTTGAGGTAGATTAGCCCTAGATGAAGAGACCTCAATGTTATCTTGATGTGTGATTGAGTTTTGATTGCTAGAAACTCCCCCTGAGTTTATGGATCTTTGATTTGAGAATGGGGTGCTTTCTATGGGTGATCTGCCTTAACTTCCTGCTCCTTTTGATAACCCGACGGATGGTGAATTTTGAGTACCGACGGATGAGGCAGGTTGTCTTCCGACGGATAATACAGATTGCCTTCCGACGGATGAAGCGTTATGTAACTCGATGGATGTTGAGTTTTGTGCTTCATTTGTAGTAGATTTATCTGCATTATCCTTAGACACTGTTTCTTGATCACTCTCATCATCACTTTCATCACTGACAATCTCAACATTGTCGAATTTGAGGCTCTCATGGTAATCTCCATCTATTAGTCCTTCAATCTTTTTATCATCAAACACAACATGTATAGATTCACCAACAATGTTGGTTCTTAGATTGTAGACTCTATATGCTTTACCAACAGCATATCCAACAAAAATTCCTTCATCTGCTTTAGCATCAAACTTCCTATTTTGATCAGTTTGATTTCTCAGAATATAGCATTTACAGCCAAAGATATGAAGAAATTTCAGAGTTGGCTTCTTGTTCTTGAACAACTGATAAGGTGTCATGCATCTTGCTTGATTAATCAGAGAGATGTTCTGAGTGTAGCATGCAGTGTTTACAGCTTCAGCCCAGAAGTATGTTGGTAGTTTTGATTCTTCAAGCATTGTCCTTGCAGCTTCAATAAGAGATCTATTCTTTCTTTCCACTACTTCATTCTGTTGTGGAGTCCTTGCTGCTGAAAACTCATGCAAGATTCCATTTTCCTCACAAAATGCTCTCATGACATAGTTCTTGAACTCAGTTCCATTATCACTCCTGATTCTTCTAACTTTGAAATCAGGATGATTGTTAACTTGCCTTATGTGATTGATGATGATTTCACTAGCCTCATCTTTGGACTTTAGGAAATATGTCCAAGAGAACTTTAAGAAATCATCTACAATTACTAGGCAAAATCTTTTCTTTGAGATTGACAATATATTGACTGGTCCAAACAAATCCATGTGAAGCAGTTGTAGAGGCTCTTCAATTGCTAAATCAAGTTTCTTCCTGAATGATGCTTTAATCTGCTTCCCTTTTTGGCAGGCATCACACAGTCCATCCTTTGTAAACTCCACCATAGGAATGCCTCTAACTAGCTCTTTCTTTACCAGCTCATTCATGGTCTTGAAGTTCAAATGGGATAGCTTCTTGTGCCATAGCCAACTTTCATCTTGACTTGCTTTACTAAGAAGACAAGTTACAGATTCTGCTTTAGTTGAGTTGAAGTCAGCTAGATACACATTTCCTCTTCTCACACCAGTGAGAACCACTTTGTTGTTTTGATTATTAATCACAACACAGGTTTCTTTGTTGAAGGTTACTGAGTTGCCTTTATCACAAAGTTGGCTGATACTCAACAGATTGTGTTTGAGACCATCCACTAAGGCAACCTCTTCAATGATGACATTGTCCTTTGAAATCAAGCCATATCCCACAGTATAACCTTTGCTGTCATCTCCAAAAGTGATACTTGGGCCAGCTCTCTCTTCAAACTCTGTGAGCAGGGTAAAATCACCAGTCATGTGTCTTGAACAACCACTATCCAAGTACCAAAGATTCCTTCTGTTTCCCTGCACACATAAAAATCAAATCAAGTTGATTTTGGTACCCAAGTTTCCTTGGGTCCTGCCTTGTTAGCTTTCTTCTTCTGTTTCTTAGGTCTTAACTCATTTGACTTAGGAATTTCAGATTCTTCCTTAGTCATTTGGGTTGGGCCTTTGAAACCACTAGATGCAACAGAATTATCATGCATGTTATGGCTAACAGGAAATGGCATGCTTGGTGCAAACATGTTATTCCAGTAAGGCATGCTAAATGGCATTTGAGGCATATTGTATGCAGCATAATATGGATTAGGTGCAAATGGCATATTAGCAAACTGTGCATTCATGTTCTGTGTAGGCATAGCATTAACAGACATGGAAGGCATGGCATTCATGTTAGAGAATTGAGGCTGAACAGACATGGGAGTAGGCATGGCAGATTTGCAATTAACAGACAAATGATTTACACTACCACATTTGACACAGATTTTTCTAGGAGCATATTTGTCAGGTGTGTAGTTATTATGTTTGTTAATCCCTACTTTACCATTCCTATTGTTTTTCCTTTTAGTCTCTGTTTTTACCTCTATCTTCTCAAGTCTGTCACTTAACTGTTTGACAGTCATGTGACCAACATTAGCTTTCTTCCCTTTCTTGGCTTGACTTGACTCTCCTGAAACAAAGTTCTTGGAAACAGACCCATACTTTTCATTTAGCTTGGTTAATTTGGCTTTGCTAATGGGTTTGCTCACAGCCGACGGATGAGGATTTTTATCATTCGACGGATAACACTTTTTGTTATCCGACGGATAGTTTTCATCATTCGTCGAGTCTACATCTGTCAGCAATCCATTTACCAAAATAGGTTCTAGTTTCTCCTTATTCCTTTTCCAGGCTTCATCACAAAAAGACTCAATTCCTTGAACCTTGGTGATTTGAGCATGAACATCTCTGGATGTTTTCCATGATTTAATCACCTCATGTTCACGATCGAGCTGCTTCTTTAAAATTTCTTCCTTTTCAAGGACTCAGTTAATTCCTCCTTGGCAATTCTACACTCAATTTTTAGTTTCTCAAACTCAACAAACTGAGACTCAAGCACATTATTCCTCTCACTCAAAAATAAGTTGTTTTCTTTGATTTTAGCATTTTCTTTAGTGAGGGACTTAAGTGTAACACGCAAATGATACAATTCTGTAGACAAGTCATTTATTGCATCATTACACTCAGCTTTAGATAAATGTGCAAGGTTTGTAGTGATTACCTGATTGCTTGAGGAACTTGTCTCTGTTTCATCAGACTTGGCCATAAGGGCTAGATTGACATAGCTGACATCCTCATCTTCATCCAAACCATCAGTTGCCCAGTCATTCTCTTGTGTAATAAAAGCCATTTCCTTCTGTTTGAGTAGATCAAAGTATTTTTGCTTATAATTCACAGACTCAAATCTTTTCTTACTGGAATCTGACTTTCTACACTCATTTGCAAAATGCCCTGCCAAGCCACATTTGAAACACTTGAATTTTGATTTATCCACCATGTTTCTATTTGGCTTGGCAGCTCCAAAGTTCTTCTTGAACTTGAGCTTGGCAAATCTTCTTGAAAGGAATGTTATGTGCTCATCAATGTCCTTCATGTCATCTTGACTCAATGAATCTTCACTTTCTGCAGCTAGCCCTTTACCCTTGCTTTCACAGGCCTTTGAAGTTGATTCCACAGCTTCCATCTTCACTATAACGACTCGTGTATTTTTGAGTTATTTAAATATGTGATTATTATGGAAATTATTAAATAAAATATGTGTGTTGGTTTTGACCACTATGTGATGCTTGAGTATTATCTATATGTGATTTATAGTGCACCGGGTTGTCCGCGCGATTAATTATGGGATCGTATTGAATTGTTTTCACTTTCAAAAGTGGATTATTGCAAATTTATTTGCATAAATACTGGAACTATCTTTAAAATTGTTTTTATGCTTTTATAATGACAATATTTATTTTTGGGATTTTATAAAATTGAAAAATCAATATTTCATCAATTATTTAACCCGTTATGATTTTCTGATTGTATTTATTTGTAAAACTTATATTAAATTCAGGAAATCTTTAAAAATTATGAAACTTATATTTATTTAAAGTTTAGAATATTCTGAGAATTTTAAAATTATTTTGGAAATTTTCGGGATTAATTTTACCCGCGCGTTGTTTCATTTATTTGATAAAAGCGGATATAAAGTGCATTTTAAAAATCGTTTTAAAATTTCAAAATTCATGTTTTTATTAACTTCGGGATATTTGTAATATTTTAAGATTATTTTCATGATTTTCTGAATCTGTTTTAAATACACCTTGGTTCATTAAATGAGAAATACAGGTATAAATTGTGTATCAAAGATTATTTTAAAATTACAAAATTTATGTTTTTATAAACTCCGGGATACTTATGATATTTTAAAAATATTTTCGTAATTTTCGGGGGCTGTTTTATTCGTATCTCGTTTCGTTAATTTCGAATTTCGGGGCAATTAGGCCTTAAAAACTTGTAATTATCCTTGCAAACACGCGTGTCAATTTTTCAGATTAGAGGGGGGCACGTGTTGCCTCTCATTTGCACCATCTGTCAATTAAAAAATAAAATAAAATAAAATAAAACAAACACGCACGCAGATACCCACCCCCACCCCTGTTTTCTCATCGCTGAGCATCTTTTCCCCCCTCCCCTCGCGATGGTTATGGTTCGGAAAGCTTCAGGGATGTGCTCTTCAGTTTATTTGCCGTGATTCTCATTCTTCCCGGTGATTCACGCGGTGTCAGCCGCCCTTCCTCGGCTTCCGACGAGACGGTGGTGGCGAGGCCGTGGTGGTGTTCGGCCATGTATTATATATGTATGTACATGTCAAATACATGTCTGTGTTGCCTGGGTTGTACAGTTCTGTGTGCCTACTATTCTTATCCGATTTTGCTTCACGTTTCTGGCCATTTTCCGGCCGATTTGTGATGTGTAATCGGGTTGCTGCTTTGCTTCTTCGTGATGGAGTGTGCTGATTTTAATTATTTATTCTATGCAGGAAATTTAATTGAATAATTTCGTGAAATGAAATTAATTTCGTGCTGTAGTTATTCGAGTTAATTGGTGAAATTTGCGATGGAAACCCGATGTATACGGGTACCCGCGAATTTTACCGCCGTCGGCGATGAGCCTCGGCGAGCCGACAGTGGACCGTGATGATCGATATCTGAGTCCTAAAATTCAAAATATTAATTTAATTCATAAATTATTTTCGAGATGTAAATAATCGGATAATAATAATTAATTGATTTGAATTGACGTTTGGGAATTTGTGTCTCGTGATTGGGTTGTTGGTTCGAGATTATTGGATTGTGTGGTTGGGTTATGAATTTGAGTTGATTAGATTGATTGTTGATTGAGACGTCGAATTGTATCGACGGGTAGTCCGATAAACAAAGGAGACGCTGTCCAATTTTCAGAAAATCAAACTACGGAAATACGAGAGCGTATCCGAGGATTATCGGGACGTCGAGCGAATATAAGTAAATACATATACGCATGTTTTATACAGAACCTGATTGTATGTTGTGTTGTATGTTTTGACCAAAACACAGTAACCCTAATTTCATAAAATGACGAGTATACGTATTTTCTGAAAATGAACACTAGATCGATTTCAAGAATGTGAACCCTAATTATTCTCTGTGTTATTCTAATATGAATAATTACGAGTCGGGTTTGAATATCGTTGAGTAAGAATTAGTATCGAGGATATGTCAAGCATACCTAGACATCTAACGTAGGGTATTTCGACCCTGTAGGTTATAGTCGGGAACCTGAAGGTGGACGATGGATTAAAGATAACATAGTGATCAGTCGACGAGCTCAGTAGAGTTTCAACAGAAAAACCTGAGTGTCGAAGTCGAATCCAATGATATCTAGTGGTTGGACGTTAAAGCCTGAGCGGCAGCGTCGGATCAGAATTGATCAGTAGTAGTTGTAAAGCCAGTAAGGCAAGTATTTCTGAACTTTGCTTCAAGATATATATTACCAATGTTTTCGAACTGTTCATAACATGTCGCTATTATTCAAAATAACTCCTGTTTTATTTTGCAAGTGCTTTAAACTATTAAACCTTGAACCCTGATTTTCTTGATCTTGAGCCGTAAGCCTTGTTCTTTATAAACCATCCTTTGTTGAACCTCAGATACCAAATCACACAAATATGATACTACTCCCCAAATGTATAGCCACCAAACACCAAATACTGGAACAAAATTGTGTAAAAATACAGAAATTTCTATATCTCAACCATTCTTTATAACATCAAAGAACTATACCTTGAAAAATCAGTATTCGTCCAATACCTGATCATTCTACAGACTGAAAACTGTTTCTTGTACATACCTTGGTATACCCTTGTGATATCCATGAGTTTCCTTATGTTTTATTCAAATGTTTATTCATCATTGATTATGATCTCGTGTTATCGAATTATATTGTTTATCGTATTGAACTCCTTTAGAATTGGATAGTTTTTATATATGTGGACCAGATTCGTGGTCAGACCATACTAATGGTCAAGTTAGGCCAATGTGTGCCTTGGATCCAGTAATTAGAGCAGTGTTGTGTGCTTGCTCGGGGTTAGTGCGTGACTGATCAGCAGCCTAACCTTGGTTTTAAAACTTAAAATGAATATCCAATTCTAATGATTAGTTAAAAAGAAACTTGATTCCTTTGAATCATCTCATTTGATCATTGTTTAACCTCAGTTATCACTATTATGACTTGCTGAGCTAGTTAGCTCACCCTTGCGACTCTTTTATATGTTTTATAGTTGAAAAGAATATGGATAATAGTGAAGTTCCTCAGTCCAAAGTGCGGGTAAGGTTCCAGTCGAGTTGGATCGAGCTAGCAGAAGTTTCACGCGGTAAAGAGATATTTAGATTGTAAGAATGATTTTATTATCAATTGTAAGTTAAATTAGTTGGGATTTGGTACGATGTAATAATTAAGGTTGTGGCTTGTTCTCATACTTTAACCTGTTGCGATCCGTGGTTATGTGAAACAGGGTCATTGCAATTAATATTTTATGTACAGGTTTATATATTGTGAATGTGTTGTGGACCCCAAACTTCTGACCCGGGTTTGGAGGGCGCCACAGGTTGGGCTACAGGTTATATGTCACTGAAACAAGCCTAGATTGGCGAGATTGGGTAGAGGGTTAGGATTAGGAATAGGAAATAGAAAGATAAGGCGTTATGAGGTTGAGTGCGATGGTATAGTAGGTTTTCGGCACAATTCGTATTGCGATTCGGGATTCTCAGCTTGCGACGTGATTTCCAGACAACGGCAATGGCGGATCTTGATTTCCCGGTATCATTTGATCGTTTGGAGCTTTCCGTTTGAGGATCGTCATCTTCTTTCAGATTGGATTTGTACCTTGTTCCTCCACCAGTATTAATGGTACTACCTTCTGTTATAACGATTGCACGTCTTCAAGCTATTTTACGCTACTTTTCCACCTTTTGATATGAGACTACCTATTCAAGAACCTCCATCTGTTTATTCTTGTTTCACTAGACATTCGGCTGTGAGCATATCTCTTTAGTTTACCCTACATCATGTTCTATACCCCCAGTTTAGAACTTGTCCTATGAAGCGATTGTACCTACGAGGAGGGATTCGAGAGTTACAGTACATGGTGAGCGTTCGAGATATAAATAAAGGTGAGAAGAAGTTTAGAGAAAAGATTTAAGTATTTCAGAGGATAGCTGTTATCGGGTTAAAAGAAGTCATTAGTGACTAAGCCACCCGTGAATAATTATGGGATGAACCAAATGAATTTTGAAAGAATAAAAGAGAAAAAGTAAAAACCTGGGATTTTTGTGAAATTAAATGATGGTGTTATGATAAATGCGATATGTAAATTAGTGATGTGATGTGATACGGGTAAACTTTCTTCTATGAAATAGACTTGTGGACTATTGGATAGTCTGTTCTATTTAACTACTGCAACGATAATTTCGGGAGTATCATCAGTATGAGAGCCTTGATGTGAAACTACGAATACGATAATATGCGACAACAATTGAAGTTTCGTCGATTAAGGAAGGTAAGTGGACACGATGAAGGAGAAAGGGTAGATTGAAGTCAATGGACCTTTATACGATCGTTCCACGAGTTTGGTACCTTGTTATAAGTCGGAAGGATAACAACTAACTCATATAGTAAAGACAGCCAGGTTTGTGATTTTCCAAACTTTTTAAAACAAGTTTTCGAAAAAGATTTTTCTTTACAAATTTCTAAAAGCCTTTTCGAATAAAATGATTTTTAAATATTGGTTGTCAAATTACTACTTGAGTTGAAAAGCCTGGATTACTTAAAAGGATGCTGTTTTAGACTTAGTATTGCTAATTCCGAGAACGAAGTAACCTATGATTATGAAGAAGTTGATTATTCCTAACGGTAAGTGCAAGTATTGTTTGATAAAATTTACAATATAATCAGCGTACGGAGTAACTATACATTCAATTACTAGGACTATCAGAGTTCGAAGAATTCATTGATTTAACAGAAGCCAAAGCGTGATCGTAGAAGATTGGAAAGATTTCCAGACCTCTCTAAAAACAGAATATTATTAACAAAAGGATTGTTATGTCGAATGGTACGTGGTTATTCTAAATTAAAAGAGGAATCTCGAAGTTACTTAGTAGGAACGCCATTATGATCGAATTGTTAAAGTATTATTCATGTGGGTGCGATATTAAAGACGCAAGACGTGACAAGTAGGAATCTACCATAATGCTTAATTTGCGAAGGCATTTCAGCGTACTCTCTAAAGTTGTTATATGACACAATTGGGATATGATTGAACAAGCTCGGGAGATGAATACAAGTGAAATATGGATGGTGAACAATGGTATCGTTCTAGTTTTAATATTACAGCGTATATTCCTTCTCAATTTCTAAAAATGTATGAACTTCTTTTCTTAAATAAACTCCTTGCTATGATATAGAAAAGGAGGATATTGCATTCATTTAAAATTTAATTGTTTCCCCCAATTTTTGCTTTCTGATTGGGACAAACAGTGTTATGGTGAGACGCTTTGTCAGAATGACGAAGAGTCGGGTGAGACGCCACCTAATCATATGATGTATGCCATATGGTACGAAACACTGGCCATCTTAAGTACCAGTGTGGTTGTCTCATTCATATTCAAATCCTTACTTCTTCTTTCTTTTCAACTCTAATTTTTGTTGAATTTTGAATCCTTCTAGTCGTTTCGTTGTATTGTCGTTCTTTATAAGAAGTTTTCAAACAGAAATTAACGTATCATGAATCAAGTGGACGAAGTTCCATCTACATTTTATGTATGGGAAGGAAATAGGGGCACCTGGCGAGGATTGCAAATCACTAGTCCCAGTAAAGAATCCACTAAGAATCAAGGGAATCTACTCCAATAAGGAATACGTTTTCGAAAATGAGAATATGCTATTTTCCTGTAAAATATGTTATTCAGAATACGGACGTGATGATATGGATGATCAAGATGAATACCTTATACGTTAAAGTATTAAAAGATGTGGGAGAAACTTAATTGTTTATCTTTCAAAGTTTTGTTGATAAGATGAATTACCCTGTTGAATTGATAAGATTGTGATTAAAGGACTAGCAAGTCAAGAACGTGTAATTATTAAATAAGTGAGTACCAATGGTGAAATTGAGATTCCTGGCAATAAGTTGTGTAGAATTGATATCCTGGAAGGTAAGAGGATTTGATATTATTCTAAGGAATGGATTGACTGCTAAAGCGTGATGTCCAGACAGACCGTCGTGACGAAAAGATAATTCTGGGGATGCTAAATGAGAAAGTGAGGAGGTTCAGAAGATGAAAGAAGGTAACGAATTTGTTAATTATAATTACGGTGATCAAGATATGAGCATTATGGTGATTATGGAATACAAGTCGGAAGCAAACAAAGTTTGAAGATTTTATAATAATTAAGGAGTTCCAAGATATGTTTTTGGATGAGTTATCAACATTCCTTCGGATATAGAAATTGAGTTCGTGATTGATTTAGCACTTGAAATGAAGCTAGTGTCCAAGGCCCCGCACAGAATGGTGCCAGTTAAAGTGAAGGAGTTAGCAATGTAAATGCGAGAAATGCTAGAAGAAGAAGTGATTAGATCTAGTGTACCCCATAAGGTGCACCTGTATTAAATGTTTATAACAAAGATGGAAGTATGTGATGATGCATCAACTAGCGAAAGCTCAACAGGCTTACTATCAAGAGCAAGTATTTGTTATTTCGAACCAATGATTTGTTTGATCAAATGAAAGAAGCAAAGTACTTTTATAGGGTTGATTTAAGGCTTGGTATTTCACCAATTGAAGATTAAATCTATGGACAAAATCTTTAAGGAATATCCGAGTAAGCTATAGTTGTGATACTTAAAGTTAACGGAGGACCAGGCAAAGCATTTAATGATAACTGGGAAGTTGGAGAAGAAAGAAGTTGTATGAAAAGTGTACAAGGTGAAAGTTTTGAGGGTAGAAAGCATAAATAGTTAATAAAGAGAAATTCAGCAGAAGTTAAAATTACTATGAATGGAAAGAGACCAGAAACTCCAACAAAAGTAAGAAGTTTTATCATGGGTCGGTTACTATTGAAAACTTGTGCAGGATTTCGTGAAAGTTGCAATATCTTGGACGAAGCTAACCAGGAAGAGCACGAAGTTTTGTGAAATGGAGAAGGATGAAGGGAAGGTTTTGCGGAGTTAAATAAAAGAGTGGTTTCAGCACCTGTTTTACCAATTTAAAAGTATCAAGGAGGTTTGATAGTTGATAGTGATGCTTCTCATTAAGGAATAGGATGTGTGTTGATGCAGCACCATAGAGTTATTGTATATGCATCTAGACAACCGAAACCTTATGAGCAGAAGTATCCTACCCATAATTTGGGAGTAACAGTAATAATATTCATTTTGAAAGATTTGGGAAATATAATATGTATGGAGAAAGGTGTAAGATCTATACGGGCTATAAGAGGTTGAAGTATATATTCACGAGGAAAAGCAAAGATAGAGGAAAGCAATAACGGACATGGAGACTATACCGGAAGAATTTTTTTTATGAAATTTTTGAAGTTGGAATTGGGAGTCAGAGTTTATAATCCAAACAAGAGCAAGGATGAATAGTACAACCTATCAGTCGAAGTTGTTAAGAGAAAGACAAGGAGATGTCAAAAGAAGATAATGGATCACGATGTTAGTAGTTAGTAAGAGGAAATTTATGCGCCCAGAAGAACGATCACGATATCTCCAGGTTTTCTTCCAGCACTTGGATGCTACAAGTAGGAGAATTAAGAAATGAGATCCCACAGGAAATTCACAATATAAAGGATTTAATTTATGGAAGAAATGTCAAGATATATAGAAACTTAAAGAAAAATAGTGATAACCAGATATAATAAGGGAATTTCAAAATAGATTGGGAAGTGTTAGACATACCAAAGAATTAAAGCGAAGTATTAAAGGCCTAATAAATAAGGCAGACTAGGGAATGGTTTGACAAGAAGTGAATCATGAAAGGTACCAGTGATGTTCATGGAGAAAAAGAATGAAATTATAAGAGTATGTACTGATTATCGGGAGTTTAACAAAACCATGAATAAGAAGAAGTGAGACCCAATAAAGAATTGATTACCTATGAGACCTAATCTAAGAAGTGTGTTATGTATCAAGGATTAACTTAAGATCCGACCTGAGAACATAACAAAGATTATGACCAAAATAAGTTAAGAGCATCGCAAGCTCGGATGATATTATGTGAAATAACAAGTGTATCAGGTAATTATAAGGAATCAAGGAACGTGGTGTATAAGGAGTACTTGGATAAGCAAACTGTATTTATTGATAACATCCTCAGCTACTTAAGAAATAAGAAAGTCTGCGTGGGATGCCCAAGGATTTTTCTCCAAGGATCAGAAGGAAAGCAACTATGCGTTAAGTTTTCAAGAATAAAATTTTGACTAACGTTAACAAAAGGTTCTGAATTAATCTAGTAACAACTACCTAAGCAAAATCGTATGATAACAGATGCCCTATACCGACAGGAGGGGTTGGATATAACTAAGACCACCAAGGAGTTAATAAACGAATTGAACAGAGGGAAATCTGAAGTTCAAATATTTAAAAATAACAGTACATGAAAATATGAGATTACTTTTCAGCTTTAACTGATGGAAAAGAGTAAGAGATGTTTAAATATTTGGAAACCAAGTTGAAAACGAGCACCATCTAACATCCTTATGTGGAGAGTCAAAGTACGAAAGTGATTCAGGAACTATAAGATATATTAAGAGATTGAGTTTTTAAGAAAACACTGGAATAATTATTTATCATCGATGTCAGCTTTGGAATGCTACTTTACCAAGCTTCATGTGAACACGAGTTTAGGTCCCCATTTTATTGAGATGAAGTGAGAGAAAGAAAGTTGCTAAATTCAAAGTTAAGTCGACACACCAAGAGCGTAGTGCTATTGGTTGAAGCAGCTCGGAGTAGACAAAGAAAGAAGACAAAATTGTATTGAGAGAAAGTATGAGTATAGAAATAGGACCAGTAGTGTTAGTAAAAGTGTCGTCTTGAAAAAGATTGGATAAATTTGAATAGAAGGGACAAGCTAAGTCCTAAAATTAGTGAACCATTCGAGGTATTGATAAATATAGATAAAGTTGTTCATAAATTATATGACCGTCACACCCGTGTGTATACCTAATATATTCTACTTGTTAATATTAAAGTGATAAGTATTGGGTTTGAATTAAGTGATTGATAAGGAGCTAATGGGGCTCTTGTCCAGGTTTGTTTTGCATATAGTGATCAATCCAAACTCGTGATTGTTAAAGGCGAGTCATTGGAAATGAGTGTATATCTATAGTCAGTACGTTCGAAAACCTCGAGTAGAAGAGTCTACTTAGAATCTAGAGTCATATATGCTTGACAAATATCCTCACTTGTGCAACTAGATCAGATTCTGAGGACAGAATCCTTTTAAGGGGGAAGGATATAACGACTCGTGTATTTTTGAGTTATTTATATATGTGATTATTATGGAAATTATTAAATAAAATATGTGTGTTGGTTTTGACCACTATGTGATGCTTGAGTATTATCTATATGTGATTTATAGTGCACCGGGTTGTCCGCGCGATTAATTATGGGATCGTATTGAATTGTTTTCACTTTCAAAAGTGGATTATTGCAAATTTATTTGAATAAATACTGGAACTATCTTTAAAATTGTTTTTATGCTTTTATAATGATAATATTTATTTTTGGGATTTTATAAAATTGAAAAATCAATATTTCATCAATTATTTAACCCGTTATGATTTTCTGATTGTATTTATTTGTAAAACTTATATTTAATTCAGGAAATCTTTAAAAATTATGAAACTTATATTTATTTAAAGTTTAGAATATTCCGAGAATTTTAAAATTATTTTGGAAATATTCGGGATTAATTTTACCCGCGCGTTGTTTCGTTTATTTGATAAAAGCGGATATAAAGTGCATTTTAAAAATCGTTTTAAAATTTCAAAATTCATGTTTTTATTAACTTCGGGATATTTTTAATATTTTAAGATTATTTTCATGATTTTCTGAATCTGTTTTAAGTACACCTCGGTTCGTTAAATGAGAAATACGGGTATAAATTGCGTTTCAGAGATTATTTTAAAATTACGAAATTTATGTTTTTATAAACTCTGGGATACTTATGATATTTTAAAAATATTTTCGTAATTTTCGGGGGCCTTAAAAACTTGTAATTATCCTTGCAAACACACGTGTCAATTTTTCAGATTAGAGGGGGGCACGTGTTGCCTCTCATTTGCACCATCTGTCAATTAAAAAAAATAATAAAAATAAAATAAAATAAAATAAAATAAACACGCACGCACGCAGATACCCACCCCTACCCCTGTTTTCTCATCGCTGAGCTTCTTTTCCCCCTCCTCTCGCGATGGTTATGGTTCGGAAAGCTTCAGGGATGTGCTCTTCAGTTTATTTTCCGTGATTCTCGTTCTTCCCGGTGATTCACGCGGTGCCAGCCGCCATTCCTCGGCTTCCGACGAGGCGGTGGTGGCGAGGCCGTGGTGGTGTCGGCCGTGTATTATATATGTATGTACATGTCAAATACATGTCTGTGTTGCCTGGGTTGTACAGTTCTGTGTGCCTACTATTCTTGTCCGATTTTGCTTCACGTTTCTGGCCATTTTCCGGTCGATTTGTGATGTGTAATCGGGTTGCTGCTTTGCTTCTTCGTGATGGAGTGTGCCGATTTTAATTATTTATTCTATGCAGGAAATTTAATTGAATAATTTCATGAAATGAAATTAATTTCGTGCTGTAGTTATTCGAGTTAATTGGTGAAATTTGCGATGGAAACCCGATGTATACGGGTACCCGCGAATTTTACCGCCGTCGGCGATGAGCCTCGGCGAGCCGACGGTGGACCGTGATGATCGATATCTGAGTCCTAAAAATTCAAAATATTAATTTAATTCATAAATTATTTTCAAGATGTAAATAATCAGATAATAATAATTAATTGATTTGAATTGACGTTTGGGAATTTGTGACTCGTGATTGGGTTGTTGGTTCGAGATTATTGGATTGCGTGGTTGGGTTATGAATTTGAGTTGATTAGATTGATTGTTGATTGAGACGTCGAATTATATCGACGGGTAGTCCGATAAACAAAGGAGACGCTGTCCAATTTTCGGAAAATCAAACTACGGAAATACGAGAGCGTATCCGAGGATTATCGGGACATCGAGCGAATATAAGTAAATACATATACGCATGTTTTATACAGAACCTGATTGTATGTTGTGTTGTATGTTTTGACCAAAACACAGTAACCCTAATTTCATAAAATGACGAGTATACGTATTTTCTGAAAATGAACACTAGATCGATTTCGAGAATGTGAACCCTAATTCTTCTCTGTGCTATTCTAATATGAATAATTACGAGTCGGGTTTGAATATCGTTGAGTAAGAATTAGTATCGAGGATATGTCAAGCATACCTAGACATCTAACGTAGGGTATTTCGACCATGTAGGTTATAGTCGGGAAACTGAAGGTGGACGATGGATTAAAGATAACATAGTGATCAGTCGACGAGCTCAGTAGAGTTTCAACAGAAAAACCTGAGTGTCGAAGTCGAATCCAATGATATCTAGTGGTTGGACGTTAAAGCCTGAGCGGCAGCGTCGGATCAGAATTGATCAGTAGTAGTTGTAAAGCCAGTAAGGCAAGTATTTCTGAACTTTGCTTCAAGATATATATTACCAATGTTTTGGAACTGTTTCATAACATGTCGCTATTATTCAAAATAACTCATGTTTTATTTTGCAAGTGCTTTAAACTATTAAACCTTGAACCCTGATTTTCTTGATCTTGAGCCGTAAGCCTTGTTCTTTATAAACCATCCTTTGTTGAACCTCAGATACCAAATCACACAAATATGATACTACTCCCCAAATGTATAGCCACCAAACACCAAGCACTGGAACAAAATTGTGTAAAAATACATAAATTTTTATATCTCGACCATTCTTTATAACATCAAAGAACTATACCTTGAAAAATCAGTATTCGTCCAATACCTGATCATTTTACAGACTGAAAACTGTTTCTTGTACATACCTTGGTATACCCTTGTGATATCCATGAGTTTCCTTATGTTTTATTCAAATGTTTATTCATCATTGATTATGATCTCGTGTTATCGAATTAATTGTTTATCGAATTGAACTGCTTTAGAATTGGATAGTTTTTATATATGTGGACCAGATTCGTGGTCAGACCATACTAATGGTCAAGTTAGGCCAATGTGTGCCTTGGATCCAGTAATTAGAGCAGTGTTGTGTGCTTGCTCGGGGTTAGTGCGTGACTGATCAGCAGCCTAACCTTGGTTTTAAAACTTAAAATGAATATCCAATTCTAATGATTAGTTAAAAAGAAACTTGATTCCTTTGAATCATCTCATTTGATCATTGTTTAACATCAGTTATCACTATTATGACTTGCTGAGCTAGTTAGCTCACCCTTGCGACTCTTTTATATGTTTTACAGTTGAAAAGAATATGGATAATAGTGAAGTTCCTCAGTCCAAAGTGCGGGCTAAGGTTCCAGTCGAGTTGGATCGAGCTAGGAGAAGTTTCATGCGGTAAAGAGATATTTAGATTGTAAGAATGATTTTATTATCAACTGTAAGTTAAATTAGTTGGGATTTGGTACGATGTAATAATTAAGGTTGTGGCTTGTTCTCATACTTTAACCTGTTGCGATCCATGGTTATGTGAAACAGGGTCATTGCAATTAATATTTTATGTACAGGTTTATATATTGTGAATGTGTTGTGGACCCCAAACTTCTGACCCGGGTTTGGAGGGCGCCACATTCACTTCTTTCTCCTTTTCCAGTTCAGCCACTAGTGCAATGGATCCTCCTTTCTTCTTTCCTCTCTCCATTCTTTCATCCTGCTCTATCTCAAGCTCATAGGTCTTCAGAATGCCATACAGTCTCTCCAAAGTAAACTCCTTATAATCTTGTGAGTTTCTCAATGAGACTGCCATTGGTTTCCATTCCTTTGGAAGAGATCTGAGAAATTTCAGATTGGAGTCTTTAGTCTGATAGACTCTTCCATGCAATTTAAGAGCATTTAGTAGCTTTTGGAATCTACTAAAAATATCAGTGAGTGACTCACTTTCTTCATTGTTAAAATGCTCATATTGCTGAATCAGGAGCTGCATTTTATTTTCTCTTACTTGCTCAGTACCATCACAGATTATCTGTATTGTGTCCCAAACTTCCTTGGCAGTCTTGCAGTTGATGATGTTATCAAACATGTCTGCATCAACACCATTGAACAGAATGTTCATGGCCTTTTTATCTTTCCTGACTTGTTCAATATCAGGATCAGACCATTCATGTCTTGGATTTGGAACAGATGGTTCATTTCCTGTTGCAGCTCTCATAGGAACATGAGGGCCTCTTTCTATGCAGTCCACATAGGCCTCATCTTGAGAAAGCATATGAAGATGCATCTTTACCTTCCAATGATGGTAATTATCTTTATCAAGAAAAGGAATCTTGACTCCAACATCTTTCTTGTTCATCTTGCTGAATTGTTTTGATCTTTAAACTCTTTGTAGATTAAGAGCTTGCTCTGATACCAATTATTAGTCCCTTAACAATATAGCAAGAATTACAGAAGGGGGGTTGAATGGAATTCTTGAACCTTTTTCTTGAAATAAAAATGTTCAACTCGATTATGGATATATTTGTTTTGATTAGCACAATGCGGAATGTAAACTTGAATGAATCAAAACATAAGTAATTAAAAACAAGAGTCTTTAAAAACTTTCTGGTGGATTTAAACAATTCCACCAGAGATATATTTAATATATCGAGAGGACTCTGTGTGCAGAAATGCTCACAGCTGCTTACACAAGTAGAACTGCTAAGAACACAGGAAATGCTAAAGATAGTGCTTACAAAGATTTCTCTGTTGTTGTTTCTTAGCTATCTCAGTTATTTTTCTATTTGCTACTCTCTTGGTTTATATATTACCAAGATTACAAAGTCAAAAAAACTGAACAAATATAAAATCTAACAGTCTTGATCTTTGCTGCTTTTCGTCCTCTATTACCCAATTAATGGGCTTCCACAGTGTACTTGTATCCAACTCAACGGCTGTGTGTCAGCTTTCACTGTTCAACTGATGTTTGAATCTTGATATGATCATCTGTCGACTTTCAGATCATCCGTCGATGACTTAATTGATCATCCGTCGACTGCTATGTTAAACATCCGTTGATAGTCATTTGATCATCCGTCGAAGCTTTGTTAAGCATCCGTTGGTAGCTATTTTGGTCATCCGTCGAAGCTTTGTTAATCATCCGTTGGTAGCTATTTTGGCACTTGACTTCATTTCACTTATACAGAATTACAAGACATTGTTTATGTACAGTTAATCAACCTATTCTGCATATCTAGTTAAAGTCAACATGACTTATATGCTACTCCAGATTCTATACAAAGGTGCATACAACACTGTGCTACAAACTTATTATTACATAAGCTACTCACTCGATGGATAATAAGTTAATCATCCGTCGGGACTATAATGAGTTATCCGTCGGGACTATAATTCTTATCCGTCGAGTGCTACATTATTTCACTAAGTAAAATCTACTTAGATGTTTTGTTTAGGTAATCATCAAGTACACAACATATTCACAACATAAAGGCTGGCCACCTTCTGTACTAACTATGCAATAGAACAAGTGTTCATGATCATAGTGATCTCTCAATAAATTCTTTTACTTCTATATGATTGATCAAACTTTGGAAGATAGAAGCAGCTAGAAAAGGAGTATAAAAGTATGGTGGTATTCGGAATGGAAATGTGTTCGTGATACTAAGGTTGACGCGTTTATTAAAAGGTTATAGAATGCTAATGAGCAAAAGTGTAACCAGTATAGTATTATGTACGGAAGATAGTAACGACTACGAACTAGAAAAGAGTGGGTATTGAGAAATAAAAGCTATATTGCTAGAAACTATGATGAGAATCTGTGCAGTAGACTCGAAAGGAATTTGGAATGATCACTTAGCACGTATCGAGTTTTCTTACGATAATAGGTTTTATGTCAGTATCGGGATGATGCCCTTTAGGGAAGACAATGCCGATCTCCCCTGTATCGAAATGAAGTTGGAGAGCGCAAGATGCTCGGACCCAAAGTGGTCCAAAGGACCAAAGATCTAGTTGATCTAATCAAAGGAAGGCTGGTAGAAACCCTAGGATGGACATAAGAAGTATGCTGATTTAACTCGGAAGGACAAAAAGTATGAAGTAGGGGATCTAGTACTGTTAAAGGTATCCCCTTGAAAAGGATTGATGAGGTTCGGAAAAAAAAAGGAAAGCTAAGTCCACGATTTGTTGGGCCCTTGGATATATTAAGCCGTATTGGGAAGTTATCAAATAAACTAGCCCTACCCCGAACCTGCAGCAAGTTCATAACATGTTCCACGTATCAATATTAACGAAGCATAATCTGAATGTCGGACATATAGGAGAATACGAGCGCATAGACATGTAACCAGACTTGACCTATATGGAGCAATCACTAAGGGTTTTGGATTGAGAGGAGCAAGTGCTTAGGAACAGGGTTATCAAACTAGTCAGAGTTTTGAGGTAAAACCACAATGTGGGAAAATTGACTTGAGAGTTAGAAAGCGCAATTCTAGAAAAGCATCCCCAACTGTTTTCTATCTGATTCCGGGACGGAATCCTTTTAAAGAGGGGAGACTGTAATAACCCCAATTTTTGGAAATTTTTGAAACACTGATGAATAGTAACTTTTGCTAACTATGCTGATTAAGAAAAATTATCAAACCACACTATATAGGAGTATTGTTATGGAAATTCTGAGATCGTATTAGTATTCCATAAAGTAAATGAGTGTATGTAAAGGTCGTCATAATTTGGATTCGAACACTTTGGTTTTTCCCGAAAATTCACCAGACACCGAAAGGATTAAGTATAAGGTAACATAATTAAAAGGATTTTTATTTAAGGATTATAGCAGAGGATCAATAAAGGAATATAAGATATTAATAAAGGTTCAAGAAATCCCAAGTAATAAGATCCCGGATATGATCTCTCAAACTATTAACGAGAACGAGAGTTAAGCGAACCGTAAAACAAATAAGCGACCAAGAGACAAGCTTGTACAAGAAGCCAAGGATTATGACATCATCAAACCACAAGGTGTGGACAAGTGGATGCAAGATGATATGTGATTGATGATATAAGCATGGTTTAAAAAATATTTAGCCAAGGATGATTTATGTCCATGTATTATGACCTTGGTTAATCAAATCAAGGTTAGATTAACTAAACAAATAAAACATTATACCAATTAACCAAGGCAAATCAAAGAAGCATTTCATCACCCCATTTTTTAAAGCTTGCTCTCGGCCAAAACCAGAGCAGCAACTTCAAACTGCCATATCTCCTTCAATACTCACTCAAATAGTATTTTCTATAGCTCTTTGGAAAGGTATTGAGATGGCCTACAACTCTTGTTCACAAGTCTCATCCACATAAGCATGGTAAGACCCTCATTTATACAGTTCTTTCAATCAGACTTTTAGAAACTTCAAAATCTAACTAAGTGTTTTCTTGATTGTTTGTGAGATCCAAGCTTGTATAAGGATTAATCAAGGTTTTAAGGCTTCCTAGAAACTTTCCCCTCACAAAAAAAGGTATAAAACTTCTGTACCTTTAAGTACTAAGTTTGTTTGCTTTAATTTTGGGATGGTTTGGATGGATGAGTAGTTGTTTGAATGATTAAGCTTGAATTGAACTTTGATTGCTAAGTAGATTAGTTGATTATGGAGATGGTGTAATATTGAATGGGATTTATATTCTTGAGCTTGTTTTGGCTAAGATCAGTAGCCTAGGTTTGAATCTTGAAGTTGTGGATGGATTTTAGTTGGAAGGGATTGATTTTGAGTGGTAAAAATATTGGAAATCGTTAAGTTCTAGCCGTCATAATGCCTGATTTTCCTTAACTATTTATGTGCTTAACTTTAGTACCCATGAACTCACTGTAAGATTCTGACCTTTTTCATGATTAGATAGTTCATGTTACGAGCTTCGTTTTGATATGTCGTTCGCTTAAATCCGAGTTACGAGCGATAAGAAATGACCATTTTAATTAACGGCATTTCACGAGCGAACCCCGAAACCTCAAGTAACTTTGAGACCATAATTGAGACCCTTAAATGATTAATTGAAACATGAGAGAATTATGTCAAGTGAATAAGGCAGTCAATAAAGTTCTCGAGGAAGAGTCGCCTTAAAATTTGTAACATTTAATTTATTAAAATTAGTGGACCCGAGGGTACGCGAGCGATTAACGCAAATCGTTAAGCGTATAAGCGACCGTTAGGGTATGAGTGAGTTTTGACTAGTTTCTTAAGAGGCCGTGGTCTAATTCCGGCTTATGTTGTTATTCATAGGTTATCGGACTCACTCTAAGCTTAAGTCTAACCCGGAACACTCAGGCAAGTTTTCTACCCGTTATACTGTTATTGTGATGTAAATATATTGATGCATTATCTTGAGATAAGTGCATGGTTGTTATTAGCAGATCTTGCGATATATTGGAGCATGTTGATATGGTATATATATATGCATGTTGTGAAATCTTGATATTTTATTATCAATTCAAATGCTTATAAATTGCATAATACCTATGCTAGAGATAAGCAGCAGTTGCGTATACCCTTAGTATTGGGGACCCAAAGGTTAACATTTTTCTAAACCGCGAGGCGATGTTCCCGAGTATATTATATATATATATATATATAGTTTTCAAAACTATTAATCGAATAATGATTATTCGATAGTTATAAATTAAAAGCGAATAATAGTTTGAAAATTCATTCGAGGACTTATGGCTCTGTTTATTTTATTAAATAATATTCTTTATTTTCTTAAAGAATAATGTTACATAATTTACCAAGTATTTGAGAAATGATTGATATCGTCAATCATCCTTACCTTAAATATTTTCAGTAAGTTATTTTCAAAACTTTTACTTCATTTGCTTTGATAAAAGCTATTCGTTATTGGAATATTATTTATAGCATATTATTCAGATTTTCTTTGATTATCTTGGAATTGATTTATTCTATCAAATCATCCTTATTCCAAACGCTTTCAAAAATATTTTTGAGTCTTCAAAATGATTTTAAAGGCTAGAGCGGATCCCAAAATTCATTTTCAAATTTAAGATCTTCCTTTCGAAGGGGATTTAAATACTCGCTTAAAAATCTGAGGGATCCGGCTCTGTGGTGTATTTACAACGAAGTTACTGATTTAATAAAAGAGCTTTTGATTACTTTCCCAACATTCGGGAAGTAAGTCCATCTAAATGAGTCGGCATAAGCAACAGGCCAGGGTACGGTCTATCAAAGTGTAAGTGGCTGGGTTGTAGTCCATCAATGCGTAAGAGGCCGGGTGGCGGTCCAGCACAAGTACCTAATGCGTCCGGTGGGGGATTCATCCAAATACTAGTAGAAAAGGTTACTTATTGGTATCTTTGCCTGATCAGCAAGATATCGGGTTTATGCCAAAGTTTTCTTCTTTCCAAATTCATTGGATATTACAACTTTGTTTATACTTTTAATGACAGAGGTTTTCAAGGAATGTATGAGAGATATATATAGGTGTATATATATCGGGACTTAATGAAGTATCTCGTAACTTCATTTCTTTCAAATGATATTTCAAAGATTGAATCTATTCAAGTCTTATCTTGTAGTTTCATCTATGTGATGAACTTTTGAAACTGATTATAGCTTGAAGGTGGTAGTTCAAGTAGTATTCGTAAAAGATATAAGTATATTGGAGTATCATGTAACTTTATCTTTTCAACTTATATCTAGTTAATGATTATCTTATGCATGACAAAGATTTTCAGAAAAATTTTGAGACAAGGTTAGATATATGAGATAACCTTGTAACAATATTTTTATACTGTTATAAACTGGAACTCTGTGTGTATTATAAATGACAGAGATTTTAAAGATTTTGAAAAGTATATATGTATATATATACTGAATATTTTGTGACTTCGTCGCATTAAGATATCAAACTTGGTTCATTTCTTCTTGACCAAGACTTTCATGAGTACTATGAGAAGGCTCATATATTGTTAATTACAATACATGTTATTTTGGTGGGCTTATTGCTCACCCTTGCTTTATTCTTTCATCACACAACAACAGCTAGACAAGATGAACATGACCAAGCTTCCAATTCACGAGCGGATAGGAAACGTTTCGCAGTTTCCTGTAGGTGTTGATGCCGTTGTAGCTGAGGTAGGAACTACCAATAGGCTAGGCTTTCAACTTTTGATGTACCAGACTTATGTATATTTATGAATTGTAATAATGGCAAAGATTATGTAAATCTATTCAGAAACCCTTTTGAGGTGTAACGACTTATAATTGTGGAATAAAATGACTTGTGTTATTTTTGGTATTCATCCCTGAGACTATAACTTGTGGTGTGTGTGCATATTGTAGGGTCACAGTACACAGTAGTTGGTTGTTTATTAAGATTGAGTGTTATTAAGGGAAATAAACTCGTGATAACCCGGATCCCCGACCCCAGATTTGGGGGTGTTACTGTATCCAACAACTTCAAAACCGGTTCCCTTAGGATATCACCTTCCAAAGTTTGGTGTTCTCTTCAAATATCTGAAAATTCTCTTGACGGCCATTAGATGTGATTCTTTAGGATTTGCTTGAAATCTTGCACAGAGACATGTAGCAAACATGATGTCTGGTCTACTTGCAGTCAAATACAGTAAAGATCATATCATACCCATGTAACTTGAAATGTCTAAACTCTTTCCTTTATTATCTTCATCCAATTTGATAGCTATAGACATAGGAGTAGATGCAGGTGAACAATCCGCCATTCCAAATTTCTTCAAAATATCTTTGACATACTTAGTCTGACTAATAAAATTTTTATCACTTTTTTGACCAACTCGAAGTTTAAGAAAGTAACTTAATTCTTCCATCATGCTCATCTCATATTTAATTTGTATGAGTTTTGAGAATCTTTGATATGGCTTCTCACTAGTGGAACCAAAGATGATATAATCCACATAGATTTGAACTAGGATAATGTCATCACCATGTTGTTTGTAAAATAGAGTTTTATCAATTGTGCCCTCTAGTGAATCCATTTTTGATTAAAAATTCTGAAAAGGTATCATACCATGATCTTGGTGTTTGCTTCAATCCATAGAGAGCCGTTATTAATATGTAAACAAAATCCGAAAATTCTGGATCTTCAAATATAGGAGGTTGTTGCACATAGACGTAATCTTCTAGTTCACCATTGAGGAATGCACTTTTCAAATCCATTTCATACACTTTAAAATTTGAGTGTGCATCAAATACAATGAAAAGTCTTATTGCTTCAAGTCTTGCAACTGGAGCAAAAGTTTCATTATTGTAACGCCCTCCAGACCCGGGGTATAAGTCTGGGGGTTACTAGATAATCACCAAACCTGTACAATCTGATTAACAATTAATAAAGAAATGAAATTAAACCCCTTTAACACTAACCAGGATCTTTTTAGGTTGAAGTATGAAAACAAGAACCACTAACTACTTTTATTACAAACCAACATCCAAAATCTCACAAACTTTCTTTACTACAAACAATTGTCTAATTCATTTTAAACTAAGTTCAACTTTTATTCAAACACACAGACTATCTATCAACACTCCACATGCTCGGGCAACTCAAAGCTTTCTTCCTGGATTGGGATCAACACCTTGGGTATGAGAGGATCCCGAGGCTTGACTCGCTTCTTTACCACTCGAGTCCTGATGGGTTTCATATTCCTTCTTAACTGAAAATAATAAGGTGAATAACAACAAAAGGGGTGAGCCAAAAATTGCTCAACAAGTCCACAAATTATAAACAGTGTTAAAGTATTTTAAATGAATCCGTCATCCCGGGTATATCTACAAAGATATAACCTCACGAGAATAGAAAGAAGGCCATTGCTGGCAAGTACAAATGAACTAAACTGGACACAAGTTCGCATCTATATTCTGCTGATCAGTCAGAATATAATGCAGATCTATATCTCACTATATAGATCTAGTCGGGTACCCAGGCACTACGGCCCACGTCGAGGCACCAGTAATCCCGGTCCTTGGGATTAAGACACACACAATTCCAAAATATCATTATCCAGTCCATCGCTTAGCAACCGGGATAATCGGTATGCTTTGACATATTCTAATCACCAGAATATATCAGTCTCAATGTATCATCAATGGAATATGAACCAAGTATCCAAAGAAACGGAGAAATCAAGAATCGAAATGAAATATGAACAAAGGAATAGCAGGTGTGTATCAGTGATTAAGAACAATAATCAAAAGAGTGCAAATGTGATAAGCAATTGAATCAATATTACTATTCTGAAAGTAGAATAGGGGAAAAACTTGCCTTCTGCGCGACTCACTACAATTAGATCACTTTCGTCTATCACCTTGGACTAATACCGACTCAACTTGCCTGGATGGCTTAGCTTCTGTTGGCAAAACAAACTGGTTAAGTCACGTCGTACTTCATTTGTATCTTGAATCGACTTCACACCGTTCCTAACATCTACTCATGCGCTTATGACTGACTCATATATTACTTACTAGCAATTAAGACTCAATTAACCACGTAATACACATCAGCACATAAGCACATAATTATTTTTATGGTTAAAATAATTTTTAGAACCAAAATTGACTCGCTGATCGCTCAACTGATCGTTATCTGACTAGTTTCCCATTTTTTCGGAATTTTTCGGACTCGTCTCGGCACGTATCTCGACTGATAATCAAACAGATAACAAAATCAACAAATTTCTAGAATAAATTAAGCTTTGATATTATTTTTAATGAAAAGAATTCATTTTTATGAGTCAACAGGCTTTCGTTTCATACGAATCGGACTAACGGTTTAATTATTATCAATAAAATACTAATAATTCCATTTATTATTCATTATAAATAATTATTACTAATTTTTAAAACTCAAAAATAATTTTTAAATCATTATTTAAGAAAAATCAGAATTAAAAATGATTTTTCCATAATTTTTGGAATTAAAATAAATTTATTATGATTTATTGAAAATTATTTGATTAATTATCAAAATAATTTATCATATTTAAATAATTCCTAAATAATAAATAAATGATAATTAATTAAGAAAATAACTCAATCTGATTTTTAGAAAATAATTCAGAATTATTTGTAATATATATCAATTAATTAAATAATTAATTAATTAATTTACATAATAAATAAAATTGATTTTATAATTAAAATAAAAATAAAAGTAAAATAAATTACAGAAACATTTGTCAGGAACCAGAATCTGACAGAAACGGATCAAAACCGGGTCAACCACACGGGTCAACCGGGTCACCATCCAGGTTGCCAAGAACACCACCGGATTTTTCCCAGAATTCGGTGAGGTCCCAGAATCCGGCCAACTCCGATCAGCCTCAAATCAACACTGTTTGGTGCTGTTTTTGAGTGCTTTTCATTGCAAATCAACACAACAATCTAACCACGACCAAAACATACCAAAAACATCTCAGAATCACAATCTCTGGTCAAAATCGACATAAACTCCGGCCAAATTATCATCTTTTGATTCTGTAAACCAAACTTAACGTTCTATAGTGCAAATTAAAGCTAAGGACATATACAATCAAAGCCCTAACATTACAAGAACCAAATATTCACAGAATTCATCGAGTTGTGTTTTGAAAATTCGATATGAACCCTAGAAATCGTGAATCACTATCCAGGCATCGTTTGTTCAATTAAACACCATGAATCGACTGTAAATCATCTAAACAAACTATATCAATCATCAAAACATCAAAATAACCCTAGAATCAAAAAGTCCTAATTCGAGCATAAACCCTAGAAATTGAAAATCAAAAATTACGCATTAAAACGTGAAATTGATGCTAAAAACAGGAAATAACAGATCAAAACCTTTAATTTGGATACTCGAATTGCTTGATTTGGTGCTGTAATCAGATCAAAATCACGGTTTAATTCTTCGACCCGAACCTGTTCTTCCCGACCCGATTTCAGAGAATTTTGCAGATTTTAATTGTTAATTATGATTAATTAAATAAAAATTAGGCTATTTATAGTAGTAAAATTAATACTCCTAATTAAAATTAAGGCCCTATTTCTACACTTTTTAAAATTAATAGGCCCCTAATTTTATAATTTTTGAGTATTAAAATTTAATTTATAAATATTTTATATATACAATATATATGCCAAAATTTCCCAAAAATTGTGAATAATGCAAAAATGCAAAGAAATAATATAAATGAAAGTCCTATAATTTTATAAAAATAAAAATGTGATTTTTGTGGGGTTTTTGACACCCAATGGGGCCCGGAAAAGTCATTTTTCGTAAAACGAGAAAATTTATAAAATATCTAGATGTTCAGAATAATGCGATTGTAAAAGCCGTTTGATGAAAAATAAGGCCCATTATTTTATTTGAAATACTGGCTTTAAAGTCATTGTTTGGGTCGTAAAACGTTTGAAATGAAAACGATGAATGCATAATAAAATATCTGAAAAATACCTTAAAAGTACAGAAATGACATGAAATGCACGTAACACATAACAAACAGGGTTTAACAGATAATCACACATAAATGACATATTAATACACATATTTTATTATGATTATGATATAATATAAACGTAAATTTCCCAGTCGTTACATCCTTCCCCCCTTAAAAGGATTTTGTCCTCAGAATCTTCTATGAAAACAAATGAGGGTATTTCTCTAACATTTCGCTTTCAAGTTCCCAGGTTGATTCTTCAACCATATGATTTCTCCACAACACTCACACTAAATATACAGACTTATTTCTCAATACTTTCTCTCGCCGATCTAAAATTCTTACCGGCTGTTCTACAAAAGATAAATCAGGTTGGATTTCTATCGGCTCATATTCTATTACATGCCTAGTATAGGATTATATCGCTTAAGCATTGACACGTGAAACACATTATGAATATGTTGCATATGAGGCGGTAAAGCTAATTCGTACGCACTTTTCCCACTTTCTTCAAAATTTCAAATGGTCCGACGTATCGTGGTTTCAATTTACCCTTATTGCCAAATCTGGTCAATCCTTTCCATGGCGATATTTTGAGTAGTACATTTTCTCCTTCCTGATAGTCCATATCTTTCCTGGCTTGATCTGCATATTTGCGCTACCTGTCTTGTGCTGCATTGAGTCGTTTCCGAATGAGTTCAATCTTTTCTTTCGTCTGTTGAATTAATTCTGGACCCAAAATTTTGCGTTCTCCAACTTCATCCCAATATATTGGTGATCTGCATTTTCTCCCGTATAGTGCTTCATACTGTGGCATTCCAATGCTGGCGTGATAGCTGTTATTATAAGAAAATTCCACTAGAGGTAAATGTTCGTCCCAACTGCCTTCAAAATCGATCGCACAAACTCGTAACATGTCTTCAATCATTTGGATAGTTCTTTCACTTTGCCCATCGGTTTGCGGATGATAAGCGGTACTCATGTTCAATTTAGTTCCAAGGCATTCTTGAAATTGTCTCCAAAATCTTGAGTTGAAAGGAGGATCTCGATCAGACACGATAGATATTGGAACTCCTTGTCGCATCACAATTTCCTTGAGATATATGTGCACTAGCTTGTCGAGTGAAAATCTTTCGTTAATTGGTAGAAAATGTGCTAACTTTGTGAGTCTGTCAATGATTACCCATATCCCATCATGATTTGCCCTAGTCCTCGGTAGTCCTACTACAAAATCCATTGCTAGATGTTCCCATTTCCATTCTGGAATGTCTAACGGTTGTAATAATCCGCCCGGACGTTGATGTTCCGCTTTAACTCATTGGCATGTGTAGCATCTACTCACCATTCTGCTATTTCCTTTTTCATGTTTGGCCACCCAAAAGTTTTCTTTCAGATCGCAATACATTTTTGTGCTTCCTGGATGAATGGAATACTTTGAACTGTGTGCATCTCGCATTATTTCTTCTTTTAATTCTGCCACATTAGGGATCCAGATTCTTGACGAAAAGCATAAAATTCCTTCGTTATCTTTCTGAGTGGTGATCTCTTCTCCCGTTAGGTCGTCATCTTGACTCATTACTTATTCCTGACAGCGGTGAATCTTCTCGAGCAATTCTGGTTGGAAAGTCATAGCATAGATAGCTTTTGCAGATTCATTGGGAATACGAATCTCAATTTCCAATTTGTCGAATTCCTTGGCAAATTCTTCACATGAAGTTAACCGATTCAATCTTTCTTTCCTGCTCAGCGTATCTGCTACAACATTTGCTTTCCCTGGATGATAACTGATCGTGACATCATAATCCTTTATCAATTCCAGCCATCGACGTTGTCGCATGTTCAGTTCCTTTTGCGTAAAGATATATTTCAGACTTTTATGATCTGTGTAGATTTCACATTTTTCACCGTAGAGATAATGTCTCCAAAGCTTCAATGCAAATACGATCGCTGCCAATTCCAGATCATGAGTAGGATATTTCTGTTCATGAGGTTTAAGTTGTCTCGAAGCATATGCGATAACGTTACCGTGTTGCATCAATACACATCCTAGCCCGTGATACGAAGCATCGCTGTAAATGATGAAATTTCCATATTCGTCTGGTAATACAAGTACCGGTGCGGTTACTAACCGATTCTTCAGCTCTTGAAAACTTTCCTCACATTTATCATTCCATTCAAACTTTTCACTCTTTCGAGTTAACTTGGTCAGCGGCGTTGCTATCTTCGCAAAATCTTTGACAAACCTTCGATAATATCCTGCCAATCCCAAGAAACTTCGAACTTATGTCGGCGTCTTTGGTCTTTCCCAATTTAACACAGCTTCAATCTTTGCTGGATCGACTTGGATGCCTTCTTTACTGATAATATGCCCTAGAAATTGTACTTCCCTTAACCAGAATTCACATTTCGAAAATTTCGCGTATAGTTGCTGTTTCCTCAAAGTTTCCAAAGCTATCATCAAGTGTTCTGCATGCTCTTCTTCCGTCTTGGAATAAATCAAGATGTCATCAATGAATACAATCACGAATTTGTCCAAATATTTCTTGAATACTCTGTTCATCAAATCCATGAATGTTGCTGGTGCGTTTGTCAGACCGAATGCCATTACCAAAAACTCGTAATGCCCATATCTCGTATGAAACGCAGTCTTTGGAATATCTTCAGCTTTAATCTTCAATTGATGATAGCCTGATCGCAAATCTATCTTTGAAAACCATGCTGCTCCTTTTAGCTGATCGAATAAATCATCGATTCTCGGTAAGGGATACTTGTTCTTGATAGTGAGTTTATTCAATTCCCTATAGTCGATGCATAATCGCATGCTTCCATCCTTCTTCTTTATGAACAACACCGGTACACCCCATGGGGATACACTAGGTCGTATGATGCCTCGGTCTAGAAGATCTTATAGTTGCGTTGACAATTCCTTCATTTCGAATGGAGCCATCCGATATGAAGATTTTGAAACTGGTTCTGTGCCTTGTGCTAGATCAATCGTGAACTCGATTTCTCGATCTGGCGGTAACCCTGGAAGCTCATCTGGAAAGACGTCTGGAAATTCGCATACAACAGGAATGTCTTCTATTCTAGGACTCCCTTTTTCAGTATCTAACACGTAAGCTATGTACGCCTCACATCCTTGTCGAAGCAATCGTTTAGTCTGTATCATGGTAAGAAATTTCTTACGTTGTTTTTCGCCTTTAAATATTACCGTTACATTTTCCGCAGTTCGTAATTTAACTTTCTTATTCGCGTAATCTATCTAAGCATTATGACAAGCTAACCAATCCATTCCCAAAATGACATCAAATTCTCCTAGCTTAAAAGGATTTTAAATCTACCGAAAAATGATGTCCGGCTATTTCTATATCACACGCAGGACATACTCGATTTACTGGAACTTGGTCGTCATTCGCTAATTTTATAATTAACGTCTCGCCAAACCATTCGATTCCACAATATAACTTATCAAGAAATTCTTGAGAAATATATGAACGAGTAGCTCCAGAATCAATTAATACTTTTGAACTTACGAAATTCACCAAAAGCGTACCTGCAATCACACTTGGACTCTGCACTGCTTCTTTCATTGTCATGTTAAAAGTTCTTGCTTTGGGTTGATTAGGTGGCGGCGGAGGTAATGCCAACACTCTTGGAATACTGGCTGCCATAGCTGGTCCTTTGCAATTTTTGGGGATATGTCCTTTCTTTCCACACTGGAAACAAGTCATTTCCGCTGTTCTACCTGTTGGACATTCGTTAGAATAATGCCCTTTCTGCTTACACCGGTAACACGTTACATCCCTTTTAATACATACACCTGTATGCTTTCGATTACATGTCTTGCAGTACGGCACTGGAATTCTGACCATTCCCTGCTGACTGGAGGTTTGGAAACGATTACCTGCTTTCTGTGGACCTTGTCCTATCCTTTTAAAATTCAAATTTGCCCGGGCTTGGAATCCTGGCTTTCTGCTGGAGCAATCTTGGAAACTTCCCTGTCCTTTGTCTTGCTGAGATCTTTCACTTTCCCCTTCTATAATTAAAGCTTTCTGAACTACGGCGGTATACATCGTCAATTCGAAAACTGCAACTTGGCCACGAATCCATGGTCGTAACCCTTCTTGAAACCTTTGAACTAGCTTCTCTTCAGTGTCAACCTGTTCTGGAACAAACCTAGCCAACTCAGTAAATTTGGCTTCATACTCTGCCACGGACATATTTCCCTGCTTCAATTCTAAAAACTTAATCTGCATTTGATTCTTCACATAGCGAGGAAAATGCTTTTCTAAAAACAACTCTTTAAACCTATCCCACGCAATAACATCTTCACCCTCCAAAGCCTTTTTAGATTCCCACTAATAATTCGCCTCTCCTTTCAACAGGTAACTAGCAAAATCAGTCTTCTGGTCCTCACCTATCTTCACTAGTGTGAACGCTTTCTCTATTTCTTTTAACCAGGTGGTAGCTTTAATAGGATCAGTAGACCCTTCAAATTCTGGAGGTTTAACTAACTGAAACTGCTTAAAAGTAACAACAGGTAATGTTTGTGGTAATTGAGACTCAGGACGAGGTGGCTGTTGTAACATTTGTTGTTGTATCTGCTGTTGTTGATGCTGCATCTGCTGCTGCATCATTACCATCTGTTGTTGCATCAGATAGAACATTTGGTTTATGGTCTCATTAGTCTGGTCTTCGGAATTGCTGTTAGAGGTCTCATCCCTCGTCTTTCTTTTTGGTGCCATCTTCTTCTTCTGATAATAAAACAGGTGATATTTATTTAACAGTTTACTAAATAATTGACAGTATGTAAGGAAAACAATTTATCCTGTATTAATAACATGGTTCATTAAAAAAAATAGTTGTTGAATGTAAAAACTAGAAATGTAAACAGTTAAATAAAATGGTTATTCTTTTTTTTTCTTCTCAACAGGAATTATAATATGGAAAACTGTAAAGTGAAAGTAAATGCTGTAAAACTGTAAAGACTGAAATTTAAATAAAAGAAATTGAAAAAGTTCCTCTTATATATATGTGACACCAGCTTCAGGTGTAAATACTTGATACAAAAAGTCTCGGGCTACTGGTCATCACTACGGCTACAAGTCACACTATCGCTACAAGTTAAACTACTACTACAAGTTAAACTACTGATAGACGCATACACACTACTCACTAGGTTATACTATGCTGCCTCTATATACACATGTACTCTAAAGTCACTATCTCAAACTATCACTGCCTCAAAACCCAGGCGGAATACGCCTAAGCTCCTTTCTAAGTGCCTGGACCAAAGTCTGTGCCAAGCGGAAAACCCTGTAGAACTCTGCAAACGAAGGAGGTCCGTCATGAGTCAAATCATCCAGCTCCCAAGTAGCGCTCATCAACACTGACTGCAATCGCTGTCTCATATAATAATCCGGCTATAGGGCCGCTAACGGTCCTCTGTCCCTCTGATCAAATAGATGCATGATCTCCCGACACTGTGCCCGCCAATACTCCATATCATTCCTCATGACTCGATACTCATGGTATGGTACCATACACGGCTGAGCAACCTGACCTACTGACTCCTGGGAAGGAACCCTCGGTATACCTGCACCCTGCTGTGGTAAACCTAACTGTAGATCCACATTATGCTCTCATATACCCTCGACTGAAATCATCTGAACTATGTCCGACTCTGGGGCATGCACTGGTATAGGAGGTTACAATGGTGGTGGTGGTAACTCCTGCTCAATGTCTGGTATAAACTGGTGCTCAACTGGTAAAGGAACCATCGGCTCGAAGAACTCAAATGGATCAAACATCTCTATGGGGTCATGCACTATCCCCTGAACTGGTGGTACCGGCTCCTGTGGTAATGGTGGTGGAGGTGGTAGAGGAGGAAACATATACTCAGATACTGGAGGTATAATTGGTGCTGCTGGCCCAGTGACTGTCCTCTCAGAAGACGCAGAATAACCAAAAGATGCCATCTGATAATGTACCAAAGAAAAGAAAAGGTCACTAGACAATCCTAAAATTTATACTTCCCTATTCTAATCTGACCTAAATCCTAACACTATTCTTCCTAATTTGACTATCCCTATCTTATGTGATCTCCCTATCCTATCTTAATCCTAATGTTCTTGTTTTCAGGGACCAAACCTACAGCTCTGATGCCAAACCTGTAACGCCCTCCAGACCCAGGGTATAAGTCTGGGGGTTACTAGCTAATCACCAAACCTGTACAATCTGATTAACAATTAATAAAGAAATGAAATTAAACCCCTTTAACACTAACCAGGATCTTTTTAGGTTGAAGTATGAAAATAAGAACCACTAACTACTTTTATTATAAACCAACATTCAAAATCTCACAAACTCTCTTTATTACAAACCATTGTCTAATTCATTTCAAACTAAGTTCAACTTTTATTCAAACACACACACTATCTATCAACACTCCACCTGCTCGGGCAACTCAAAGCATTCTTCCTGGATTGGGATCAACACCTTGGGTATGAGAGGATCACGAGGCTTGACTCCCTTCTTTACCACTCCAGTCCTGATGGGTTTCATATTCCTTCTTAAATGAAAACAATAAGGTGAATAACAACAAAAGGGGTGAGCCAAAAATTGCTCAACAAGTCCATAAAATATAAACAGTGTTAAAGTATTTTAAATGAATCCGTCATCCCGGGTATATCTGCAAAGATATAACCTCACGAGAATAGAAAGAAGGCCATTGCTGGAAAGTACAAATGAACTAAACTGGACACAAGTTCGCATCTATATTCTGCTGATCAGTCAGAATATAATGCAGATCTATATCTCACTATATAGATCCAGTCGGGTACCCAGGCACTACGGCCCACGTCGAGGCACCAGTCATCCCGGTCCTCAGGATTAAGACACACTCAATCCTAAAATATCATTATCCAGTCCATCGCTTAGCAACCAGAACAATCAGTATGCTTTGACATATTCTAATCACCAGAATATATCAATCTCAATGTATCATCAATGGATTATGAACCAAGTATCCAAAGAAACGGAGAAATCAAGAATCGAAATGAAATATAAACAAAGGAATAGCAAGTGTGTATCAGTGATTAAGAACAATAATCAAAAGAGTGCAAATGTGATAAGCAATTGAATCAATATCACTATTCTGAAAGTAGAATAGGGGAAAAACTTGCCTTCTGCGCGACTCACTACAATTAGATCACTTTCGTCTATCACCTTGGACTAATACCGACTCAACTTGCCTGGCTGGCTTAGCTTCTGTTGGCAAAACAGACTGGTTAAGTCACGCCGTACTTCATTTGTATCTTGAATCGACTTCACACCGTCCCTAACATCTACCCATGCGCTTATGACTGACTCATATATAACTTACTAGCAATTAAGACTCAATTAACAACGTAATACACATAAGCACATAAGCACATAATCATTTTTATGGTTAAAATAATTTTTAGAACCAAAATCGACTCGCTGATCTCTCAACTGATCGTTATCTGACTCGTTTCCCATTTTTCCGAAATTTTTCAGACTCGTCTCGGCACGTATCTCGACTGATAATCAAACAGATAACAAAATCAACAAATTTCTAGAAGAAATTAAGCTTTGATATTATTTTTAATGAAAACAATTCATTTTTATGAGTCAACAGGCTTTCGTTTCATGCGAATCGGACTAACGGTTTAATTATTATCAATTAAATACTGATAATTCCATTTATTATTCATTATAAATAATTATTACTAATTTTTAAAACTCAAAAATAATTTTAAATCATTATTTAAGGAAAATCAGAATTAAAAATGATTTTTCCATAATTTTTGGAATTAAAATAAATTTATTATGATTTATTGAAAATTATTTGATTAATTATCAAAATAATTTATCATATTTAAATAATTCCTAAATAATTAATAAATAATAAATAAATGATAATTAATTAAGAAAATAATTCAATCTGATTTTTAGAAAATAATTCAGAATTTGTAATATAAATCAAATTAATTAAATAATTAATTAATTAATTTACAAAATAAATAAAACTGATTTTATAATTAAAATAAAAATAAAAGTAAAATAAATTACAGAAACATTTGTCAGGAACCAGAATCTGACAGAAACGGATCAAAACCGGGTCAACCACACAGGTCAACCGGGTCACCATCCGGGTTGCCAAGAACACTACCGGATTTTTCCCAGAATCCGGTGAGTTCCCGGAGTCGGGCCAACTCCGATCAGCCTCAAATCAACACCGTTTGGTGCTGTTTTTGAATGCTTTTCATTGCAAATCAACACAGCAATCTAACCACGGCCAAAACATACCAAAAACATCTCAGAATCACAATCTCCAGTCAAAATCGACATAAACTCCGGCCAAATTATCATCTTTTGATTCTGTAAACCAAACTTAACGTTCTATAGTGCAAATTAAAGTTAAGGACATATACAATCAAAGCCCTAACATTACAAGAACCAAATATTCACAGAAATCATCGAGTTGTGTTTTGAAAATTCGATATGAACCCTAGAAATCGTGAATCACTATCCAGGCATCGTTTGTTCAATTAAACACCATTAATCGACTGTAAATCATCTAACAAAGCTATATCAATCATCAAAACATCAAAATAACCCTAGAATCAAAAAGTCCTAATTCGAGCATAAACCCTAGAAATTGAAAATCAAAAACTACGCATTAAAACGTGAAATTGATGCTAAAAACAGAAAGAACAGATCAAAACCTTTAATTTGGATACTCGAACTGCTTGATTTGGTGCTGTAATCAGATCAAAATCACGGTTTAATTCTTCAACCCGAACCTGTTCTTCCCGACCCGATTTCAGAGAATTTTGCAGATTTTAATTGTTAATTATGATTAATTAAATAAAAATTAGGCTATTTATAGTAGTAAAATTAATACTCCTAATTAAAATTAAGGCCCTAATTCTACACTTTTTAAAATTAATAGGCCCCTAATTTTATAATTTTTGAGTATTAAAATTTAATTTATAAATATTTTATATATACAATATATATGCCAAAATTTCCCAAAAATTGTGAATAATGCAAAAATGCAAAGAAATAATATAAATGAAAGTCCTATAATTTTATAAAAATAAAAATGTGATTTTTGTGGGGTTTTTGACACCCAATGGGGCCCGGAAAAAGTCATTTTTCGTAAAACGAGAAAATTTATAAAATATCTAGATGTTCAGAATAATGCGATTGTAAAAGCCGTTTGATGAAAAATAAGGCCCATTATTTTATTTGAAATACTGGCTTTAAAGTCATTGTTTGGGTCGTAAAATGTTTGAAATGAAAACGATGAATGCATAATAAAATATATAAAAAATACCTTAAAATACAGAAATGACACGAAATGCACGTAACACATAACAAACAGGGTTTAACAGATAATCACACATAAATGACACATTAATACATATATTTTATTATGATTATGATATAATATAAATGTAAATTTCCCAGTCGTTATAATTATAGTTAGTTCCTTCTTCTTGTGAGTATCCTTTGACAACCATTCTTGCTTTGTTTCTAGTAACAACACCATTTTCATCCATTTTGTTCGTATCACCCACTTAGTTTCAATGATGCTTCTATTTCTTGGTGCATGGACCAATTCCCAAACTTTGTTTCTTTCAAATTGATTTAGCCCTTCTTGCATAGCAATTATCAAGTCAGGATCAAGTAGAGCTTCTTCAGTTTTACTAGGCTCAATTTAAGACATAAAGCATGCATCTAGGCATTCATTTGTAGTGGTACTTCTAGTCATCACACCAGCATTAGGGTCACCAATAATGGTGTCTCTTGTGTGACTCTTATCCTATTTTATGGTGTGATAATTTTGATTACTAGAGGTATCTTCACTTTCTTTATTGTTGGCATGACTTGCAGAACTATCATCACTTTTCCCCATGAGTTTGTGATATCAAATCCAGGTGAGCTTCTATCTTGTGATGAATTCTCACTTGCAGAATTCACTGGTTCACTAGTTTCCTTTTCTTCTCTATTTTCTGCATTATTTTTAACTTCATATTTAGAATCACTGTCAAGATTGAGATTATCAAATTTCAAAGCTTCGGCTTTATTGTCATCAAGGCATTCCAATCCAGGATACTTGTCATCATCAAAAGTCACATATATGCTCTCTATTATCTTCTTTTGCTCTAGCATATAAACTAGGTAAGAAGTCATTTCTAATGAGTAGCCAAGAAAGATAGCTTCAAATACTTTGGAATCAAATTTTCCAACATACTCAGAGTTGTCTTTTAACACAAAACACTTGCTTCCAAACATATAAAGATTCTTAACTATAGGTTTCTTCTTAGACATGGGTGACTTGCCAATAATTTTATTCACCATATATCTATTTTGAGTGTAACATGTTGTGTTAACAGTTTCTTCCCAAAAATTGGTTGGCAACTTGGCATCCTGGAATATTGTCCTTGCAGCTTCAACTAGAGTTCTATTATTTCTTTCAACCACACCATTTTATTGACATTTTCTTGGAGCAGAGAACTCTTGGGTGATGCCTTTGTCTTTACGAAATTTATTTAATATGGAATTTCTAAATTCAGTACCATTGTCATTCCTTAGTCTTTTCACATAATTTTGATCTTCGGCATGCTTCTCAATTTTCTTTATGTGTTCAATAATAATGTGTGAAGTTTCATCTTTTGAATGCATAAATTCTATCCAAGTATATCTTGAGTAGTCATCCACCATTATTAGTGCATATCTCTTCTTAGAAATGGACATGACATTTACAGGACCAAGCAGATCCATATGGATAAGTTGTAGTGGAGCATTGATAAAATTCGTAACTTTGCTTTTGTGACTTGATCTCTTCATTTTACCTTTCTGAAAAGCTTCACAAACTTTATTTTGAACAAACTCCAATGATGGTATGTCTCTCACCAATTCTCTTTTCATAAAAGTATTGATTGCATTGTAGTTTAAGTGAGAGAGCTTCTTATGCCAAAGTTTGCTTTGTTCACTTGATGCCTTGGTGTAGAAGCAACATAAATGTTGTCCTTGTTTGCTGAGTTCATGTCTACAATAAACAGGCTTCCTTTTCTTACTCCTTTTTAGATAAACTTCACCATTCTTCTTGCATGTGCTTGAGCAATCTTCTTTGTCAAAAATAACCTTAAAACCCTTATATGTAAATTGACTGACACTTAGAAGATTTACTTCAAGACCTGCAACTAGTGCTACAACATGAATGACAATATTTCCACAAATTAAATTGTCATATCCCATTATGAATCCTTTGATGTTGTCTCCAAAGGTCACCAAAGGGCCAACCATCTCCTCAAACTGTGATAGCAGGGATTTATCACCTGTCATGTGCCTGGAGCATCCATTTTCAATGATCCATATGATTATATTCTTCTTGCCCTGCACACAATGAGGTTTAAGTTTTTTTAGCTACCCAAGTAGTGTTGGGCACATTCTTCTTCTTGGCAGAGTTAAAAGAAGTAGAACTTAAACAATCAAAAGAGACAGTTTTATTAGTTTGAGTAACATTTTCTTCTTTGTCCACAAATTTAAAATTAACTTCTTTTAGATCCTTTCTTAACTTATGATAGCTAGTCATAACTTTCATGTTGCATAGAATGCAATAAAATTTGTCACGTAAAAAGTAGGGGCCATCAGCTTGAGTTTCATTGTACTTGCAAGCCCCATACTTTGGCTCACTAACAATATTTTTACAAAGATGAGTATCTTCTTGAGCTTCATTGTACTTGCAAGCCCCATACTTTGGCTCACTAACAATCTTTTTCCAAAGATGAGTTAGATGATTTGTTGAGCCACATCTTTGACATTGTTTTCTGGGGGGGTATATGCAATATAGGCATAATTGTTGCTTTTGTTGACACCTATCTTTTCATTTCTATTCTTATTTTTCTTTCCCGTGATTTCATTTTTGGTTTCAGTTACTGGTGTTTTGATGAATGGACTAGGCTCATACATTTTCTCAATATCAGTGTTGACAGTTGATTTGACATTTTTCTTTTCTTCATCTTCATCTGCAATTTATTGCTTGATGAAGAGCTCCTCTTCACTGAAATTCACCTCACAGACTTTGAACAAGGGTGCATTCACATTTTAAAGCAAAAAACAGGAATTTCCTTGTTCACACTTTCCTTGCCTTTGTCAATTTGACTTTTCTTTTAAGATGAATCGTCCTTATAGTCCAGTCCAATTGCTATGTTAGCACAGGTTTTGTTCTTCGCATGGTATTGACCAACAAGTTGAGAAGCATTTTTAAATGACTAAAGCTTAAGTTCATTTTTCTCAATTTTGTCTCTCAATACAGCTTCTACTTCCTTTGCACATTTTAACTTATTTTTAAGATATTTATTTTCTTGCCTGACTGACTCTAGGCTTACAAGCTGCAACTCTAGTTCTTGTTTTTGAATTTCAAGTTTTTCATTCACTTTTGATACTCTGTTTATTTTCTCAATAGCAGCCACCATGCTTGTGTGAATGTGAAACATTTCTACACTCATCTTTTCAATAGTTTCCTTATATTGTGATGCATTCAAATCAATGGTAAATAGGATAGGTACCTCAGATTTTGATGCAGATGATTCTCCTTTTTCTCAGGACATGAGAGCATATTTTTCATATTCTTCACTATCATCTTCATCATCTGTGTCATCCCAACTTTTACCTTAGCAATATAAGCTTTTCCCTATTACTTCTTCAGAAGTGCTTCATATTTAGCTTCAAACTCCAAATTTGCCTTATCTTTCTTCATCCTCTTTGGCTTGCTGCATTCAGTGGCAAAGTGATCAAGTTCACCACAGTTATAGCATCTAATCTTAAATTTATCCACAGATCTTGATTTATAGCCACCTTTGCCAGTTGCATTTGTCTGAGTTTTTCCTTTCCAGTTATTATTGTATGATGTTTGAACTATACCCTTGAAGTATCTAGGCTTCTTGACTCTTATTTTGTGAACTCCTTACCATATAGGCGATAAACTAGTCCATTTCATCCAAATCATCAACAGTATAATACTCATCCTCTTCCAACTCCATAATGACTTGCTTTTGAAGTTCCTTGTTCTTCTGTTCAACGGGTTGTATAACTTGAGTCTAAGGTTCTGTTTTATCTTCAGTTATTTTCTTGTCATTAGCTATCAAGGCACTTGACACATCTATAACATGTCATTGACTCAACTTTAATGATTTTTTCTGCATCATCTTCAGCTCATAAATTTTAAGAATACCATATAGAATCTCCAAAGTTATTCTTTATAGATCTCCCCCTTCTCTTATTACATAAATCTTTTATTCTAGATGGTCAGAAAGAGTGAGCAAAGATTTTAGGTTGACCTCTTCAGCTTCATAATACTTGTCAAGCATTTGTAAGTCATTTATCAATTTGTTAATCCTTTCAAAAACCTCAGTAATGCCTTCTTTAGGTTTAGCCATGAAACTCTCATATTATGAGATCAAAATTCTTCCTTATTTTGACTTCACTTCCTCAGTACCTTCACACAAAATCTCTATCTTCTCCCAGATTTGCTTGGGTGACTCACAATTGATAATGTTGTTGTACATGACATTATCAAGAGATTCAATCAGAATGACTTACAAGATACTGTCAAGTGAAACTTTCTCCTTTTCCGATTCAGTGTATGTAGATGGATCTTTAGGATCATAATGACCAGGATTGACCATATCACCTTCAGTTACCTCAGGTATCCTCACCATATGAATGAAGGGTCCATGCTTGATAATTTCAAAATATAGTGGATGAGCCATCCTGATGAACAACATCATTTTCTTCTTCCATAGAGTGTAGTTCACTTTGTCAAAGATAAAAATCTTGATACTGCAAAGTTTCTGTGCACTCATACTTTCAAGATCTAATCTATTTACTTTCAGATTTTGCTCTGATACCACTTGTTAGGTATGAAGTGCAATATAGAGGGGGTGAATGTGTTTTCTTAATTTTTCTTGATTTTACTGTCTTGAAAATCAGATTGTGTTAGGCTTTGGAACTTAAGCAACTAGATATAAATTTGTAGTGATAAATAAATTAATGCAAAGGACACGAGCAATTATCAAAACTCACATGATTTATGTTACTACAAATCCGTGTTCTTGAATAATAAGAACTCAGCTACTTCTTTAGAGAGAATACAATATTTTTAGATCTATTTTTTGTTACATCTAAAACAAAGGACCCGTGACATATTTTATAGAACAACATGCACAATTTACAGAACTTGCACTAAAATAGACTAACACAATTTCTGAAGTAAATTTGCCTATTTCTATTTCTAGTGCATCATATTTGTGTAGAATCTACTAGGTCTGTGACCCTCCATTATCTAGTTCATCTTGATACTTGATCTTGCATTCTTCAAGATGGATTTGTAGACTTTCTGTTAAGTGATAAAACAGTTTGTTGACTGATAATCTTGGATCTTCAAGTTGTCCATATTCTGAAGTTTGAAACTGTTGTCGAGATCTATTTTACTGTATAGAGAAGTCACATATCGATATGTAGAATGACTTATCGATATCTCTACTTCTCTATAAGTATTATGACTTATCGATATCTCCAGTTCTCTACAAGCAATTTAACTTATCGATATCTCCACCTCTCTACATATATTTTTGACTTGTCGATATCTCCCCTTCTTTACGAGAATTTTAACTTGTCGATATCTCTAGTTCTCTATATGCAGTTTGGCTTTTCGATATCTCCAGTTCTCTACATAGACTTTTGACTTGTCGATATCTCCAGTTCTCTACATATATTTTTGACTTGTCGATATCTCCAGTTCTCTACAAGTTGACATCTCGACAGACATATCTGAATATCTTGATCTGTGACTTGTCGATATGTGACTTAGAACATTTTTCCAAAAATACCATTATTCAATTTCAAGCTTCTACACTTCCCTCTGAGGTATGATCGGGCTTGATCTTCTTCCAGAGTTTATTCCTTAGCTTGATGGTTGTTTTTAGAAAAATCATCCAGTCAAATCTCCTTAACACTTTTACAGATTCAAGAAATACAATTACAAAATATAAGAAGATTATCATACAACTAAATTTTAGGGTTGTTAAAGTGACTAGTCTTGTTTTGTAGAGGCATGTCTTGCACAATAGGTAACACTCCATGAAGAACCCTCTTATGAGAGAAACGTGAAGAATTATTATTTCAAAAAATATAAAATATATAATTTATTTTTATTTTCATCATATATGAATACAAATTTTAATACCAAGTTAAAAAGCGAAGTTAGATAATTTTTACTTTAAAAATTACTGAAATTTAATAAAAAAAAGTTTAAATTGGTTCTATAGAAGAATCACAATTGAATCACAGTAATTCAAAATTATTCCACTATAAAATCAAATTTAAAATTATTTTTTTCAAATTTAATTATTAAATTTTTATTATATTCGAATATAATTATTATTCTAGATTAGCATCAAATATTAATTTTAATTTTAAATATAATTTTACAATTTGTGTTGAGATTCTATAATAAAAATCAAGGATTCTGCACGGTTCTCCATATAATATGATTATGCATGAAGTAAGAGAATATATATATATATATGTGTGTGTGTGTGTGTATATATATTATTTGTGTGATCATTAATCAACGCAATATATACTTATATGTGTATGAAAATGGTTGTTTGGTACGTATTTCTTGTATTGTACGGACATAAAATTTGTGCAAAAGTTAACTAAACATGTGTTTGCATATTTTTTTAAATAAAAAATTTACGGGGAGAATAAACGTCGCACACCATTAAATCTTTTTAAGTTGCATTTTATTTTTTCAATATGTGTTGTTTGAGACCTTATTTAATAAAATTGTGTTAGAGAGTGACAACACCCTTATTTCACCGACTTCTTAATTATTTGTTTCAGAATGCTATCATCTCAACAGCTAGACATTTAACTCTAAAGCTATTTTTCCTTAAAAAAATTATTTTATACTCCCTCCCTGCCTTTCGTTTCTTCACATTCTGAAAAGAGTGTCTGACACTCATTTTAAAGTGCATAAAAAGTATTATTTTGTAATATATTTTTACAAAAAAAATCTAAATAACAATTGAATGGTAAAACTTTTATTCAGGAAAAAAAAATTATAAAAATAAGTTACTAACTATACTTTATACATCCCTTAAAATGCGTGTCAGTCTCCGAAATGTAAAGAACTAAGAGGGGTGGAGGGAGTATATATCATCGTCGTGATCTACATGTAAGAATATATGATGTTGCATGAGTAACATATAATATATGCTTAGAAAACAAACATATAATATATTTTGTTGGTGAGACTACGTAGCTGTATGAACAGTTACGTGATAACTCAACACAAGAACAGGACAGGTTAAAAATACTACATATACACAAGAAATCAGGAAGAAATGAAGACAAGGCAAATACAAAGAATCAAAGGATTAGAAGAAAGTTTGAAGTCTGTTTACAGGTCAGAAATGAAAAAGAAAAAGAAAATATAAAAAGAAAAGAAAATGAAAGAAAAAGAAAAAGAAAACAAAAAGAAAACAAAAAAAGAAAAAGGAAAAAGAAAAAGAAAAAGGAAAACAAAAGAAAAAAAGAAATAAACAAAAAGCAACCATCATGGTCGCAAGTTAGATTAGTAAAAGAAAATGAGTACATGTAATGTACTTGTATAAGTAAGTTGCAAGTTGGTGATTACTTAGTCGCAAGTTGGTGGAATAAAAGGAAACCCCTCCTGAGTCGCAGGTTGAGCTTTTGTTAGTCACCGGTTAAGTTTTTGTGAATAAAAACTATGCGTCCATCTCCCTGTGGTCGCTAGTTACAAACTCTCTCCTCAGCCACACATTTACTGGATATAAGTCTACATAACAGAAGCAAAAGAATTCACTTGTATTGTTCATCTTCTTCTCCAAAAAGAGAGCCGGTGAAAAACAAGAAGTAAAGAAAATACAAAGAAGCTCACGCAAATTGTATACCCGTTTAACTTCTCACCGGACTAATGTTATAATGCACGATTTAACTCTTGTATATTCATAGGAGCATTATAATCGTTACCCGGTAATTAAATCCTAGTACAAACAAAAGCTAGAACATTGTATAGGATTTAATTTGTTGATCTTTGTAGAAGTTAAGAACTTTGTTGTTCTTAGATTGTAGCCGGTTAATTTATTTACCGGAGTGTAGCAACACCCTTCGTGGATTTATATACGAATATATATATTTCCCCGAATATCTTGTGTTCCTCGTTTTATTGTTCCAAACACTATTCCTCTCAAAAACACGGAACCACTAACCGAGCCCTATATTTTATATCCGCAAAAAATTTGAAAGAATTTTTTAATTTAGTGATTATCGTATTCAACCCCCTTCTACTATAATTCGGGACCTAACAATTGGTATCAGAGCAGACTGATTGATACACAAATCAGGATCCTTAAAAATAATTTATTTTATTAATTTTTCATTTACATAAATTTATTATGTAAATTTGATTTAGAAAATTTATTTTATAAATTTAATTTAAATAAGTTTATTGTATAAATTTAATTTATAAATTTCACTAAATTAATTTACTACTTAAATTTTAGTAAATAAAAGTTTTTTAACTTAATTTTTTTTTCGGTTCATTATCATATTAATTTAGCTGCCATTTACTCAAATGAGCTGCCACTTTCTAACTTTATATATTGACACCTCTTGTTCGTGCATTCAGGTTGTTTATTAGGTGACCACATGTATAAACCAAAATAGAAATCAAGGCACATGTTAATCTGGTACACAGGCGCTAAAATAAAAGAACTTGGCAATTGCACACGCTGTAACTTCACACGCGGACCAAATCCACGCGCCTGGTTTAAAAACAGTCGCGGGTTGTTTTCCTTTAGTCACAGGTTGCTATTGGAGTCGTCACTGATTTTCTATTTCGCAGGGTCGCAGCTTGGCAGATAAATGTTTTTTGTTTTTTTGTCAACCTGCGACGTTAGATGCTAAGGAAGTAAAAATGTTAGTCGCCAGTAGCTACTTAAATATTTCTGTAGCCCCATTTTTAATTTCTGATTTATTTATCTTTTTATAAAATTTAAAATTCTTAAATTTAATTTTTTTCTTCGATAATAATTTACGTTTTATTTAATTTTTAAGAAAATTTGAAATTCTTGAAAATTAGATTTTACGTAGATATTTATTTTTGATCAATTTATTTTCTAAGAAAATTAAAAATTTTGGAAATTTAAATTTCTCTTAAATATTAAATTTAAGGGCACTGAAAGTATTGGTAGACTCAAAATTCCTCCGGGCTTTTCAAGACAATTTTATCTTTTGAAGAAAACGAAGACCATGTGCTATTCAGACGGAAAATTCCTGAATACGGAAATTGAAGATATTGGTTTTCTTATTCAAATGAAAATGATTTTAAGACCTACAGACGAAAATTGTGGAACTTCCTCAAAGGCTTACTCCATAGGATACCACCGGGTTTTCAGACGCATGAAAGGAATGAAATTTCTATGGGTACAAGTTTTCTTGAAGATTTTAAGACAACTCTATGATTCCAGATTATACAGTCACACATTGGTTTATACCAATGCTACATTTATCCGGGAATCAATGAGATTATATAGGCAGGAATTGTAGAGGTCAGATAGAATAGCGGGGACAGATAAATATCTCAGTTACATGCAGTATAGTTGGAACCTCAGGACAGAATGTAAGAGTTACTGATAGCTGAATTAGAGGAAGCTCAGGTAGAAGTACTTGAGGGACTAGACGTCAGGGTAGTGTTTCACATATCACGGAAGTTTAGTCGAATCATATTCACAAGTAGTACTTATGCTATATCCAAGGATCAAGAGGTGATTACAAGACCGAGATTGGGACATAAACAAGATTTGATAGCTACATGTATGACAAGCAATATGTGTCAAGTAATTATCAGGGGTTTTGCTACAACAGAACAAGAAGCTTGACAAACAAGGATGGGTATGGATTCAGTTGAAGAGTTGAGACAAAGGTGGAATGTTTTCGTAGGGAAGCAGCCAGTCAAAACTTATAGTACCGGAAAGAGTTGGGATGGATTAGATGACGATAATCATGAATATCTTGCTTTCATAGCAATATTTGAAGATGGTCCAATTCACATATCGCAGGTTTCAAATTCTTGAACCACTGCAATATTTTGTTTTCAATATTCAATGCATAATAAGATCTTAGTGTTTAAATGTTTGACCATAGCACAAGCATGACAGCATCACACATAGATAATGTTGAACTAGTTCACTAGATTATTTTTCTGGTAATTGGGATTGATGTTTTACTTGTGCATGTTACTTTAGATGATCTTAAATATATGTTTGAATATTTGTTGAACATGATTAATTGCTTTAATGAGATATATGTTTTCCAGCACTTAAGACCTTTGTTTATCCTTGTCTCCTGTATCCTATTACATTGTGATTTATTCATTTGATCTGAATTGTTTGTTAAGATGTATTAGTCTATATTTGGATTGAGAAAGCTAGATGAGATACATCAACAGGATTGGACTAGATAGAATTAGTGATTTATTTGTTAATTCTATTTGTTCCATATCATGCCTATATTGCTTAATTCATATGTGTAATGTTTCTGAATGAATGTCATGTATTCTTAATACAGTGCTTGCTTATTTCTATGTCATGAATGCATCTCTTAGTACTTGCATTAATTGTAGAAAAAGCATGTCTAGGATTACAATAGGGCAAAGACTGCTAGTCCTCCTTATGCAAGGTTGGAACCATTTTTTCCTAGCCTAGAGACAATTTTTTTAAGGGTATTAAAATGGAGAAAATGATCAGTCAAAGATAAAAATTGGCATGATAAGGTTGTAGTTGTTGTTATCTCTATTTATAGTACAATCTCTAATCCATTTGGACCCAAACTAATAAGTTGGGTACCAAGAAATGTTAATCCATTTGTGAGTGCAGGCCATAACAGGTTAAGTGATTTATATGTATTCTTGGTAATTGATGCTCAAGGCATATGATCAAAGAAAGAGCCTCACAATTAAATGTGATCAACAAAAGTTGTTCCGTCAATAATATTTGGAGATGACAGCAAAGGTTTTTATTGCGGGACAAAGCTGTGAAGAAAAGGGATGTCATCATGGACTCAACAATTGCTATCACTGATAACAACTAATCATTGGAGTCACTGATAATAGTTGAAGCATCTTTCTTGCTGAAGAATCAAGGCACAAATCCTCTAATCAGACGGTTCTGCATCAAAGGACAAAATGTCAATTCAATGAAGGATTAGTGTCTCATCTGAAGCAGGAAGGTTGAGAAGCTTGCTCTTGTCAGATTAAGAAAAGGATATGCTTATGGCTAGACTGGAAACTCAGGAAAGGTAAAGTCAATGGTTTCCACTATAAAGCTTCATCTGACAAAAGTTTAGCTATGGCATTTGTTGCGCAGTAAAGATATAATTATTTAAGGGGGGTTGGATACAATTGTATAAATATTTCGAACAAGTACAAAAATATAAAAATTCTTTATATTGCTGGTAAAAGCTGTTACAAACTTTTTCAAGAAATACTGATGTTCTTGAGAGATGTTAGGTCGTACAATGCTCGAGTTGATCACTATGTGATGACCTAAACTGTATTTATATAATACACAGCTACTACAAATCAGTCTAGGATATGCATTATTAATTACTAACAGAAAATGATACATATCTCTAACTAAATATAAAAAGTCCTATCACTCCGAACGAAAAGATATCCATCCCTCAAAATAAGGAACAGACTTAATCTTCAAAACATACTGTCTTCAAATACTGATGTTTCTGCAGATACTGATGGGCATCAAATCCTGATGGCACATCAAATCCTGATGACATCCAAAACAACCAGATCCTGAGCTTCTCCTGATCATTGAGAATCAGCACGTAACAATCTCCCCCAATTTATGCTTAATGTAATGAAGCACAAATTCCATTCTCAATTATGCCAAAACCAATTTACAAAATGTACAAGGAATAAGGTTTACTTCAGTATCTTAAGATAACTGACATTTGTTTCCAAAAATTTGTTTAACCTTTCTTCCACCTTGTCTTGAAGGACTTTGACAAGCTTTTTCTTCAACTCTTTCTTCTCTTCAGTATCTTCCCCAAGCTGATAAATGGCTGATCTTAATTTAGAAATCGAACTTTTAGTTATTTCAAGATCACAAATTAACATAAAGTTTAAGCTGACATCTTCATGATCAGGACTGAAAGATAACTGAGGATTGTTGAGAAAAACTTTCAGAACCGCAGCTTCTTTTTCCATCTTCATTTCTTGACCAGTGTAAGTTCTGTACATAGGAATATATTCACCTTTGTATTTGTCTTCTTTGTTCATGACTCTTCTTCTAATACTCTCAAGTATCATAGAAGACCAGTTTCTGGTGACTTTGTCCTCAACTCTAAGAAGATAGTGAATATATTTCAACTCTATCACAGTCTTCATCAAGAGTTGTTGCAATGTAAAGCTTTTTACTTTACCATCTCTCAAGAAGTACAAAATCTCTTCTCTGACATCAATATCATTTATCTTTCTATTTACAATCTTCACAGCTTCAACTTTCTCAAGATGTGAAGGAGTAATCCTCTCTCCAAGATTGTCAGTCAGAGCATCTGTGTCAAGTAAATTAGACCTCAGAGTCTCCATTCTAGAATGACCAATACCTCCTCTAGCACGAGTTTTGATAAGATTTAGCTTTTCATTATGTTCCAATCAAGACGGTTTCTTGATAGACTTATCAATATCCTCCTGTTCTGAAATAGAATCCCTAAAACCTGCTGACATAAATTCAATATGTCTGAATCCTCTAGGATAACTGAATGAATAGATATATTTCCATCTTTTATTCTTCTTACTGAGAGGAGCATACCCCGTGGATAAATCATGAATCTTCCTTTTTGATTTCTTTCAGAGCTCTCTCCTTGAATTTAGAATTATTTTCACATAGTCACTACATGCTTGATCAGCTCTCCTTCTGTCAGTTCTTTCTTGTTCACCAGCCTCTGAATTATGAGAAACAACTGTTGTATTAAGAACTGATTCATCCAATACTTTGATCACCTTCTCATCGGTATCAAAGTCAGCTTTCAGATTCACAGCATCAGGATCTGCCTTTTTCTCAGGATTTGTGTCTGCTTCAAGAGACACATTTTCATTAGATACATCAACTTGAGCAAAGTCAGCGGTTGATTTCTTCTTTCTGGGGAAAATCAATTCTTCAATATCCTCAGCTTTTTCTTTTACATCATTTCCTTGCACAGGAACAAAACCTTCTCTGAATAGAACATTCAGAAATACATAATCAATTGAAGAACCTCGACTTGAATTAGAATTTATTCCTCTTCCTCTTCTTCCTCTGGCTCTTGTAGTTCTTCCACCTCTTTTTCCTCTTCCTTTAGAGGTGTTTGCTTCAGCTTCAATTTGAGTCATTAACTCCTTCTGTTGCATAACTGCTTCTTCAGTTGTTAGATCAGGAAATTCTTCAGTTATCAACCCAAGAGCACTTATGGCATTCTTTTGCTCAAACCTCTTATCCTTGTAGTATAGAACAATCTCTTCACCTGTTTCCTTGTGTCTTTAAGGAAAGAATAATCCTTTAGCATTTGCTATGTTAGAGATTGTAACATCACTAGTTTCAGGAGCATCAACATTAGTCTTGTGCTTAACTTCATGAGCACCAGTAGACTTTCCTTGTCCTGAACCAGCTTTTCTATAATGTTGAGTGTAATAACCCCAATTTTTGGAAAATTTTTGAAACCCTTATGAATAGTGTTTTTGCTGAATGAGAAAACTTTTCATGCCACACTAGGTAGGGGTTCTTTTATGGATATTCTGAGATTTTATTGGCACTCTATATGGTATATAAGTGTATGTAAAGATCGTCAGAATCCAATTCCGAACACTTTGATTTTTCCCGGAAATCCACTAGATACGGAAAGAATTGAGTATAAGGTAACATGATTAAAAGGATTTAAATTCAAGGATTATAAGAGAGGATCATAAAAGGAATATAATGTATTGAGAAAGGTTAAGGGAACCCAAGTAATAAGATCCCGGGTATGATCCCTCAAACGAGAAACGAGAACGAAAGTTAAGCGAACCGTATAACAGATCAGCGGTCATTAGGCAAAAAATTAGGAAGCTAATCAAAGAGATTAGAGGGGATGATGTCACCCAACCAATGAGAAGAGGGCAAGTAAGGGATGATGACATAACAAATGTGACATAAGCATGACATGAGGGGGAAGGAGGTGTGGTTGATTTAGAACCACACAAAGTTGATGGTTAAAAAGGTAATTAACCAAAAGCAAGCTAAAAACAACGAACCAAAACAAATCAAAGCAAAACATAAAATTTTTTTTCATCTTCTTCATCTTGCTCTCGGCTTTTGAAAGAAAAACAAGGAGGAGTTTTTCAAAAACTCAAGCTACACACCTTCAAAAATTATAAGGTTTGTTTCTTTAGCTTCCATAATTCATAACTTAGTTATGCTATAAGTTTGGATCCAAGAATCCAAGGTTTACCTAGTTAATCAATTCCTAAAAGTTTAGGTGAATAGTAACTTTCAAGAACAAATTTTTGATTCTTGATTTTATTTGTAAGGACAAGGTAGCTTAAGCATAGATCAAGGCTTCCATGGGCATTCCAAGGATCTTTCATTGATTAAAAGCTTCAAGAAGGTATAAAACTTCAAACCCTAGCTTTACTTTTGAGTATTAGGAATGGTTTTGATTGTTATAGTTCATGAGGAACATGATCCTGGTATACTTAGAGTGTGGTTGGATTTGTAATGAGTTTGAAGTTGTAAATCTTGATTATTGGTTAATGAACTTAAGTATAGCTTTTAGTTCATGTTTGAGGGTAGTATAAAGTTGATAATATTGAGTTTTTGGGGCTGTTGGAGTGTGTTTTGGATGGATGTTGGTTGTATGATTGATTTGGGGTTGATTGGTGGTTGTTTTGGAATGGTTTAAATTTGGGAAATCGCGTAAACATAGCCGTCGTAATGCCCGATTTACCATAGACTGTTTTTGTTCTTAACATCAAAACCCTTGAACTCACTGCTAGGTTTTGACCATTTCCATGTTTAGATAGTTCATGTTACGAGCTTCGTTTTGATATGTGGTACGCTTGAATCCGATGTACGGTTTAGGAGAAACGACCGTTTTAAGTAACGGCGTTTCGCGACCGAACCATTACCCCTTGCCTTACTTTGAAACATAGGTTAAAGACCTTAAAGGACTAATTGAAGTATGAAACATTTATGTAGGGTGTAATAGGCAGTTGGTAAGACACTCGCGAAGGAATCGCCTTAAAACTCGTAATGGTTAAATTATTAAAAATGGCGGAGCCGAGGGGACTCGAGTGACTTAAGAGAATCACTAAGCGCAAAACGAGCGTTAGAGTCTGAGTTGGTTAGAGCATAGATTTACAAGTGACTTTGGTTTAATTCCAACTTACTTGTTGCTTATAGGTTACCAGACTCGTCCTGAGCCATTCGTAACCCCCAGTCGCTCAGGCAAGTTTTCTACCCGTTATACTGTTGTTGTGATGTATATATGTATATGCATTATCTTGTAATAGATGCATGATGGTTATATTAGCAAATTCTTGCGATATATTGTAGCATGTGATATGGTACATATGCATGCCTGTTTCGTATTCTTGCCATATATATCTGTTGGTTCAATTGATAATACCTATGCTAGAGAATAGCGGTAATTTGCATATACCCTTAGTATAGGGACCAAAGGTGAAAACATTTTCTAATACTGGGAGTCGAGGATCCCGAGTAGATTTTGTATATATATATATATATATATATATATATATATATTTATATATATATGGTTATAGTTTTCAAAAATATTAATCGAATAAGGTTTATTCGATAACTTTATTTTATTATTGAATATTATTTCGAATATTCATCCGAGGACTTATGACTCCTTTATTTTATTATTGAATATTATTTCGAATATTCATCCGAGGACTTATGACTCCTTTATTTTATTATTGAATATTATTTCGAATATTCATTCGAGGGCTTATGACTCAGCTTAATTTATTTATTGAATATTATTTGAATATTCATTTGAGGATCTATGACTCCGACTATTTGCTGAGATATATTCTTTATTTTATTAAAGAATAATGTTTCGATAATCAAACTTATTTTCGATTATTCAAATAAAGATAGTACTTTTGTATAAGTATATATCTTTGATTATTTAATTTTCATTCAAGTATGAGTTTTAAAACTTCTACTTCAATTATTTTTATAAAGATTATTCTTTATGGAAATATTATTTAAATAATAATATTCAGATATTTTCTAATATATCGGGACTGATTTATTTTAATAAATCAGCAGTACTCCAAACATTCTTAAAAATGTTTTCGAGTCTTCAAAATGATTTTTAAAGTTAGAGTGGACCCCAAAACTCATTTTTATATTTAAGATCTTCCTTTCAAAGGGGATTTAAATACTCGCTCAAAACCTGGGGGATCCAGCTATGTGGTGCATTTTACATTCACAACGTGGTTGCTGTTTTGAGAAAACAAATGAATTGATTACTTACCCAACGTTCGGGAAGTAAGCCCATCTAATTGAGTCGGCATAAGCGACAGGCCGGGGTACGGTCTATCAAAGTGTAAGTGGCTGGGTGGCAGTCCATCAACGCGTAAGAGGCCGGGTGGCGGTCCAGCACAAGTTCCTTATGTGGCCAGGGTGATGACCGGTGGGGGATTCATCCATCTACTAGTAGAAAAGGTTACTTATTGGTATCTTTGCCTGATCAGCAAGATATCAGGTTTATGCCAAAATTTCTTTTCTTTCCAAATTCATTGGATATTGCAACTCTGTTCATACTTTACATGACAGAGGTTTTCAGGAAATGTATGAGAGATATATATAGGTGTATATATATATATCGGGACTTAATGAAGTATCTCGTAACTTCATTTCATTCAATAATATTTCAAAGATTGAATCTATTCAAGTATTATCTTGTAGTCTCATCTATGGGATGAACTTTTGAACTAATTATAACTTGAACGGTGGTAGTTCAAGTAGTATTTAGAAAAGATATAAGTATATTGGAGTATCTTGTAACTTCATCTTTTAAACTTATATCTAGTAAATTATTATCTTATGCATGACAAAGATTTTCAGAAAAACGTTGAGACAAGGTTAGATATATGAGATCACCTTGCAACGGTATTTTTATACAGTTATACACTGGAACTCTGTGTGTATTATGCATGGAAGAGGACTTCCAATATTTTGAAAAGTATATATATATATATATACTGAATATTTTGCGACTTCATCGCATTAAGATATCAACTTGGTTCATTTCTTCTTAACCAAGACTTTCTTGAGTACTATGAGAATGCTCATATATTGTAAGTTATTATAAATATTATTTTGATGGGCTTGCTGCTCACCCTTGCTTTCTTCTTTCATCACACAACATCAGATAGATAAGATGAACAGGACCAAGCTCCCAATTCGCAAGCGGATAGGAAACGTTCTGCAGCTTTCTGAAAGCGTTGAGGCCGCTGTAGCTGAGGTAGAAATTACCAATAGGCTAAGGTTTCAACTAATGATGTACCAGACTTATGTATATTATGAATTATAATAATGGCAAAGAATAAGTAAATGTATTCAGAAACCCTTTTGAGGTATAATGACTTATAATTGTGGAATAACATGACTTATGTTATTTTTGGTATTCATCTCTGAGACTATAACTTGTGGTGTGTGTGTGTATATTGTGGGGTCACGGTACAGAGTAGTTGATTGGTTATTAAGATTGGGTGTTATCAAGGGAAATGGAACTCGTGACAACCCGGATCCCCGACCCCGGATTTGGGGGTGTTACATTGAGGTTATTGAGCAACAAGAGCAATTTGAACATTAGCAACTGGATTCTTATAACCATCATCATCAGTATCTTTATCTTTCAACTGAATAGAGTCAGGTGTACATTTTGTGACAGCTATAGTATCTTTATCTTTCAACTGAATAGAGTCAGGTGTACATTTTCAGACAGCTATCTTCTCCCCCTTTTTGGCATCAGGATTTGAAAGAAGAAAAAATATAGCATCCAGTTTATCATCCATTAAAGACACTTTATCTTCCAAGGAAGAGAATCGAGTATCCATACTTTGTTGAGATTGAACCACAACTTTAACAACCGTTTTTACACTTATGAGTTCAGCTGAGGTAATTGGATTGATCATAAAAGCATCAATCTTGTTCTGTAAAGTAGCATGAGATGTCTTTATAGCAGCAAGCTCAGAGAGAATTCCTTTCACCGAGATGGTAGAAGCCTTGAGATGCAATTTAAGGTCAGGGTTTTGAAGTCCATCATATACCCTGTGAACATGTTGCAAACCAACAGCTGAGGAGATAGAAGTATGTGCATCTCTCCATACAAAATCCCATTCAGCCTTTCGAAAATGCTCAGCATCAGCATTGTAATAAGAGGGATCACCATTGAAATGTGAAGAAGAACCAACATTGGACTTCTTAGATGCATCAATAGCAGTCTTTAGCTGAGTTGTGTCAGGATCATCAGGATCACTGTCTTCATCAGAATCAGAGCAAGACAGACCCTCAGAAGAATTTGTAGAGCTTGGTAGAATTGCTTTGCCTTTAAGAGGATCCTTAGCAAGAATTATATGTTTCTAATGAGATACTGAAATAGAAAACAATGTAACACCTAAATCTCTCTTTTCTTTTTAAGTGATCTCATCACTTCTCACACAATATATAACTTTGAAGAATAATATGTTTCTCACATAAGAAAGTTTATAAGAAAAGAAAAATAACTTATAAAATTCTTTTCTCAAAACTACCTCTCCTTTTTCCAATATAGGAGACTGCCACTCAGAATTTGATTTTCTCACATAGTATTTTTACACAGTCTCACAGAAAGGCACAATCACACATTTTGCAAAGAAATAAGAGAGGGCTGAGAGGAGTATTATGCTTGTCATATAAATAGAGTTAACCTACAAAAAGAGACTATTTATAATCATAAAAACATTGAAAACAACAGAGGAAAATAAGCAATACCTGAGGGTGAGTCCTCAAGTGGCAGTGATGACAATGGAGGAACAAACAATGCATCAGGATGCTTTGACAAACTAGCTAGCAGCAATAAATCATCAGTAGGAGCTGCTTGAATTGAAAGTTGGTCAGCATCAGGATTTGTTGTAGTATCAGGATTTGATTTGTCAGGAGAATGCACTAGACTAGCATCAGTACTTTGAACTGATGGTTCTTGTGGGGCCGGAGGAATATGAGGTGCTTCAACAATCATTGGTGAAGGTTCTTGTGTACTCTCCTGAAATATAAGATCATTAATAATTGCATCCACCTTTGACAATACATCCTGATGAGCCTTCTTTTCATGCAACAGTTGGTCAGAATCAGTAAGGAGATCACCGTGAGCAAAATCAACAATTATTTGTGCAGCCTCTTTGTCTGCATCTTCCCTTTAAGAAGATGGTTCTTGTGGGACTGGATGTTCCTCAGTTGCTAAGTCCCTTTGAGACTTAGGTTCTTGTGGACTGACATCCTTAGCAGAAGACTGAGTCTTTTTCTTCTTTCTGATGTTCCTAACCACATCTTCAGTTTTTCTTTTCTGCATACTCTTGGCAGTGTTCTTGGACTCAACAGTGTCTTTGTTCACCGGAACCTTTTTTATCAGAGCACTAGCACCAGTAGTTGGCTCCTTAGTTCCAGTTGTGTCAACAGAGTCATCAGGAATTGCTACAGTTGATTTCTTTGTCTTCATTCTAGGCCCAATGAGCATCTGATCATCAGAGTTAGAATCATCTTGCATGATCAGCCTTCTTTTCTGAACTGGGAAGCATTCTTCTTTGTTCTCACTCTCACTCAGTGAGGCTTGTTGAGCTCTCTGTTTAGATTGAACAGATTTCTTAACCAGCCTTTTCTTTTAGTACAACTGATGTCTGGAGACATCAGAGGAAGCTAATTTAGGAGCTGGATTGGAGTTCTATTTGGTAGAAGAAATGCTTGGGTTAGAAACAAGAAGGGTAGTGTCTTGTTCCATAGCATCAGGAAATGTAACAAAGGTGCCAACATCAGGATTCACAGGCACTTGTGAAGGAGTAGGACTATTTCTCAATAGAAATTGCCTGACCTCCTAAGGCAGGAAGGGAAGTCCTGAAAACTTGTTCTTTTCATCTCTTTTGATATGATCTGTAATAGCCTTCTCAGAAATTTGAAATATAGGAAGCAATTCATCATTATCAAATTCAATATTAGGGCATAGAAAATTAAAAATCAGTTGAAGAAATCTAGTATACCCTATTACACCTGATGCATATATTCTCCTAGCAATTATGTATTGAAGAATTGTGTTACCACAGTCAAAATTACCAGAATTGAAAGGCATATGTCATAGCCAATTTGTTTATTCGAGGATTTAACTCAACTCAAATAAGAATGTAATAAGTAAATAGTGGATCTACCTTCAAAGAGATCTCACAAAGTAACATATGTCAAAGGATTCAGAAATAATGTTGATCCACATACTTGAGGAATTAATTCACTGGAAGAAGTTCAAGAAATTGATCAAGCCTCAGTGATATAAATCAAGATTGTGGATTTAATCAAGTGTCAGAGATCTTGTCAGGGTATCAGATAATTACAGGGTTTTAATCTGAAGAAAATCAAGTTATCAAAGTCAAGATATGAAGAAACGTCATGGAAGTTAGTCACTCATGAACCAGACAGTAGAATGAGTGTCAACAGTGAAGTTGTGGAATTGATTCATAATTTTCAGAAGAATGGTTGTTGTTCAAGAGTAGTATTAATTCTCTATTAATTAATTAAGTCATATAATTTAATTAAGAAAATAAATTATATCTGCAAAGATTAATTTATTGATTAATTAATTCTGAATTAATATTATGAATTTTCAGAATTGATTTTGAATTTATATTCAATATTAATTCAGCAAGACAATCATTTGAACTGGTATGACAATCAATTGTCATACCGAAAGTCATGCCAGTTCAATCAATTGTCATACCGATTGTCTTGCCAGTTCATTCAATAGTCATGCTGATTGTCTTACCAGTATAATCAATTGGCATGCCGATTGTCTTGCTAGATCAACGGACTGTCTCACCGATTATCTTGCCAATTCACAGATTGTCTTGCCAGCTCAATTCAGTTCTATTGAGTGAATTATAAATGACAACAGCAGCAGATCATTAACAGACATCATTCAATACATTTCAACCAACTCAAGAACAAAAGAAGCAGCAGCCGCAAAAATATTTTATCTATCAACTGCATTTCAAGTTCATTAATTTCTAGTCATTAAAGTTAAATCCAAACCACTAGGAATAATTCTCTTGTTCTTGTGTAACTATCTAGCGGATCAAAATTTCTAGAACTTAATCTCAAGTTGCTTCTAGCATTTGATCTTTTAATTAAAAAAATAGAAAAAGTCCATGTCGAATTTATTCTAGATTTGTGATAATTTATTTGAGATTAATCCCTTGTAAATAATACCGTTGTTGTAACACCTTTCAAGTTTAATAATAGTTTTATTTAACTTGAATTTTGTTTCACCTTTTTATTCCGCATTGAATTCGATTATACGGTAAAGTTTGTATTCAACCCCCCCCCTTCTACAAACATATTGGAACCTAACAATTGGTATCAGAGCCTTCTGATTAACGAACAAATCAAGATCCTAGACTTTTGTGATTTTTCAACTCCTTGAATTTTTATTTATTCAAAAATTCATAATGACTTCACAAAAAGTTGGAACCGTTAAAATTCCACTGTTCGATAAAGAAAATTATATTATGTGGAAGAAGAAGATGCTCTTGCTCTTACAAGTTGCAAATCCCAAATATGTGGATGTGTTAAAGAAGGATCCAAAAATTCCGATGGTTACTGAACTAGAGGTAATAGAAGATGATGTTGTAATTACCAAAGCTAGAACCTATGTAAAAGATCCTGATGATTTTTCTCCTGCTGAAAAGGAAGAAGCCTCCTTGGATGCCAGCCTTCAATTAATTTTAGTTGATTCCCTTGATCCCTTGATGAACAGACATGTGATGAACTGTAAAAATTCCAAACACATCATGCATATTTAGAAAATAAATTCACTTAATTTATCATGCATATAATAAATTACATCACAAATTCCCAGTTTAATATCTTGAACAGCATTTAGGACATATCAGGATTTGATCAATATACATCAGGATTTGATCAAATATAAATTTAAAAGAATTTATCTATCTTAAGCAACCATACCAGGTTCATTGACAAGCTTTGTAAATGTTGCTTCAGGTAATGGCTTCGTGAAGATATCAGCTAGCTGCTGCTCAGTAGGAACAAAATGAAGCTCAATCGTTCCTTCCATGACATGCTCTCTTATAAAATGATATATGATGCTGATATGTTTAGTAAGAGAGTGTTGCACTGGGTTTCCTGTCATAGCAATAACACTTTGATTATCACAATAAATGGGAATTTTAGAAAATGATAATCCATAGTCCATGAGCTTATTTCTCATCCATAACAACTGAGCACAACAACTCACAGCTGTAATATATTCAGTCTCAGCAGTCGAAGTGGAAATAGATTTTTGCTTCTTACTAAACCATGAGACTAATCTACCTCCCAAAAACTGACAGTTCCCAGATGTACTCTTCTTGTCTATTTTGCAGCCAGTAAAGTCAGCGTATGAATAGCCACATAATTCAAAATCAGCTTCCCTTGCATACTAGAGACCAAGTGATACAATACCCTTGAGGTATTTGAAAATTCTCTTTACTGCAATAAGATGAGGCTCCCTTGGATTTGCCTGAAATATTGCACACAGACAGGTGGCAAACATAATGTCTGGTCTACTAGCTGTTAGGTACAAAAGAGAACCAATCATACATCTATAATTTGAGACATCAACTGTTGTACCTTCATGAGGATCAAGCTTTGTAGCAGTTGCCATTGGAGTAGTTGTTGTTGCACTATCTTGCATATTAAACCTTTTCAGCAGATTCTTTATGTACCTTGGCTGATTAATGTAGATGCCATTATCAGTATGTTTAATTTGTATTCCCAAAAAGTAACTCATCTCTCTCACCATGCTTGTTTAATATATTGATTGCATCAACTTTGAGAACTTATCACATAGTTTTTGATTAGTTGATCCAAAAATGATATCATCCACATAAATTTGAACTAAAAGCAGATCTTTACCTTAATTCAAATAAAATAAAGTTTTATTTATTATACCTCTTTTGAATCCACTTTCCAGCAGAAACTGAGCAAGAGTCTCATACCATGCCCTAGGTGTTTTCTTTAGTCCATAGAGTGCTTTGTCAAGTCTATAAATATAATCAGGATGTCTAGGATCCACAAAACCTGGTGGTTGTTCAATATAGACTTCCTCTTCAAGTTCTTCATTGAGAAATGCACTCTTGACATCCATCTGAAAGACTTTAAATTTCTTGTGTGCAGCATATGCCAAGAAAATTCTGATAGCTTCCAGCCTAGCAACATGAGCAAATGTTTCATCATAGTCAATACCTTCCTGTTGAGAATATCCTTTAGCCACCAATCTTGCCTTGTTTCTGATAATTGTTGTTAGTCCCTAATAATGCAAAAGAATTACAGAAGGGGGGTTGAATGGAATTCTTGAAACTTTTTCTGAAATACAAAATGTTCTATCTTAATAATATATATAGGTGTTTGATTTGCTAGGTGCGGAATAAGAGTTGGTTAAATCAAAACACAAAGTAATAAAAACACAAGTCTTTAAAACTTTCTGATGGATTTGAATGTATCCACCAGATATATATATATATATATCAAGAAAACCCTGTGAAGCTTGAATAGCTCACAGCTGCTTACAACAATAAGAATAACTAAACTTACAGAGAAATGCTAAGGATACAGCTTACAATTGTTTCTCTGAGAAAATGTGTTGCTTAGTCTTCTATTTGTTCTAATTGCTACTCTTGGTTTATATATCACCAAGATTACACAGTAATAAGAAAAGATAATAAAACAAAACCTATCAAGTCTAATATTATGCTACTTCATTACTCTGTTCCAGCATATTTGAATATCTTCATAATAGCATGGAAATGGCAATGCTTCTTTGTTCTCAAAAACCCAGTTGGATAGGCTTCCACATTCCTCTTGCATACACTCGGCGCATTTGACTGTGTTGTCACTGTCAACTGATATTTGAATTGATTTTCCGTCGGGTACATAATCATTCGTCGGGTTGCCTTGTTGATCATCTGTCGGGTAGCTTTGTTGAACATCCGTCGGGTAGCTATTTGGCACTTGACTTCATTTCATTTATGCAGAATTACAAGACATCATCTATGTATAATTAATCAACCTATTCTGCATATCTAGTTAAAGTCAACATGACTTATATGCTACCACCAAATCCAAACAAAGGTGTTTGCAGAAATGTGCTACATGACTTATTATTACATAAGCTACTCACTCGATGGATAATAAATCATCATCCGTCGGGACTATATTGAGTCATCCATCGGGACTATATTACTTATCCGTCGAGTGCTATATTTTTCACTAAGTTAAATCTACTAAGGTGTTTTGTTAATGAAATCATCAAGTTCACAACATACTCACAACAATCTCCCCCAATTTATGTCTACTTGAATTGTAGCCATAAATTAAGAGAAACTTGATGATAATAAAACACCCTAAAAATACAAATTTAAATGGAAGTAGATAAAATTGTAAAGTGCTTCAATTAAAAAAATGCACAAAGATTTGCTCACAGTCATTTTCAAGGTGTTCCTCTAGCCTGAGCAGATTAATCTATTTCCTTGAAGATCTCGATATCTTTCCAAGCTTTTTGTTGTATTCTTCTATCTGATTTTGGAGCTGTCTGTGGAATTCCAGTTCATCAGATTCTGAGAGATTTAACATTTCTTGCATTTCCAAAAGAGTCTCATTGCTAGAGATGCTCAATTGGTCTTCTAATCTGAAGAATCTTCTAACTCCTTTATCATCCATGAATTCCAGCAGCCAATAGGGCCTTAGATGCACTCTACTCCCTGTATAAGGAATAGTTAGAGTCTTTGGGAGTGCATCTTTGGCTCTAATACTCCTCAGTTCTTCGATCTTCTTTAGAACAAGTCTTATAGTTGTCACATTGAATCCAAAGTTCTTTTTGAAGGATGAATAAACCTTTATCAGCACAAATTGGCTTTCTTGAAGGATCCTGTGAAGTGGCCACTGTATCTCTTTTCCTCCCTTGTACTTGAATACTAACCTTTCAGGTAGATTCCTGTAAGCATCAATCCCTCTAACTTCTTCCAGTTCATCTAGATAGAGGTTTACATCTGAGAATTCCTTGATGTGACAGATGTACACGATGTCTCCCTTGTTGACTTTGGTTTGAGCTTTGGTTAGGGACTTGGATCTGAGAGTTGAGGGCTTCACTTTCTTGACTGCTCTGGTCTTTGTCTTCTTTGGCTTCATGAATTGAGGTAGATTGAGTTCAGGTATTGGTAGACTATCCTAGTCTATTGGCTCGTCCTTTGGAATGATAGGTTCACCATGAAAGTTCTTGAATGGATTTATCTTGAATTCTCCATGTGCCACAGAGGGCATGGATGTTTGAGTTGTTGCAGATGTAGACTCTTTGGGAAAGTACCATTCCATCTCCTCATCACTGAAGTCCAATTTTCTCTTGATTCTTTGCTTGTACCTTGGCTTCTTTGTCTGTGGAGGTGCATTTTGTATTTCTTGATCTTGAGATTCAACAATTTCAGATGGTTGTGCAGAAATTTGTTGTGTGGGTTTCACAGCTTGTAACTTGGCCAAGATAGCAGCTTGCTCCTTCTTTTGTTTGACCTTTTTAGCATCTAGAGTAGCTTGCTTCTTTTCTTGCTTCAATCTTGCCTTTTCTTCTCTCTTTGCTTCAGCAAATTGAGGGTGTCCAGCCACCACACAAATTTCCTTACCATTCCTGAAAACTTTAGCAATTCTTCTTTTCAATGCTGAATCAGCTGGATCCTTATAGAATGCTATAGACCTTGCCAATGACTTCTTTTCATCGGTCTTTGGTGTCTCATACACTATGTCCAAGGGGTTCTTTAGTGAAGATTTTGGATAGTTCACCCTAGGCTTCAAAATTAGCTTAGCCTTTGGAGATTTGATGCAGGATGGTTGTCCTCTTTCCAGATTATTCATGCTCATTTCATTCACATAGATTTTCCAGACTTGAAAGTGATGAATGGCTGATTTTTCTGGCTTCTTTGCTAACCCAAACTTCTTTTATTTTCTCCCAGTTGATTGGACTCAACTGCTTCTTTTCAGCTGCTCTCAATGTGGCTGCTGCTTCATTAATTAGATCAATGTTGTATGTAGTTGGTGGCTTATTGAAAGCAATTGTAGGCACAATTACTTTGCTAACTTGAATGTTAAGCTGCTTATCCCCCTCACTTGAGCCTTTCTTCCCCTTTTTGTTATCATCAAGTTGTATGGGAGGGAGTTGAGAAGCCACCAAATGTTGAAGAAATGCAGTTTGAGCTTCTTGATTGGTGAGTATCTTGGCCATTGAATTCTTTACAGCAGACAGTCTTGAGTCCATGGCCTCAACTTTCCTATTGAGATCAGCCTCCTTTCTTAGCTTTTGAGCAACTTCAGTCATGATGGTTGCAGGGAGTCTAGCATCCATCCCTTCTATAACATCTTTCTTGACTTCTGAGATTTCCTGTTTGATAGCATCCACACTTTGACTGTGTTGGAGGGCTTGAATTTTATGCAGCTGGAGTGCTTCAAGATGTGCTGTGAGGAGCTTCTTTGTGCAAGCATTGGAATATGCCTGAATGGCTACTTGGGTGTCATGAATTATCTTGAATAGTATTGATTTGAGATGTGAGTAGGAACATTCTTTTGTAAGCATTCAGGAAGGAATAAATGCATCTCCCCCTATGTCCATGCTGTCTTCCTCATCATCCCCATCAGCATCCCTAAATGAAGCTTCATCCAGTTCAAAATCACTGCCAATATTGGAAGGCATAGCAGTGATTGCATCCTTTACTCTTTGTAAAGATTGTGTAGTGTGCACCAAGTTCAGCAATCTTTCAGCCTCATCATTGCCCTGTACATCTAGAATTTGGTAAGCTGTCACAGGGTGAGTAAATGTCTCAGCATCCAGGGAAATGGAATCTATAACAGCTTGATATTCTTGCTGAAATAGCCTTTCCCTTTCTGTATCATTGACACTCATTGACTCACTTGCAATGGTTTCCATCCTTATCACTCCTGTACCTGCATTTTTCTCTTGATCTCTCTTTTGTTGCATCAAGGTCTCACCTTGGCTCCCCACCCTCACACCCTCACCTTCACCATCTAAGGTGGGACTCCTCACACTCACTTTTGCCAATCCTGAAGAAATGGATTGCATTTGTTCACTCTTTTCCTCTCCTTTTTCCTGGGAGAAATCCAGACTCTTACTCATTTCACTCCCTTCCCTCAATCCTAGGAGTGATTGCACTACCACTAAGTCTTCTGCACTTGTAATAATTGAAGAAATTTGAAGCTGTGCAGAGACACTCGACAGATAAGGAATATCCGTCGGGTTAACAGTTTGACTATCCGACGGATAACTGCTGTTAAGCTTATCCGTCAGGATACAATCACTACTCGACGGATGAACAATATCCATCGAGTGAGTAAAAATGAATGAGTTTGGAGTGGAAACTATTGTGGACTCTGTAAGATTGATGAGAATTTTGGCACAGATGTCTCAACGGTTTCAGAAAGAAATGGCAAGTGAGCCAACAAATCATCTAGAAGATGATGCTCACTTGCTTGGATTTTTGGCTTCTCCAAGAGAGTTAAAGATGGAGAATTTGGAAGTGATATGTTTATCATGTCAACATCCAAAGAGTTTGTGGGAGAGTTTGGTGTTTCAGGGTCTTCAATTGTTAGAGATTTTGGCTGTGACTCCACATTTATTGGAGCCACATCAACCTGACTTTGAGAAGGTGCAGTGACTGTGTCTTTAGCACCAGTTTGCACAGTGTGTGAACCCTGTGCATCCCCAAGGGTCTTTGATTTCTTCTTTCTAGTGTAAGTTTGGGGTGAGCTTGTGTCCCTTGCCCTTTTGGCATGTGCTCTTGGCTGAGAGCTTTTTTCAATAGTCTCATCCTTTTGGGAGGATGCAACTAGTAATGAGCTTATATCTTTATTAAGCACTGCAGTTTGTTGGGAAACTGCAGTGTGGCTAGGCTGGGAAACACTCACCTCTCCAACCTTATCCTTAGGGTTTCTTTGATGTTCACCCTGTCCCTCACCTTTCTTACCCACATTCACACTCCCTTTTTTTGGTTTGGTGGATTTTACAACTGGCATCTTTTGAGAGACACCAGAGGGGGCTTTTTTTGACTTTATTTTTGAAATTTTGGATTTGGTAGCTTGGGTAGGCAACTGTTGGGTCAATGACACAGTTGCCATGGCTACACTGGAATGCAAAGAAGTTTGTGAGGCTGGAAGAGTAGAGACAGTTGAACTTACCTCACTTACATGAGGTGCCTCTATAACTGGAAAGTAGAAGAGTGGCACCTCTTTATGATGGTTTGCCCTGTTCAAATCTGCAATGATTCTCCTTTCTTGAACCCAACAATCTAATTTGTTGGTTGGGTTCTCAAGCACAATATCCTCAGAGAGGTGGTTAGCAAGCATCATTAAAAATCTAGCATAGTAAACATTTTTACCCCTCTTATTTAGCTCCCCTAACTTAAACCCTAACTCAAATATGACAAGATCACTAAAGTTGAAAATTTTATCAGTAACTAGCATGTAAAGAATGTTAAGCATAGAAATATTAATTGAATCAAAATTACTGATTTTACCAGAGAATACCTTAGTAACTAAATCACATAGATAACTCCATTCCTTCCTAAGACCCAACCTCCTAATTTCACTTAATTTAGAAGTAGAGGGTGCATAGCCCATGGAGTTAAGCATATTAACAATGTCAGTGTCTGTGTGTGGTGAAGTTACAGTATTATCAGGAATTTTGAAACATGCTTTGTTAGGTCACACGCACACTGTAGAGGGGGTGAATACAGTGTATACTACACTCAAATCGAACTTTAAGAACTTAAGTAACAGGAAAAAAAACTTTATTGAAACAATAAACTCTGTTACAGTATGGAACTGTTACCTCTCAGTGATGAACAAATATCACGAGAGCTGCTAGGGTTACAATGAATAATCTTCTCTAATAATGATAACACTTATAGTGTAAACCCTATGTCTGTGTTTATATACTACACAGTTACAAGATAATCGCTAATTGATATGGAATATAATTCTGCTTCCTAAAATATATCAATCAGATATCTTTTCTTCCAAGTATTCCATTATTTACAGAATTCCTTCTTCATGCATATCTCTTCTTATGTTTATCTTGATCTTCTTTCCTTTAATCAGCTACTGTCCTTATCTGATCGTCCTTCAGCACTTAAGTTTTGATATCTATCTTCTGATGATTATCTCCTGATAACATAAGTACTGATATCCTTAAGCCCTGACTTCCAGTATAAGTACTGATCAACAGTTAAGTACTGATTTATCCTGTTCAAGTAAGATCTGAAAGCTAAACATAAAACATATTAGCCATGACATTATCAAATATATCTAACAATCTTCCCCAACTTGTAAATTAACATAATATACAAGTTTAACAGATATTTGATGATGTCAAAAACATTAAGTACAAATGCATGAGAATTAGACTAGATAACTACAACTTACAGTCCTTAAAGCTTTTACCAATTTCAACTTCTGATAACAACTTCAGTCTGTATAAATATCAGAATTTAAGCAGTTGTAGATCTTTGACTTGGCTTCATCATTTTCTGATCTCTCTGATGTCAGGATTTGTTCTGAGATAGTTCTTCAACAAACATTTCTCAGCATATCTGAGTTCATCAATCATTCTCCTTTTGACATCTTTAAGCTCTGCAGTATCTTCACCAGTTTGAAAGATTGCAGCTCTGAGATCATTGATCTTTGCTTTTCTCAACTCCTGATCTAGTCTTATGACATAAGCTTTGTCAGACTCTAGATTGAATTCAAGTCCCTTAATACCAAGATATGTTCTGATCTGTGCAGTATTAGGCTTCATATCAACAATATCACCATTGTGATCTCTGTACTTTGGAACATATATGTTGTCAGACTTAACAGAATAAAGCCTTTTCTGTCTCTGAATCTGTTCTTTTAAGTAGTTTGCAGCAGTCCCTGATATTCTGTCATCCACTTGAAGTAAGAAAAGTAATGCTCTAATTCTTCAAAATACTTTAATGGAATGGCATTTTGTCTTATATGATAAACCCTACCATCTGTCATGAAATACAACATGATGTATTCTTTCAAGTAGGTATGGTAAACCATCTGTACAGATTCCAGTTGATTCAATCTCTCAGGATTTGCTCCAATACCTGGTTCACTCAAGGAAGTTGGATCATTGGAAGTGTTGTGTACTCTTCTTTCATCAGTACTTCCCAATCCAGTTTTATCTCTAGCTTCCTTTCCAGTAACTACTCTTGCTTCAAAACCACTTGCAGTAGTCTTCAAAGATTGAGTCTGTTTTGCTTTAGTGAATCCTGGTAGGAGTGTCTTTGATCTATTTTCTGATATCAAGTTAACTTGAGCTATGTCAGAGGTTACTTGCTTCTTCTGAATATCAGAACTTACAATTTCTTGACTCCGAACAACTTGAGCCATGTCAGAGGTTGTTTTAAGAACTTTTCTTGAAGTCAGAGCAAGATCATCCTTTTTATCAGTAATTTCTTCTTCCTCAGGAGGTACATAAACCTTGATAGGTTCACCAACCTTTTCTTTACCCTTGGATCTTGGATCTATCTGTGGTTGTGATCTAGCCAATGTTGCTTCAGTATGTGTCCTTTCTTTGATCACAATGCCTTTGAGTTTTGGAAGTGATTTTTTACCAGAAGCTTCAGATTTAGATGTGACTTTCTCTGATTTAAGTCTGGCTTCTTCTTCCTTTAAACTTTCCAAGTTCATTCCTGGATTTTCTTGAAGAAATAACTATCTTGACATTTCCTCATCAAGATCTAGAAGTTCATCAGAACTTATCCTTTTACCAGCAGCAGAACTTATTCTTTTCCCAGTATCAGAACTTGTCCTGTGACTAGCTTGTCTTGATGTAAACCTTCTACCTTGACTATGACCGCTACCCATTCCAGAGTATCCTTGATCATCATTTCCATCATCCTTTCCTTGCAGTGTCTTGTTAGTTTTGCATTTGGACTTAATTACCTTCTCCCCCTTTTTGGCATCAGCAGGTAGTAAAAGAGAGATAAGTAATTCCACTGAGGATTGGAGTTCAGTAAGTTGCGATTACTGAGAAGCTTGATTTGTCAAAATTTCATCAATCTGAGCTTGTTGTTTCTCTTGAGTTTTCTCAATATAAGCAATCCTGTCAATGGTAGGTTGAAAGAACTTTTTCTTATCAATTTTCCAAACTTGTTCCTGTTTGATAAAGTTCTCCTGAATCTTGTGTAGCTCTGCATGAGTAGTTGAATGAAGACCTTGTAGATGTTTAGTACTCAATGCAGTGACTCTAAGCTGGGTTTTAAAATCATCAGAATTTAACATTTCATCAGCTTTAGTCAAGTGCTCAGCAAGATGTTTTTCAGTTGGAACACATGAAACTGAGTTCCATTCCTTAGTCCACTCCTGACCTGCAGGAGTTTCACTCCAAGGTACTGGTGCTTCTCCGGTAACAAACTTCTTAATCAGTTCAGACTTAGGAAGAGTCTGTTGAGGAGTAAGTCCTGAAGGACCTGCTTCATCAACATCTACAGTTGGAGCAGCATCACCAGTATCTCCAGCATGTGCAGCATCAGAACTTAAAGAATCAGTATCTGCTGATAAGACAACAGTGTGAGTAGCAATGGAGGCTTCAGCATCCTCTAATTTCTGATCTTGTTCTAAGTTCTGATCAACAGCCATATCCTGATGCTCACCTAAATTCTGATCATCAGCATCTTGATGCAGAGAAGGTGTTGTTGAGAACTCTGGAGTTTGAACAGCATCAGTAACAGGTGTTGTGGAAGGAATATTTGTTGGTGGAGCTTCTAAGAGAATTACTGCAGGCACAACCAAGTTTTGAACATTAATATCAGCACTTGTGCCTGGATCAACAGAAGACACAGAAGGTGTGTTAGCCTTTTCAGAAACAGCTTCCTGAGATGAAGTTGATGGAGAAGAAGTGACTGGAGCAAATTCCTTGTCTTGTGAGATCAGAGATTCCTGATCCCCTTCCTTAGCTGCTTCCTCTTCATCATCTGAAACTGGCCTTTTTGCCCTCTGTTTCTTGTATCTCGTTGTTGATTTGGATTTCTTGGGAGTTTCAGGAACTGTCATTCGTCTAAGCCTCTTGAGAAGCCTAGAACCCCCAATTTCAGAATCCTTCTGAGAAATCTCTTTCTCAGCTTCAGCTACAACAGGTTCTCTAGCAGGAACACCTGCTAGAACTTAACAGTCATCAGAACATAATTTCTTAACTCGAAAAAGGAATGCCCATCTTAGTAAATCCTTATACAAGTTCTGAGTTATAGACTTCAGAACTTAATCATTAGAATGTGTAACTAGAACTTGTCCTCAGAATTTGTGCAAAGTGACACAGTGACTGTTTATCTAAAATAACATAGACCACCACAGTAATTTTCATCATTCATATGGAGTGATTAGTGTGTGCATTAAGCTAAATAACAGATAAAGAGTAAAGTCTGAGTCACTTCAGTACATCTTAGAAATAAGGCATAACTAAAATTTTGCTAAAGAGTTGTCATTGTCCTGAAACCTACTGATGAATGAGTTCATGCTTGAGTCCACCTCAACTGTTTTGTGCTAATTTTATGCATCTTTTGAAATTCTATTTTACAGTGGCTTCTCAGTGTAAGTGAGTCACGACTGTTTATCAGAATTTATACTATTATCAGAGTATTTCTCCAGTAATCATAGAGTGTGAAAAGTCACCAAGAAAATATTTTGCTTTTCTAATGCATATTTACTTAATACCAGCAATGCACTTGGGTCGTCCCTTCCACATTTTTACTCTAGATCTCAAAGGAGTACCTGATTTTATTCTTTGATCTTTTTGCTTTTTCTTTTGATAAGTGAGGTTTATCAGCACTTAGTACATTCAGCAGTTTTACTAGTATCAGAACTTAACAGATGAGTAGCATTATTCTAATTTGTGACTTAGTAATAAGATATACAAAGTAAACTTAACTAAGCTCAATTATTAGAATTTGCTAGTGTCATAAGATTTCCACTGAAATAATTACTTCTTACATGGAATCATTTGTTTATTGAAGACTACTAGGTCAGTATCTAGCACAGTTATCCTCATAGGATTGAATAGGTACTTGAACAGACATATCACTTATCAGAGTTTAGAAACATATATCAGACAACAGTCAGTACTTAAAGACATTTATCAATTAAGCACAGAATACACAATGAGATTAATTCTGTAAATACTGAGCATAAAGTCTGATAACACAGAACAAGACTAAGCAGATTTAGAGAAAGAACCTGAAACCATTCCAAGTTCATTTACCAATCTTGTAAAAATAGCTTCACACAGTGGTTTTGTGAAGATATCTGCTAGTTGTTAATCTGTCGGAACAAAATGCAATTCCACTGTACCTTCATCCACATGTTCCCTGATGAAGTGGTACCTGATGCTGATGTGCTTTGTCATAGAGTGTTGAACTGGATTACCTGTCATAGCAATAGCACTTTGATTATCACAGTAAATAGGGATTTTGAAATATGTTAACCCATAATCCAGTAACTGATTCTTCATCCAAAGAATCTGTGCACAACAGCTTCCTGCAGCAATATACTTTGCTTCTGCAGTTGATGTGGAAATTGACTTTTGTTTCTTGCTGTACCAAGAAACCAATCTGCCTCCAAGAAATTGACAGCTTCCACTTGTGCTTTTCCTGTCAATTTTGCAACCTGCAAAATCTGCATCTGAGTAACCTATTAGTTTAAAATCTGATTTTCTAGGATACCATAATCCCAGAGCAGCTGTTCCTTTAAGATACTTAAAGATTCTTTTTACAGCTGTTAAGTGAGGTTCTCTTGGATCTGCTTGAAATCTTGCACAAAGACAGGTAGCATACATGATATCAGGTCTACTAGCAGTTAGATAGAGTAGAGAGCCAATCATACCTCTGTAGTCAGTAATATCTATTGATTTACCGGTATCCTTATCCAGTTTTGTTGCAGTGGCCATTGGAGTGGATGCACTTGAACAATCTTGCATTCCAAATTTCTTCAGCAAGTTTCTGGTGTACTTGGTTTGACAAATAAAAGTGCCTTCCTCATTCTGCTTGACTTGAAGGCCCAGAAAATAGCTAAGTTCCCCCATCATACTCATCTGATATCTTGACTGCATTAGTTTGGCAAACTTTTTACAAAGTTTGTCATTTGTAGATCCAAAAATGATATCATCAACATAAATCTGGACCAGAAGTAAGTCCTTTCCATGGTTGAGGTAGAATAGTGTTTTGTCTATTGTCCCTCTGTTGAATCCACTTTCCAGAAGAAACTGAGCTAAAGTCTCATACCATGCTCTAGGAGCTTGCTTAAGTCCATAAAGTGCTTTATCAAGCCTGTAGACATAATCTGGATGTTTGGTATCTACAAAACCTGGAGGTTGTTCAACATATACCTCCTCCTCCAATTCTCCATTGAGAAAAGCACTTTTCACATCCATTTGAAAGACAGTAAACTTTTTGTGAGCAGCATAAGCCAAGAATATCCTTATGGCTTCTAACCTAGCAACTGGTGCAAATATTTCATCATAATCAATTCCCTCCTATTGAAAATATCCTTTTGCAACCAGCCTTGCCTTATTCCTTATAATTATGCCATCACTGTCAGTTTTGTTTCTGAATACCCACTTTGTACCAACAACAGATCTATTCTTTGGTCTTGGCACTAGGGTCCAGACTTTGTTTCTTTCAAATTCATTCAACTCTTCCTGCATTGCTTGCACCCAATCAGCATCTTGAAGAGCTTCTTCCACTTTCTTTGGCTCAGTCTGAGAGAGAAAAGAATTGTAAAGACATTCATTTGAAGTACCTGTTCTAGTTCTGACACCTACATCAGAATTTCCAATTATCAAATCATGTGTATGTGATTTTGTCCACTTCCTTGCAGATGGAAGGTTTTCTCTAGAACTGGATGCTCCCCCATGATCCATGCTATCTTCATTTTCATTTTCTGATGCTTCCCCTGAAACTATGCTCTCTGAGTTGGAGTCTTCAGTATTTAAATTTTCAGCACTATCAGAACTTGGCTTATCAGAACTTGACGAATCAAAATTTGAAGAGCCAGATGTACGTTCTGATATTTCTTGAGCTGTGGTAGGATCTTGAGTATGCTCCCCCTGCATCGGTGCATCTTCCCTTGGCGTAGCCACCACAGTTTCAATAACATCAGAGTTTATTCCATCAGAGTTTACAGTATCAGGACTTAGACTTTCAAGATTTTCAGTATCAGAATTTGAGTCTTCATTTTCAAATCTCAGCTGATCATGGTCAATGAAATCTTCAAGACCAGTAATCTTCTTGTCATCAAAAGAGACATTGATAGATTCCATGACTACTTGTGTTCTCAAATTATAGACTCTGAAGGCTTTTGTGGAAAGTGGATATCCAACAAAGATTCCTTCATCAGCTTTTAGATCAAACTTTGATAGATGTTCAGTATGAGTCTTGAGAACAGAACACTTGCATCCAAATACATGAAAGTATTTCATATTTGGCTTCTTTTTCTTCACCATCTCATATGGTGTTTTTCATGCTTGTTAATGAGTGTTGCATTTTGAGTAAAACAAGCAGTCTGCACAGTTTTAGCCCAGAAATAGGTTGGAAGCTTTGCTTCTTCAAGCATTGTACGTGCAACTTCAATGAGAGTTCTATTCTTCCTTTCAACAACTCCATTTTGCTGTGGAGTTCCAGGAGCAGAAAATTCCTGCTTTATTCCATGGCTTTTACAGAACTCTTCCATTATCAAATTCTTGAACTCAGTGCCATTATCACTCCTTAAAACTTTCACAGAATCTTTGACCATTTTATCCAGATGTTTGACATGATCAATCAAGATTGATACAGTTTCACTTTTTGTATGCAAGAAATACACCCATGTGTATCTGGTGAACTCATCCACTATGACCAACGCATACTTCTTCTTTGCAATAGACATGACATTTACTGGACCAAATAGATCAACATGTAGTAGATGATAAGGCTCAAGAATTGATGATTCAGTCTTGCTCTTGAATGAAGATTTTCTTTGTTTGGCTTTCTGACATGAATCACAAAGACCATCAGGAGCAAATACTGTGTTTGGCATTCCTCTCACAAGATCTTTCTTCACCAGTTCATTTATATTGTTGAAATTTAAATGAGAGAGTTTCTTATGCCAATTCCAGCTTTCTTCAATTGATGCTCTACTCATCAGACAGATTGCAGAACCATCAGTACTTGTTGAAAGCTTAGCTTCATAAATGTTACCACGCCTGTATCCTTTCAGAACAACTTTGCCTTTAGATTTACTCACAATTTCACAGTGTTCTTCAAAGAAATCAACATGATAACCTCTGTCACAGATTTGACTTATACTCAGTAGGTTGTGTTTAAGTCCTGAGACCAGAGCTACTTGTTTAATTTTGACATTTCCAAGATTGATATTGCCATATCCCAATGTTTTTCCAATGTTGCCATCTCCATAAGAAACACTTGGGCCAGCTTTCTCCACAAAGTCTGATAGCAGGGCCTTATTTCCAGTCATATGTGCTGAACATCCACTGTCCAGAACTAGAATATTATTCCTGTTGCCCTGCAATCACAAAGACCACTAATTATTAGTTTTAAGGACCCAGACTTGCTTGGATCCTTTGGCCTTATTAAGTTTGTTAACATTTGCAGCGGATTTAGCATCAGAGTTTATGTTAACATTTTTCTTATCAGAACTTACACTATCAGACTTTGAATCAGAATTTACACTAGAAGGAACAATGGAAACTTTCTTCAAAGAAGGTTTTATTTGATAATAATCATAGTACAAGCTATGATATTCCTTACAAGTATAAATGGAATGCCATAAACTACCACAATGAAAACAAGGATTTTGTGGTTTGTATCTAACAGACTGACTCTTAACTCCTGACTTTGAAGGTAAGGAGTTAATATTCTTATTCTTCCTGCAAAAAGAAGCCAGATGGTTAGAACTTCCACAGTTATGACATGTTTTCCTAGAAGCATCAGGAACAGGTTTATAATTATTGCTTTTATTCACACCTTCCTTTCCATTCCTATTTTTCCTAGGTGATTTTACCTTGTTTGCATTCTTAACATCTTTCAGCTTATGCTTAAGCTGCTTCTTTGTCATTAAGCCTATGTTCACTTCAGCTGTCTTTTCCTGTTTTAGTTTGTCAGAAGTTAATTTCTTTGTAACTTCTGATTTTTCATTTTCAGACTTTACAGTTACAAACTTAACAGGTTTTAACTTTGGCTTTTACTTATCAACAGACTTAATTTCTTCAGTTCCTTTATCATTCTTATCTTCTCCATAACCTAAGCCCTCTTTCCAGTTTCCACTACTTAGCAAATTTTGAGTTGTTTTGCCAGAGTTAGTCCAAGTCCTGATAATCTCTCTTTCCTTTTCTAACTCAGTTTTTAGAGATTCATTGATTTTTAGCACTTCATTCCTAACATAAAAAGCATCATCTCTATCCTTCTGAGTTTGATGGAACATGACTAACTCTTTTTCTAAGAAATCATTTCTTTTCTTAAATGCAAGATTTTCAGAAGTTAATCTTTCACATGTTAAAGTTTGATCTCTATAACTAACAAACATGGTTTTAAGATATCTTCTCAACTCATTAATATCATCAGTATGAAAAGCATAAGTAGTCTGAGGTACCTTTGTTTCAGCAGCTTCAGAACTGCTCTCAGCACTTTCTTTATCAGCATTTGCCATCAATGCATAGTTTTCCTCACTTTCAGAGTCTGAGGTGTCTGTCCAGCTTTTCTGCTTTGTAACAAGAGCCTTGCCTTTGTCACCCTTTACCTTCTTGCAATCAGGAGATATGTGCCCTTTCTCACCACAGTTATAGCATTTAACATTGGTGTAATCTCCTCTGTCAGACTTTCCTCCTCTGCCTTCAGATCTTCTGAAATTCTTCTTATCAGAACTTATGCCTTTCCTGGAAAACTTCTTTCCCTTCCTGAACTTCCTGTATGCAATCTTTGTGATTCCTTTCACCATAAGAGCACACAGCTTCATCTCTCCTCATCAGCATCAGTCTCAGGCAAGCTTTCAGAATCTGAGTCATCATCACTCTCAGAACTTGATGACTCAGTATCAGACTTTATGAAAAGAGCTTTACCCTTGTCTTTCTTTGAGGAAGCTGCTTTGGGGAATTCTTCTTCAGCCTTAAGAGCAACTGTCCTTGACTTTCCTCCTTTCCTCTTGCTTCTTTGTTCCATCTCCAGCTCATGAGTCTTGAGCATTCCATAGATTTCGTCAAGAGTTGTTTCATCAAGATTGTTGTTGTCTCTTATTGTCGTTGCCTTCAAATCCCAGCATTCAGGAAGAGCTAACAGGAACTTAAGGTTTGAATCTGCAAGATAATACTCTTTATCAACCAATGACAAATCATTCAAAAGTTTGACAAATCTATCATATAAATCATTCAATGACTCATTAGTCTTTGAGTCAAAGTGTTCATACTCTTGAGTGAGTATTGTCTTCCTGTTCTTCTTAATTGTGTCAGTTCCCTGACACCTTATTTCCAGAGCATCCCATATCTCCTTAGCAGTCTTGCAGTTGATTACCCTATTTGACATTACATTATCAATGGCACTATGCAGTAAGTGTCGTACCTTAGCATCATTAGCAATTGATGCTATGTCTTCAGCAGTATAATCACTCTTCTCCTTTGGTACGGTCTTTGCTGCTTCACCTGCAACTGCAACAGCGAGCTTGGTTGGTTTGTGAGGGCCTTCCTTACTTCTATCAAGGTATTCTGGATCTGTTGCTTCCAGGAACATGGTCATCCTTACCTTCCATATGGGATATTCAGATGGTCTCAGTATGGGAACTCTGATGGTCTCATACCGACTCTGAATTTGTGTCTTTGGTGGTTCCTCAGTTTTGGTAAGCTTAGTTGGAGTTTCTGTGTCCGACATGATTGTGTTTGGATCTTTAACTGTATGTATGTTAACAGATAGGCTCTGATACCAATTGTTAGGTCACACACAATATAGAGGGGGTGAATACAGTGTATAGTACACTCAAATCGAACTTTAAGAACTTAAGTAACAGAAAACAAACTTTATTGAAATAATAAACTCTGTTACAGTATGGAACTGTTATAGCATAGTTGAGTTTGCAGTTCTTCACAAAATCCATCATTTTGTGGTAGTCACCAGACTGTTGAATCCCCTTGTTCACAAGAGCAGTGAAGTTGTTCTTCTCATTGATAAATCCAGTTTGAGACATGATCTTGACGACTGGTGCCATTGTTAGAAAGTAAAAACTTGCAGAGAGAAAGAGTAAGTGCTTTTGAGAAAGAGAGAAGTTGGAGCAGATGATTTGAGAATGATAAAAGAAAAGCAATGAAAATGAATTATGCTTTTATACTATCTCAAAAATAACTGTCATAAAATAATAAAGTAAAATAAAGTAACCAATAAAAATTGCCCAAAATAGTTGTTTCTAAAAAATAAACTGTAAAATTCCATCAATTATCCGTCGTGTTATGCTTACAAACTGTAAGTATACTCGATGGATAATGTTCAGAGAATCAACGGCTAAAAATAAGACAATTCGACGGATGAAGATAAATAAGTTATCCGTCGAGTCATAAAATATTCCAGAAAAATAATTGATTTTATTAGCAAATAGTATACCGACGGATGATCGAACTCGATAGATAGTGATCATCCGTCGAGATGTAAACTTTGACTTAGCCAAAATTTCATCCAAGACTGAAAAATCAATTAGATTTCTGGCTACATTATAACTTGCAAATTATCTGTAAAGATTCAAGAATAATTAAGCATACCTAACTCACTCACCAACCTTGAAAAGGTGGATTCATCCAGTTGCTTGGTAAATATATCTGCAAGTTGTTTTTCACTTGGAACAAAGTGTAGTTCTACAGTACCATTCATTACATGTTCCCTTATGAAGTGGTACTTGATGTCTATGTGCTTTGTTCTTGAATGTTGTACTGGATTATCAGTGATGGCAATTGCACTTGTGTTGTCACAGAAAATAGGAATCCTTTTCACTTGCAGACCATAGTCTAGCAATTGATTTTTCATCCACAAAATATGTGCACAGCAACTGCCAGCAGCAATATATTCAGCTTCAGCTGTAGAAGTAGAAACTGAATTTTGCTTTTTACTGAACCAGGACACAAGCTTATTTTCTAGAAATTGACAGGTTCCTGTTGTACTTTTTCTATCAATTCTGCAACCTACATAATCTGCATTTGAATAACCAGTTAGATCAAAACCAGAATCTCTAATGTACCAAATGCCAAGTTTTGGTATTCTCTTGAGATATCCGAAAATTCTCTTAATAGCTACTAAGTGAGATTCTCTAGGATCAGCCTAAAATCTAGCACAAAGACATGTAGCAAATATTATATATGGCCTACTAGCTATTAAGTATAGAAGTGAGCCAACCATGCCCCTATAACTTGAAATATCCACAGACTTTTCAGTAGTGTTTAACTCAAGCTTAGTTGCAGTGGCCATGGGAGTTTTTGCAGATGTGCAATCCATTAGATCAAACTTCTTTAAAAGATCATAAATGTATTTAGTTTGACTAATGAATATTCCATCACTAACTTGCTTAACTTGCAAACCAAGAAAGTAGGTTAGTTCTCCCATCATGCTCATTTCATACTTACTTTGCATCAATTTGGCCAACTTTTTGCAAAGTTTTTCATCTGTAGAGCCAAAAATAATGTCATATACATAAATTTGAACAAGTATGCTAGAGCCATTAATATTTCTAAAGAAAAAGTTTTGTCTACAGTACCTCTAGTGAAGTGATTCTCTAAAAGAAACTTTGACAAAGTATCATACCAGGCTCTAGGTGCTTGCTTTAATCCATAGAGTGCTTTCAAAAGATAGTATACATGATTAGGTAGATTTGGATCTTCAAAACCAGGAGGCTGACTGACATAGACTTCCTCCCCCAAATCTCCATTTAGAAATGCACCCTTGACATCTATTTGATAGACTTTGAAATTGGCATGGGCTGCATAGGCTAAGAAAATTTTGATGGTTTCAAGTCTTGTAACAGGAGCAAAGGTTTCATCAAAATCTATTACTTCTTGTTGACAATAGCCCTTAGCAACCAATCTTGCTTTGTTCCTGACTACTATGCCATTTTCACCCATCTTGTTTCCGAATACCGATTTGGTGTCTATTGGATTATTTCCTTTAGGCTTGGGTACCAGCTTCCATACCTTATTCCTTTCAAATTGGTTTAGCTCCTCCTGCATAGCTAAAATCCAATCAGGATCCAACAAAGCTTCTTCTACCTTCTTTGGTTCTTCCTTAGAGAGGAAGCTGCTATATAGAAATTCTTCTTGAGTTGCTCTTCTTGTTTGAACTCTAGAAGATACATCACCGATGATGAGCTCAAAGGGGTGATCCCTTGTCCATTTCTTTTGTTGAGGTATATTAGCTCTAGATGAAGAGGCCTCATTGTTGTCTTGATGTGTGATTGAGTTTTGATTATTGGAAACTCCCCCTGAGTTAATGGATCTTTGATTTGAGAAAGGGGAAATTTCTATAAGTGATCTATTCTGACTATCAGCTTCTTTTGATGACCCGACGGATGGTGAATTTTGAGTACCGACGGATGAAGCTGGTTGTCTCCCGACGGATAAAGCAGATTGTCTCCCGACGGATGAAGCATTTTGCAACTCAACAGATGTTGAATTTTGTGCTTCATTGGCAGTGGATTTTTCTTCATTATCCTTTGATACTATTTCTTGATCACTTTCATCATCACTGTCATCACTAACCATCTCCACATTATCAAATTTGAGGCTTTCATGGTAATCTCCATCTTGTAGTCCTTCAATCTTTTTATCATCAAACACAACATGTATTGATTCCACAACAATATTGGTTCTTAGATTGTAGACTCTGTATGCTTTACCTACAGCATATCTAACAAAAATTCCTTCATCTGCTTTAGCATCAAACTTCCCATTCTGATCAGTTTGATTTCTCAAGATATAACATTTGCACCCAAAGACATGAAGAAAATTTAGGGTTGGCTTCTTGTTCTTGAACAAATGATAGGGAGTCATGCATTTTGCTTGATTAATCAGATAAATATTCTGAGTGTAGCATGCAGTATTGATAGCTTCAGCCCAGAAATATGTTGGTAATTAAGATTCTTCAAGCATTTTCCTTGTAGCTTCAATAAGTGATATGTTCTTTCTTTCTACTACTCCATTCTGTTGTGGAGTTCTTGCAGCTGAAAACTCATGCAAAATCCCATTTTCTTCACAAAATGCTCTCATGACAGAATTCTTGAACTCAGTTCCATTGTCACTCCTGATTCTTCTAACTTTGAAATCAGGATGATTGTTGACTTGCCATATGTGATTGATGATGATTTCACTAGCCTCATCTTTGGACTTGAGGAAGTATGTCCAAGAGAACTTTGAAAAATCATCCACAATTACTAGGTAGAATCTTTTCCTTGAAATGGACAACACATAGACTGGTCCAAACAAATCCATGTGTAGCAGTTGCAAAGGTTCTTCAATTGTTGAATCAAGCTTCTTTCTGAATGATGCTTTAATTTGCTTTCCCTTTTGGCAAGCATCACACAGTCCTTCCTTAGAAAACTCCACTTGAGGAATGCCTCTAACCAGTTCTTTCTTTACAAGTTCATTCATGGTCTTAAAGTTTAGATGGGATAGCTTTTTGTGCCATAGCCAACTTTCATCTTGACTTGCTTTACTGAGAAGACAAGTGACAGATTCTGCATTTGATGAGTTGAAGTCAGCTAAGTACACATTACCTTTTCTCACACCAGTGAGAACCACTTTGTTGCTCCTCTTGTTAGTCATAACACATGCTTCTGAATTGAAGGTTACTGAATTACCTTTGTCACACAGCTGGCTGATGCTCAACAAATTATGCTTGAGACCATCCACTAAGGCAACCTCCTCAATGATGACATTGTCTTTTGAAATCAAGCCATATCCCACAGTATAACCCTTGCTGTCATCTCCAAAAGTAATACTTAGGCCAGCTCTCTCCTTGAACTCTGTGAGCAGGGTAGAATCACCAGTCATGTGTCTTGAACAACCACTATCCAAGTATCATAGATTCTTTCTGTTTCCCTGCACACATTAAAATCAAATCAAGTTGATTTTGGTACCCAAGTTTCCTTTGGTCCTGCCTTGTTAGCTTTCTTCTTCTATTTCTTAGGTTTGATCTCATTTGACTTGGGGATATCAGATTCATCCTTAGTCATCTGAGTTGGACCTTTGAAACCATTCATTAAGACAGAATTATCATGCACATTTTAATTAACAGGAAATGGCATGCTATTAGTAAACATGTTATTCCAGTAGGGCATGCTAAATGGCATTTGAGGCATACTAAATGCAGCAAAATAAGGATTAGGTGCAAATGGCATGTTAGCAAATTGTGCATTCATATTCTGTGTAGATATAGCATTCATAGGCACAGAAGGTATGGCATTCATGTTGGGAAAAGGAGGTGGCACAGATATGGAAGTAGGCATGGCAGTTTTGCAATTAACAGACAGATGATTTACACTACCCACTTAACACATTATTTTCTTGGAGCATACTTATCAGGTGTGTAGTTGTTATGTTTGTTAATCCCTACTTTACCATTTCTATTGTTTTTCCTTTTAGCCTCTGTTTTAACCTCAATCTTTTCTAGTCTATCATTCAATTGCTTGATAGACAGATGACCAACATTCACTTTCTTTTCCTTCTTCACTTGACTAGATTCTCCTAAAATGAAGTTTTTGGAAACTGATCCATATTTATCATTTAAATTGGCAAGTTTGGCTTTACTCACAGGTTTGCTCACAGCCGACGGATGAGAATTTATGTCACTCGATGGATAATCCTTTTGATTATCCGACGGATGACTCTCATCATCCATCGAGTCCACATCTGTTAGCAATTCTTCAACCAAATTGGATTCTAGCTTCTCCTTAATCTTCTTCCAGGTTGCATCACAAAAGGACTCAATACCTTGAACTTTGATGATTTGAGCATGAACATCTCTAGATGTTTTCCATGCCTTAATCACTTCATGTTCTCGTTCAAGCTGCTTCTTCAAGATCTCTAGTTTCTTCAAGGACTCATTTAATTCATCCTTAGCAATCTTACACTCAATTCTCAGTTTTTCAAATTCAATAAACTGAGACTCTAGCACATTATTTCTCTCACTTAAAAATAAGTTATTTTCTTTGATTTTAGCATTTTCCTTAGTGAGGGACTTAAGTGTAACACGTAAATGATATAATTCTGTAGACATGTCATTTATTGCATCATTACACTCAGCTTTAGATAAATGTGCAAGGTTAGTGGTGATTACCTGATTACTTGAAGAACTTGTCTCTGTTTCATCAGACTTGGCCATTAGGGCTAGATTGACATAGCTGACATCCTCAACCTCATCCAGACCATCTGTTACCCAGTCATTTTCTTGTGTAATGAAAGCCCTTTCCTTTTGTTTGAGCAACTCAAAATATTTCTGTTTATAATCCACAGTCTCAAACTTCTTCTTGCTGGAATCTGACTTTCTACACTCACTGGCAAAGTGCCCTGCCAAGCCACATTTGAAACATTTGAATTTTGATTTATCCACCATGTTTTTATTTGGCTTAGCTGCTCCAAAGTTCTTCTTGAACTTGAGCTTGGAAAATCTTCTGGAAAGAAATGCTAGATGTTCATCAATGTCATCCATATCTTCTTGGCTCAAAGAATCTTCATTTTCTACTACCAGCCCCCTGCCCTTGTTTTCACAGACCTTTGAAGTAGACTCAACAGCTTCTATCTTCATCTCCTTCTTTTTTTCTAACTCAGCAACCAGTGCAATGGACCCTCCTTTCTTTCTCCCTTTCTCCATTCTTTCATCTTGCTCTATTTCAAGCTCATAAGTCTTTAGAATGCCATACATTCTCTCTAGTGTGAACTCCTTGTATTCTTGTGAATTTCTCAAGGAGACTGTCATTGGTTTCCATTCTTTTGGTAGGGATCTCAGAAATTTGAGGTTAGAATCTTTGGTTTGGTAGACCCTTCCATGCAGCTTTAGAGCATTTAGTAGCTTTTGAAATCTACTAAAGATATCAGTGAGAGATTCACCTTCTTCAAAGTGGAAATGCTCATATTGCTGGATTAGTAACTGCATCTTGTTTTCTCTAACTTGTTCAGTGCCATCACAGATAATCTGAATTGTATCCCAAACTTCCTTAGCAGTTTTGCAATTGATGATGTTGTCAAACATGTCACCATCAACTCCATTGAACAGAATATTCATGGCATTTTTGTCTTTCCTAACTTGTTCAATGTCAGGATCTGACCATTCATGCCTTGGCTTGGGAACTGATGGCTCATTTCCAGTTACAGCTCTCATTGGTACATGAGGGCCTCTCTCTATGCAATCCACATAGGCCTCATCTTGAGAGAGTAGATGGAGATGCATCTTTACCTTCCATTGATGGTAATTATCTTTGTCCAGAAAAGGAATCTTGACTCCAACATCCTTCTTGTTCATCTTGCTGTTTGTTGTGATTTTTAAACTCTTTGTTCTTCAAGAGCTCGCTCTGATAACAATTGTTAGTCCCTAACAATGCAACAAGAATTACAGAAGGGGGGTTGAATGGAATTCTTGAAACTTTTTCTGAATTACAAAATGTTCTATCTTAATAATATATATAGGTGTTTGATTTGCTAGGTGCGGAATAAGAGTTAGTTAAATTAAAACACAAAGTAATAAAAACACAAGTCTTTAAAACTTTCTGGTGGATTTGAATGTATCCATCAGAGATATATATATATATCAAGAGAACCTCGTGAAGCTTGAATAGCTCACAGCTGCTTACAACAATAAGAACAACTAAACTTACAGAGAAGTGCTAAGGATACAGCTTACAATTGTTTCTCTGAGAAAATGTGTTGCTTAGTCTTCTATTTGTTCTAATTGCTACTCTTGGTTTATATATCACCAAGATTACACAGTAATAAGACAAGATAATAAAATAAAACCTATCAAGTCTAATACTATGCTACTTCATTACTCTGTTCCAGTATCTTTGAATATCTTCATAATAGCATGGAAATGGCAATGCTTCTTTGTTCTCAAAAACCCAGTTGGATAGGCTTCCACATTCCTCTTGCATACACTTGACGCATGTGACTGTGTTTTCACTGTCAACTGATGTTTGAATTGATTATCCGTCTGGTACATAATCATTCGTCGGGTTGCCTATCATCTCATTCATCGGGTAGCTTTGTTGAACATCCGTCGGGTAGCTATTTGGCACTTGACTTCATTTCATTTATACAGAATTATAAGACATCATCTATGTATAATTAATCAACCTATTCTGCATATCTAATTAAAGTCAACATGACTTATATGCTACCACCGAATCCAAACAAAGGTGTTTGCAGAAATGTGCTACATGACTTATTATTACATAAGCTACTCACTCGATGGATAATAAATCATCATCCATCAGGATTATATTGAGTCATCCATCGGGACTATATTCCTTATCCGTCGAGTGCTACATTTTTCACTAAGTTAAATCTACTAAGGTATTTTGTTAATAAAATCATCAAGTTCACAACATATTCACAACAATTGTTCCATCAGAACCAGTCTTATTTCCGAAGACCCACTTTGTGCCTACAATTGACCTGTTTTTAGGTCTAGGCACCAGCTTCCATAATTCATTTCTTTCGAACTCATTCAACTCTTCTTGCATAGCCATGACCCAATCTGCATCCTTGAGTGCATCTTAGACTTTCTTTGGCTCTTCTTTTGAAAGTAGATTATGATATAAACATTTATTTTAAGCTGCACTCCTTGTCTTTACACCTTCATCAGGATTTCCAATGATCAGATCAGGAGTATGATCTTTAGTCCATTTTCTTGCACTGGGAAGTGTCCTTTGGGAGCTAGATGATCCCCCTGAATTGTATGCCTCATCAAATGCATTTGAGGCTCCCCCTGAATCTGTGTTGTTATCTCCTGATGAAGTTTTGGGACTTAAATCATGTCCATCTGATGTTGAATCAGCATTGGATTTTGAATGACCAGATTGAGAAGAACCTTGATTTGATTCTTCAGTGTTAGTACCATCAGCTGAACCTTGCTGTTGCTCCCCCTCAACATATGCAGGTTTATTAGTATAATGATTATCTTTAGAATCTGAAGGAGTACCAGGATTTGGATCATCAGGATTTGACAGTTCATAAGAGTTTGATCCAGATTCCAACAATGCATTTTCATTTATAAAAGATTAGACTTTCATGAGTGTCTTCTTCAAAACCAGGAATCTTCTAATCATCAAAAGATACATTTATCGAGATAACTACAGTATTTGTTCTCATATTGAAAAATTTGTATGCCCTTGATGGTGAGTATCCAACAAAGATTCCTTCATCAGCTTTTAATTTAAACTTTCCTAGTTGATCAGTTGAGTTCTCAAAACAAAGCACTTACATCCAAATACATGAAGATGTTTGAGACTGGGCTTCTTTTCTTCTAGCATTTGATAAGGAGTAACACCATGTATGTTTATCAGTGTGATATTCTGAGTATAACACGATGTGTTTACTGCTTCAGCCCGGAAGTAAGTGGGTATTTTTGCTTTTTCCAGCAGAGTCCTGCCAGCTTCAATCAAGGTTCTATTCTTCCTCTCAACAACACCATTTTGTTGAGGTGTACCAGGAGCTGAGAATTGTTGTTGTATGCCTTTGTACTTGCAGACTTCCTCTATTTTTGATTTCTTGAACTCAGTGCCATTATCACTTCTTAGAATTTTCACTTTGTGGGTGGATCCATTTTCAATTTGCCTTATGTGATCCAGAAGTATTTCTGGAGTTTCATCCTCCCTGTGTAGAAAATAAACTCAAATATATCTAGTGAAATCATTAAAAATTACAAGTGTGCACCTTTTCTTGTTGATGGACATTATGTTCACTGGTCCAAAGAGATCCAAGTGTAGCATGTGATATGGCTCAGTAATAGAGAATTATGTTTTACTTTTGAAAGATACTCTTCTTTGTTTGGACTTTTGGCAAGCATCACAAAGACCATCATATGAGTATAGCATATTTGGTAATCCTCTTACTAGCTCCTTCTTGGAAAGTTCATTGATTGATTTGAAGTTAAGATGTGAGAGCTTCTTGTGCCAGTTTCAGCTCTCATCTACTGATGCCTTTGAGATAAGGCAAGTAGCTTCTTTCTCAAGACTTTCATACAACCTTGCTTCATATATGTTTCCATTTCTGTATCCTATCAAGACAATATTATTTGACTTATTATGAACAACTTCACAGTGTGAGTCATAGAATACCATATGATAACCTTTGTCAGTGATTTGATTGATGCTGAGAAGATTGTACTTCAATCCTTCCACCAGAGCTATATTCTCTATTGCTACTTTTCCAATTTTCAAGTTGCCATATCCCAGAGTGAGCCCTACATTTTTATCTCCATAAGATACATCTGGGCCAGCCTTCTTCTCAAATTCTGACAGCAGGGATTTATTTGCAGTCATGTGTCCTGAACATCCATTATCCAAGACAAGAGTAGTTTTCTTATTACCCTGCAGTCAGAGGAATAATTAATTAGAAGGATTTTTAAGGACCCACACTTGGTGGGCCCTCTTTTTGGACAACTTAAGCCTTTGTGAGTCAGGAATACTTTTGACAGTTTTTCCTTTATCAGGATTTATCTTGTCAGAAGCATATTTAGTAGAACTAGAAGAATTGAGCACACAAGCAACTTTATTAAATTTAGGCAAAGATTCATATTAGTTGTGATATAGCTTATGATAGGAACTACAAGTATAAATCGAATGCCAACTACTACCACAATGAAAACAAGAATTTTGTGGTTTATAAAATACTGATCTACCCTTAACATCAGACTCAGGAATAGAAGTTTTCATTTTCTTACTCCTCCTGCAATCAATAGCAAGATGATTAGTATTACCACAGTTAAAAATAGTTTTTCTAGGAGCATTTGGAACAAACTTGTAATTAGAATCCTTAGAAATACCTTGTTTACCATTCTTATTCCTTTTAGGACCTTTTACTTGAGGTTTGTCAGTAACCTCAGATAATTTCATTTTTAATTGTCTTTTAGACAAAAGTCCTAAGTTCTTTTCTTTCTAAACGGTCTTAATGGTTTCCTTGTTTTCTTTTCTTTGAGGTTTATCACTTACTAATTTTTCTTGGGATGCTGATGATGAACCCTTTTCATAGATGGATTTGGGTTCATCAGCTACTGAAGAGATAAACTTAACAGGAGTCTTAAGGGTAGTCTTATTCTCAGCGTCAACATCCTTAATTTCATCTACATAACCATGAAATTCTTTCCAGTTTTTCTTAGAGATCATCTCATGAATCTTTTTTCCTGAAACAGTCCAGGCATTAAGAGTTTTCCTCTCATTTTCTAATTTATTTTCTAACATACTGTACTTAGCTTCTAGTACCTTTGCTGTATGTTTAGCTTTCTCACATTCTTTCTGAATTTCAATCTGATTTACTAAGTCAGACTCCAACTGATCATTCCTAAACTTTAAAATTTCATTTTCAGTTAACAATCTATTGTTCTCTAGAATCTTATTTTTAAAATTTCCATGGAGAGACTTAGAAATAGATTTCAGTTCAGATATATCTTTAGTATCAAAAGAGAAGAAGGAAGTTGATACCTTAGAATCAGAGGAAGCAGGATCATCAAAGCTAGCCATCAGTGCAGAGCATGTATCTTCATTTTCAGAATCAGAGGAGTCCATCCAATTCTTGCTTGATGTAATCAGGGCTTTGTTCTTCACTTTGTCATGCTTTGTCTTCTTGCACTCTGTAGAAAAGTGACCAGGTTCATCACAGTTGTAGCACTTGATTTTTGACCTGTCTACTTTTCCAGCTTTAGAGTCCTTTCCATCTCTTCTTCCAATTCACTTCTTTTCCCCTCCAGTGAACTTCTTCCCGAAGTTTCTATTCTTCTGAGACTTCCTGAATTGCATCCTCTTGAAGCCCTTAACCAGCAATGCATCCATTTGCATGACCTCAGAATCTGTCATGTTCTCATCAGTTTCAGAATCAGTATCATCATCAGGATTTAATGATGAATCATCAGTATCTGATTCTGGCAGATAGTTCTTTTTCCTTGCAACTTCAACAGACCTTTCTTTTGAAGCTTTAGCATTCACTTTCAAAGAAATTGATTTTCCTTTGCTACTTTTCCTCTCCTTCCTTTGCTGGACTTCCAAGTCATGAGTTCTCAGCATGCCATAGACTTCATCCAGAGTGATTATTTCCAAATCATACTGATGTCGGATGATTGAAGTCTGAGTCTCACATTCTTCATTCAAGGCTATCATAAATTTAGTGTTTGAATCCTCTCGATCATACACCTTTCCCACCAAAGACAAATTGTTGAGCAGGGTGAGAAATCTGTCATAGATGTTGGTGAGACTATCATCAGGCTTGGCCTCAAAGTGTTCATATTCTTAAATCAGAACAGCCCTTTTGTTCTTCTTGATGGCCATGGTTCCTTGACATTCAGTTTCAAGAGCACCCCAGATCTCCTTGGAAGTCTTGTACTCTATTAACCTGTTTGACATCACATAATCAAGACTGTTATGCAAAATGTTTCTTACCTTTGCATCTTTCAGCACGGCTACTTTCTCTTCTGGTGTCCACTCACTCTTCTCCTTCAATTGATAGTTTTCAGCAACAGTAGGAGTTGCAGGCACCAGTTTTGTTGGCATGTAGGGTTCATCATCAATTATATCGAGATAGTCTGGATTTGTAGCCTCCAGGTGCATGAGCATCTTCACCTTCCATGTAGGATATTCAGTCTTTTTCAGAATGGGGATTTTAATACTTCCATACTTGTTCAGAGATATGTTTTAGATCGCTTCTGATTATAAATTTATCAGTGAGCTCTAATACCAATTGTTGCCCAGTAAAGATACAATTATTTAAGGGGGGTTGGATACAATTGTATAAATGTTTCGAACAAGTATAAAAATATAATAGTTATTTATATTTATGATAAAAACTGTTACAAACTCTCTCAAGAAATACTGATGTTCTTGAGAGCTACTAGGTTGTACAATGCTCGAGTTGATCACTATGTGATGACCTAAACTATGTTTATATAATACACAGCTGCTAAAAATCAGTCTAGGATATGCATTATCAATTATTAATAGAAAATGATACATATCTCTAGCTGAATATACAAAGTCCTATCACTCAGAACGAACAGATATCCATCCCTCAAAATAAGAAACAGACTTAATCTTCAAAATAGACTGTCTTCAAATACTGATGTTTCTGCAGATACTGATGGGCATCAAATCCTGATGGCACATCAAATCCTGAAGACATCCAAAACAGCCAGATCCTGAGCTTCTCCTGATCATTGAGAATCATCACGTAACAGCATTGAGAAGCTCTCACCCTTGAACATCAACTCAAGGAACTCTTTTGTGAAAAGAGGTTAGTGAGAGGACTGCCTCAGCTGGAATTCAGAAGATGATAAAAGTGAGGCATGTCGAAAAGAGAAGTCAAAGACAACATCACATCAAAGTGAAGATATACCTTAGTGATGATTGATGACTACTCTTTAAACAAAGTTATTGTTCGTGTGTTCCCAAGACAAGACATCACATATGGTGATTGATCACATCAAAGAAGATCAAGCTGGAAGCAACTATAAAAGAAATGATCTTGTGATCAGATAATGGGACTGAATTCAAGAAGCAGTTCTGATTAATATCTGTAACATCAAGAATATTTTGAGACACATTTAGTACTGGGAACTCCGTGTCAGAATGGAGTAGTACAAAGGGAAGAACCGAAACTTGATTCAAGCAACAAGGACAATGTCAAGCTAATCAAGACTTTCTAAATACCAAAGGGTTGAAGCAGTCAATACAGTTTGCAACAAGTAAGATCAGGCCTTGATCGGGATGTATACATGAAGACCACTAATGAGTTAATGGCCAACAGAAGCAAACACTGGATTACCTGAAAGTGTTTAGAGAGAATGTTCAACGGAAGCAAACATGGAATGTTTTCAGTTGTTTGAAGATCTTGGCATTTGCAGCTAAGATTAGTTATGATATTTTCCATGGCTACTCAGTGGAGTATACAACCTATAGGGCATTTGTGGTTGATCAACAGAAGGTGATTGAAAGTCTAAGTGCACATTTCAACAACTCCATGTTCCAAGCTGTTACAGGTGAAATTAATGGTATTGATGATTCATATCTAAGCAGTGGATTGGAAATGTAAAAAATAACTCATTATTTCAATAAATCCAGATAGCAAGGGTAAGGATTTTCAAGAAATCCCAGCATCGGCTTAGGAGGAGCAAAAGAAGGATCAACTAGTCAGACACAACACCTCATTGGAAATCAGAGGACACTAAAGAACATATCTGCTGAGACAAAGGGTTTGATGTCAATGTTATTCCCAGAGTCTAGTTCTTAAGTGATCTAGATGGTGGAGTAATGATTAGCAGGGCTACTGAGTGTAGATGATTATTTCTCTAATTTTCTATCTGAAGAAGAAACTGAGAAAGTTACAAAATTTCTGATAGATGCGGATTGATTGGGAGATTGTAAAGCAAGATGAACTCAATCATTCAGCAAGCAGATTGAGGGAAGCTGGTATCCAAACCAAATGATAATTTTGTAATTGGTACAAGGATAACCAGAAGTCAAACTGAATGACAATGGCATTGTCACGAGGGACAAGGCCAAATTGGATGCTAGGGTATTATCAGGAAGCAATATCTAACAGAAAGCACCAGTAACGAGACTTGAGGATATTATGACATATCAGGCCCCTGTTGCATATTCTACCTGTAATTGGACTCTAGTAAATGTGTACAAGTGCACTCCTGGTTGGTGAGTCAAAGGAAGTAGTCAATGCACAACAGTTCATGGACTTTGCAGTTGCAGATTTATTAGACTATGCATATCTCTTCTTCACAAGCTCACTTCAGGTTGGTATGAACTAGTATACTACTCAAGAAACCGTCAAGAACATGGTATGTCACTCTAACTGAAGCTACAGTTTAATATGAACTAGTAGACTCGTCATATTAATAACTCTCTTATCACTAGGCACAAACATAGTGTTATATATGTGTAGTGATATAATATTCTCAAGATGCCAAAGTGCAAGGTTCCAAGTGGATCCTAGAGAATCCAATCTTATAGCTATTAACAAGATTATTAGATATCTTAAGGGACTATTAACTCTTGGAGTAAAGTACCCTAAAGATATTATGCTTAACATGTTTGGCTATATAGATATATATTACATAGGTTGTAAGAAAGACAGGAGAAGCATCTCTGAAGCTGTCAACTTAGGTGACAGGAGGGGAATCTCAGGAAGCTGTCAACTTCGTGGAAGAAGATTGATTTCTTTTACGATGAGAAACAACTTCAAATCCAACAACTCTGTGGAACACTCTATAACAAGGCACCTTCACACCAGGTATCATTACTTTAGAAAGCATGTCTTTTAGTCAAGGATTCGCTTGTAGAAACATTTATTAAATCACTTGTTAAAGTTAATTTTTCAAGACTGGTTTGTAAGTGTAGGATATCATTCATTGCTTATTAGCTGGAAAACCCATCTATAAGGAATTCTTAATATAAGTTCACAGGTATTAAATCTTCTATATTTAAAGAACTTGTGAATTTATCAGTAATCCAGTACCTCGTACTTAGTGCTACTATCTTGATTATCATGATTACAATGTCATATACATTTGTGGTAGTTAAGTATTATAGCATTAAGTTTGAATATTATTTTAATTGATTTAAATTATTATTGTAGACAATTACATTCCATATAAGTCTCATTATTTGAATTATATTAAAATAACATGCAGCATAGTTATTTGTATCTTGTACGAATAATTGTGATACTTTTAGTATTAGTGATATTATTTAGAATTTTTGTTCTAAGTAATCAATGCTTATTTCTAAAATCACTAATATTGAAAGTTAAAGTATTTTCTAAGTTATGTGTATCAATATTTTATATGCTTAGAAAGTATTTCTAAAATTACTAATTATCCAGAGAGTGATTTCCATGTGTATAACTCATATATTCTATTGGTGATTATTCAAGAATAATTATAAATATTTAAGTGCTAGTATCTAACTCATAGATATTTAGTATTTATTTTGGGTAGTTTGGATTATGGAAATTGAAGCAATTCATTGATTTTATTTGCTCCATAATCCAAACTAACTTAAAGTAAATAAGGAGCATGATTGATTATAACTAAATCTATCAACAGTTGATATCTAGTATATTGATTGTAACTTATGTGTTATAGAACAATTATGAGATTTTGGTTCTCATTAATTTAGCAATGCTTATATCTCAAGAATTTATTGTAATCATAATCATGATTGTAGCATGATTAGTTGTATACTAATTCTTGACTTATATCAGTTAATGATACTTAGTTAAGAGTTTAACTATGAACTAATTGTGAAGTATTAGTATTTGTGGCATTACTTAGAACTCCTCTAAGTTATCATTGCTTATTCTCAGTCACTTATACTAATATAAAAAGTGTAAAATATCTCTTAAAGTACAACTATGGTCAATGAGGATTCTGCTTTATTGGAAGTAACCATATGTTGTCCACTTAGAATAATTTTTATACTTATTTGCAAATTCCTTAACACTTTGATAATATATGTCATACTCAATAGATCAATGTATATGGAACTTATAATATCTTTCTAAGATTGCAAACAAGACAAGGTTGGTTAATGTTGCTTTATTTATCAAACCAATATTGTCTGAGATATTATAGTTGTTAGGAGTTAACAATTACATAGAATATGAAATTGAATGCTAATGTCTACTTGATAGATAATTGGTATTTAATTCATTGATATCTTATTATAATATGTTTGAATTATGATGTTAGACAATTCCATGTCAAATCAGTTTCATGATTTAAATTATATTAAAGTAGGGTGCAATATAATTATTAGTATCTAAATACTTAACAAGTATCAGACAATGATATATTATTAATATTTTGTTGCAGATAATTATAAGATTTTAAGTTCTAGTGAATTTATATGCTTTGCTATATCTGACAGATTCACTATAATTTAAAATTAGCAGCATATTCATTCTTATTAATATTATTTATCAACAAACAATGTTGTTGGTAATAATTTTATAAAGATAGATTATGGACAGTTTGATATGAATGAGAGACTTTACCCTAAGTGATCAATGCTTTTACAAAACCTCATTCATGTTAAAAGACAAATCTTTCTTTCTCTTATTAATAATGCTAGGTCATGAGTCTGTGTCTTTTTCATATTAAAAGACATGATTATTTATATTTTTATGCATAAAAGCAGACTTGTGCACTCAAACAGTTTTAAGAGAAAAATCAAACTTCTTTGTACTTTAGTGATTGCTTATTTCATTAAAATCTTTTTGAAATCACTATTGTACATCATTTCTCTCAAAAGATTAAATATAAAATTTGTATTTATTATAGATCTTAAGTGCATTTTATCTCTATATTTCCATATGCTCTGTGATGCAGGTTCAGCCTCCAATGGCATTCTTTCATTTGATAGTCATGAGGTTGAAAACCCACAACTTCTATCCCAGACTGTAAAGACAAACACATAAACAGATTCAACCAACACTCTCTTACCACTAAAATGAAGTATGAATGAGCGTGAGGGAGAAAGTGCCTTAGTGCACCATATAAGGAAGGTTCTGAAGTCAACCCAGCAGCTCGGTCTCCTACAAAGATGAGTAGTATTTAAACTGAGATAACTGCTAGCCCCCATACATCTTCTCAAAAAGATGTAATGGCAGAAAAGGCATTAAAAAGTTACTAGATTCATCCTCTCAACAGGGTGCGTCTATTGAAATTCGCATATCGGCTAGGGTATCCGATGTAGTGTCACCATCTCAAACATAAATAGTTTTTGATGCACAAGGATAGGTTACACACACAAAGGATGAGTTGACGGAAACAAGAGTTTCGACCATTTTACGGTCAGATTCGATTATTCAAGGTTCTTTAATGGACTAATTGTCTTTACAGATGTTAGGAGAGGATACTGATCCAATAGCCATATGTCAGTGGTCAGTGTCTACCTCCCCAGGCTTAAATGCCCTGGATGCATCCGCGGATAGTGGATTTGACATAGGTGCAGATCGGCAACTTGTTGACAATGATTTAGATTTACCTGATGAGTCACAAGGAAATGTCTTCACAGACGTTAGAAGGAAACTTTGATTTTTATGCTAAATTCTTTGGATCATTGTTTACCTTCCCAGAGTTCAAATCTGGAACCCTAAAAGGGAAACTAGCAACTTGTAGATTATGACTCAGATTCATCTGGCGAGTCTAACGAGGATGGGGATTTGCGAACTCCCATTGCGCCACCGGTGACCTCCTTAAGGATGGCTAAGGTGATTTTCTTTGCAGGTACAGCTGGATTTTGGAGCTATGAGAGGAGTGATACACTTGTGAGAATGAGTGTAAACACGAGTGGAGAGAAAAGTAAAAAACATGTGAGGTACACGAAATAGAATCACACACTCACAGTGAGGAAGAAAGAGAAACACCATATCCCATTCCATATCCCTAAATACTGGTTCTTGATACTTCGTGTCTCGAATCTGTTTATGATTGGAACCTAAATCTTAAGGGCCCAACATTTACATATTGGATTAGAATACTTCGAGACCTAACAAATTAGGAGCTAACAATTGGTAACAATTGGTGATCTCACAGTTGGGAGATATAATGAATTGGAAAGATCGGTGAACATGATGATCAACAATGAAGTCATTCTTGCAGCATTTAAAGGGACATGGTTTGATCAGACTATGACTTGTTATTTCTTTTCCAACCAAGAAAAATATGAGAACTCCTTCAGATAATAACATACATTCCTTCTCTAAAGGGGAGATAAAAGCTTATATAATAGTTTGGAGGATTCCTCAACTAAGGGGGAGAAATAGCAGGGAGGAGGAAAAAGGTAAAGCACATGTACATTACACCACACTAGTGTTGTTTGTAACTACCGTTCCTATTGTACGGGAGAGGTGGTAAACATAAGATGATTTCCTAGTAATCAGAAGAAGTGGTTTGGTTCATCACTATTCTTCATAAAGGGAGAAGTTGTTTTCCAAAAGGGGAGTACCATTGGTTTTTATCTGTGGACCTATTATACGGGAGAGGTGGTAAATGAAGGTGATCTCCTTTAAGCAGTTGATTCTCATAGGGGGAGAAGCAAGAGAGATATGCGCTTCTCAACAGAAAATATGGTTGTACAAAAGAAGCTGATGATGATTACTTCAAGACTGAGAAGTATTATCTGGAAGAGATTTGAAGAACCAAGGAAATGAAGGTGAAACTACTTGAAGAGCAGTTCAGTGCTAGAGGAACAAGCATCTTTCATTTCAGTTACTCAAGAAATCTGGAAATGCAGTATTTGATCCAGAAAATCAGTAGCATTATTTACAAGTCATGTTACTTTACTTTTTCAAGTTGTTAGTTAAGTTATCCTCTTTATTTAATTTTTTTGTTAGGTTTAACAATCAAATAGGGGGAGATTGTTGGTAAGACTGTGTAGCTGTATGAACAGTTATGTGATAACTCAACACGAGAACAACACTAGAACAAGACGGGTTAATAATACTACGTCTACACAAGAAATCGGAAGAAATGAAGACAAGGCAAATACAAAGAATCAGAAGATTAGAAGAAGGCTTAAAGTCTGTTTACAGGTCACTTAAAGAAGTTCATTAATATGATCATCCCTCAGTGAAGAATAAAGGTTAAAGACTTTCAGGATTTCAAAAATGTTGAAGATTCAGTGTATAAGTGTTACAAGAAGATTTATGTGTATTGGCATTGGTTGAAGATAGACAGTGTATGAAGTATAGGAATCTGAAGAATTGAAGATAGGGTATAGATAGAGGTTAAGGAAGACAACTGCAGTCTTGAATTTATACTCACTGACAGGAGTTCATTTATATGTTCAAGCGTCGGTGAAGAACAGTGAATGAAGTATTCAAGATTGTAGTAGCAATGAAGACGTTGTCTAAAGCAACAGAAAGGATTCCAGTGAAAGTACAGTTTTTTATTGACAGTCAGTGTCCGAAGCAATAAAGTTGTTGCAAGCTTAACAATTTAATCAAGGCTATAATACGAAGACCTGAATCGGGGTTAGTTGTCTGTGAACTAGGCCAGTTGCACTACGCGTCAACAGCTCGTGAAAGGAATCTGGGTATTATTTTTAGAAGAATTGTTAAGTTGAGGAACGTACTTGGATTGAACGTTTATCTGTTAAAGTATGATAAGAGGTGCGCAGGTATACAGCTAAGCGGCTCGAGGGATTGGCGAAGCTCAAAGTTTAATTGTTAAATTAAATAAATTTATTTAATGGACTTTAATATAATTTATTTAATAAACTTAAAATAATTTATTTTATAAACTTTAAATAAGTTTATTTTATAAATCTAAATTAGTTTATTTATATAAGTTAAATTTAAGTTTATTTTGTAAATTAATTTAGTTACAATTTAAACTTAAATAAAAAGAAAAAGGAAAACAAAAAAAAAGAAAAAGAAAAGAAAAGAAAAATAAATGAAAAAGAAAAAGAAAATATAAAAAGAAAACCAAATGAAAGAAAAACAAAAAGAAAACAAAAAAAGGAAAAAGGAAAAAGAAAAAAGAAAAAAGAAACCAAAAGAAAAATGAAATAAACAAAAAGCAACCATCATGGTCGCAAGTTAGATTAGTAAAAGAAAATGAGTACAAGTTCTGTACTTGTATAAGTCGCAAGTTGGTGATTACTTAGTCGCAAGTTGGTGGAATAAAAGGAAACCCCTCCTGAGTCGCAGGTTAAGCTTTTGTTTTAAGTTTTTGTAAATAAAAACTATGTGTCCATCTCCCTGTGGTCGCCAGTTACAAACTCTCTCCTCAACCACACATTTATTGGATATAAGTCTACACAACAGAAGCAGAAAAATTCACTTGTGATGTTCATCTTCTTCTCCAAAAAGAGAGCTGGTGAAAAACAAGCAGCAAAGAAAATACAGAGAAGCTCAGGAAAATTATATGCCCGTTTAACTTCTCACCGGAGTAACGTTATAATACCCGATTTACCTCGTGTATATTCATAGAGGCATTATAATCGTTACCCGGTAATTAAATCCTAGTACAAACAAAAGCTAGAACATTGTATAGGATTTAATTTGTTGATCTTTGTAGAAGTTAGGAACTTTGTTGTTCTTAGATTGTAGCCGGTTAATTTATTTACCGGAGTGTAGTAACACCCCTCGCGGATTTATATACGCATATATATATATATATATATATATATATATATATATATATATATTTCCCCGAATATCTTGTGTTCCTTGTTTTATTGTTCCAAACACTATTCCTCTCAAAAACACGGAACCACTAACCGAGCACTAAATTTTATATCCGTAAAAGATTCGAAAGAATTTTTTAATTTAGTGATTATCGTATTCAACCCCTCCTTCTACGATATTTTGAGACCTAACATATTTTTATTTGAATAATTATATATAATCTTATATCATATACATACTAATAATTGTTGTCTTATATTTATGATTTTAATCGAAGAGCACTTAATAAAAATATTGTATCAATATTGAACAAATACGTAATATATATTTTGTTTTTCGTATATGTGTATACATGATCATTAAATATTTTAAATTTAATTTTTTTTCTTATAATTGTATACATGATCATTCAATTTTATTAAACATTTATTATATATAATATCGTAAATTTTAATATAACATTTATTTTAAAAAGTATGAGACCGTAACATAATTATTTTATATGTAAAATATCGATTAGTATTTTTATTTTAGTAGTAACTTAATTTTTTTTTAAATATGTAGGTAACTTAATTAGCAGATATAAAAAAATATTATTAAAAAGGTTATATCATAACTCTAACGCGACAGTTGCATATTAAGTGTATGGTTACTAATACCAAAGATATATTGGCAATAATGTTATTGGAGTGTGCAGTTTCAATTCCAATTAACAGTATTTTTTAAACATACAGTTAAATTCAGGTTCAATTCCAATTAACAGTATTTTTTAAACATACGGTTAAATTTCACTGGTAATTAAAAGTCTCACCAATATTATGTCCATATTTTTTATTATATATAGAAGAGATTACATACTCAACTAAGTCATGTGAGTAAATAAATGATTTTTCATATTATTACATTAGAGCTATTTTTGTAATTGCAGAAATTGATTAAATATTTATCGTTTTGTCATTAAAAATATGTTATATACTAATATAACTCCCCTAATTATGTAATTAAGTACATTTTTGTCTTTAAATTATATTGTATAAATATATGATAATTATATATAAATAAAAAATAAAATAATCACACATGATAATTATATATAAAATTTTAGTTAAATAAATTTCTATTAATGTCCTGGTTAATTTTTTTAATTACTACCTGATTAATACACTAACATGTGTGATTAAGTCTGATTTCCGATTTTAAGACACCAATAACGAACATGTAATGCATGTACAAATATGGAAAATGCTAAAAATCCCAAATTTTTACACCGAAAAATTCCGCAAATCTGATGTGTCATATGAATATTTGGCAACTTTCCTAATAATAATATAAGACATAACGTACATTTATATGGCCCACTAATCAAAATCAGCCATGTGTCAGTCATATTATTTGATAAATTATTTTGGAAAGATATTTGGATACTTAACACTACTTTACAAATATTATCTTTGTATATCATTTCCAATCTATATACATCATATATTTTCAAAACCGAAATCGCATGTGTGTGATTTTGTGAAGCATGATTAAATTGTTTGGGACATAAATTGGCTACAATATATACACGCCACGTGTCAACGTTACGTTACTAGGTAGTGCATGCATGTACTGATCTATGGTATAATTATAGGAACCCTGACAATATAAATTAACTTTTGGTTCTAGTGGGAAACAATGTAATTGATTAGCGGAAATGCTCGCATCTTCAATCAATTGGTTAAGAACACAACTAGTCGGACAAAAGAGTTTATACAGATTGTTTCTTCTTCCCAGCGTAGATTTTACAGTATTGGTTAAATTGATTAGCCAAGATTTTAAATTATTTAATAACAAAATTATTCGGACATAAGGAGACTATAGATTTTATTTTTTGTCAACCCAGTGTTCTTATCAGTCTAAAAGTAATCTTCCTCAGAGTTTATAATAATAATTCACCGTCATGATTTCGTTTTTAAATTTGAGCGTTTGCTTGAATTGAAACTGTGACCTCAAATAAGTAAAATTAAAATTTAAAATCCGGATTTCAATCCAGTGAATTTTGCAGGATTTTAAAGTATTTTTGCAGAATTTTAAAGTACCTTCCTAAATTTACAATGGTGAAAGACATAGAAATACATTTCTATCGAGTTGAATAAATTTTCACAGCTCAACTAGATTGACAAGTAGGAGTCGAGGAATACATCTATCATCATCACCGTCGGGCACCACTAATCACGATCAATCAACTCTAGCACCACGGAAGGATCGAGACGAGAGCAATATGATAAATTTGATTGATTTAGAGTGTGTGCATGTACAATATATGAGCGTGTAACTATGATAGGTGGATAATTCGAGTAGAGAGAGGGAAAGAACAAGTTTCTTGTGCAACATAATGAGGTGATGGACATGAAGAAGAGGCTAGGGTTTATCAGGTAATGTAACAGACAGAAGGATTATTAGACGCAAACAAATTGTGAATAAAATGGAGGCAAAGCTTTTCCCTTCACTCACTTTGCACTTGTTATCTGTCTGGCATAATGCCCTGTTCTCCAATTTTCAAGTTTTTTGTTCTTCAATTTTCTAAAATTTTCTCACTTTTCTATTTCTAAGAAAATTATTGAAAAATGAGAAAACATGTTCCAAATTAACTTAAGTAAAAAAGTAGAAAATATATAAAACTTTTTAATTTGAAATATATAATTTTTTATGTAATCAATGAATAATTATAAATAATGTTATTGTCAACAAAATTATATTTTGAAAACTTGTTTTTAAATTATTTAATTATATTTATATAGTTTTCAATATTTGTATTATATATCAACTTTTATGTATTATTATATTAACAATTTATTTGTGATTACTTTATTAATATAAAACTTTTAAATCTCATGTGAGTTTGTTTTGTCTTTATTTTAAAACAAGTGTATTAATATTAATAATATTAATTGTATTACTATTAATAATATTCATGTATTTCCATAACAAAAGCAATATAATAATATATTATGCATATCTTATATAAAAAGGTAATAAAAATGTAGTGAATTTGTGTATATTAGGGTTAGAACGTGGATATTAGATTATAAAGTGGGTGTTTTCTGTTTTCTTAGATTAGAAAACTGAGTTTTTCCATTCCTAGTTATAATTTAGAAAACTGTGTTTTCTATTTTTCTAGTTTTCATTTTAGAAAATATGTAAGTTGAATACATTTTCAAATTTTTATATTTTCTAAGAAAAGTTTTCTAGAAAACTAATGAAGTAAACAGCCCATTAATTTCTCAAAAATTAGAGCTATCAACCTCATAGAAGATCGATTTCTGGCCACTTATAAGCCCGTAACAAGTTTATTTAATGTTTATTTATCGATCCAACTTATAAATTAAATTTATAGTTGATAAGTTAAATGTTATTAACAACGTATTTTTTTCTAAAACTTATTTTAATTTTTTGCTTTTTCATTACCTTTTGTTTCAAAATATATATTTTCATGTATTAATCTAATATAAAATTCACGAATTAAGATAATTATATTTAAAAACTATTTATTTTAATTTATTTAAATAAAAAATATCCCGATTTATAAATAAAATTATTCAAACACTTATTTATATATTTATATACTTATCGTGTAAGTTCGACTATTCATTTCAAGTTATAAATAAATTACTTATTTTAAAAAAAATTCATAACTCAAATCAAACAAGTTAGGATGGGTTACAATTATATGTGTCCATTAGTGCAAATTTTCATCAAGTTTGAACTTAATCTAGGTTGTATTAATGTATAATAAATTTTGAACGCATGAATGATTGTAGGTCTTTCCGCACTTTTTTGTGTTTGTGTGTTTGTGACGCACTTTTTTGTGTTTGTGGTTGTTTCAAAATTATGGGACACATATTTGACTTCCTAATAAATACGGAGAGAGTGATAGATATTTTTGTGTTTGGGTTAATCATAACCTAATACTATTTTTTAATTTTATCTAACCCTAAGATTAAAATAATTATTTATTTATAAAATGAATTATGATTTATCATAATTGATAGAGAAAATAATCCTCTCATGCAACGAATGTATAATAAACCTTAGTGAGAATTCAAATTTATTTATTGAATTTATTTCTTTTTCAAATTTGAAAATACAGCATATTCGTGAGCAGATACATATATACATCAAGTTAAATATGAAGCTATACTAGTACTTTTTAACAAGTTTTTAAAAATTAATCATAGTGAAAAAATAGGTTAAAATAACTATATATATAATTAAATTTAAAATTAATTTTCTTTCACAAACTTTAAGTGTTAATATTTTGTAAAGGTTATATATAATTAATTTCATTAAAATCATTTTGATTATTTTTTAAGAAAAATATAAAACCGTTCAAAATAATAATGGAAACAAATTTGACTCTAAATTTTATGTTTAAATACTCTGATGATTAATTTTAGAATTTTTTAAAATTCTATAATAAAATATAAAAAATTATCTAAAACTCAATATATATTACAAGGTTCTTTCTTAATAATGATATATATGTTTCAAAAAATAAATTAAAATAATGATATATAAAATCGGGGACGTAAACCATAATGATTTTTGTGCAACCCCTAAACATTAGATACATATATCACGTGTACATATACGGACGCAGTGCTTCTATATCCTTTAGAGTAAATTAGATATTGTAAGGTTACCAGATCCATGCATATAGTGTCAATGCATAAAGTGTAATCAGTTAAAAAAATTAACATTATTAGTGTTTAAAATGTTCACAATAAATTATAATTTATTATTAAAATTAAAAAGTTAAATTTTAAGAAATTTAAGAAACTAAAATTATAATCAATTAATTTGTATGCATAAATTTATTTTAAGAAAATCATTGGTTGGGTCTTGTGAAATGCAGGTGTATTTGATCTAGAGAAAATTATTTTTTAAATAAAGTAACTTACACGTGCAAATTTATTAATTCTTTTGAATTAATTTTATTTTATACTGCAATTATTTTTGTTTATAATTACCAAAAAATAAAAATATTTGTAATTTAGAAAAAGCTAACTCTTAAATTTTTAAGTTATGTAAATGAAAATAATTTAATGATAAACTATAATTTATTTAAAATTTTATTCTGAAAGAAAAATATATTCTAGTATACAAAATGTTGGATATGAACTTGAGGTATACAAAGTATATAATTGATATACTCCTGGTCAGAAAGATGCAACTTACTCAAATTATTTATCACATGTGAGTTAAACTAGCTCTCAACCACATTTTGCTAGTGTGAGCTGTAACCTCTAATCAAGAGCCACGTACATATGCTAAATTCGTAGTGAGCTAATTTCTGACCAAAGTGACCAAGTCATATCAGTCACCAAGTGCAAGGATAAGTGACTTTGCCTCCCACTAAATAGTTCGGTGTAGAGTTGTTCACAAATCGAGCCGAACGAGTTTTGATCGAATCGAGTCGAGCTTTCATTTTTTTCTGACGAGCCGAGCCGAGCTTTCTTAACGAACAAAAACCCAGGTTCGAGCTCGAGCTCGTTAACGAACGAGCCGAACACGAGCTTTTATCGAACAAAATCGAGTCGAGTCGAACCGAGCCCAAACACGAGCCGAACACGAGCTTTCTCCATTAGAACGAGCCGAGCCGAGCCGAACTAAATTAAAAAAATCTGGTCAAAACACTGGTTGACTGTTAAAATAACGAACCAAATACTTTTATTTTTTTCTAAAAATTTTGTCATATCACTAAAATATATTGATTTTAACATCTATACGGTTGGATCATTCATAAATATTTTTAAAAAAATCGAAACATTAATAAGATACTAAACACTAGTTACAAGTACAGGTTGACTGTTAAAATAACAAATCAAATTCATTTATTTTTTTCTAATTTTTTGTCATATCACTAAAATATATAGATTTTAACATCTATACGGTTGGATCATCTTTAAATATTTTTAAAAATATCAAAAAATGAATACGAGACTAAACACTAGTTACATGTATATGTCAAAACACCGGTTGACTGTTAAAATAACAAATCAAATATATTTATTTTTTCTAAAAACAATTTCATATCACTGAAATATATATATATATTAACATCCGTATTGTTGAATCATTCATAAATATTTTTAAAAAAATTGAAACATTAATATGAGACTAAACACTAGTTACAAGTACTGTTCAAATAATTGGTTGATTGTCAAAATAACAAACAAAATAAATTTATTTTTTTCTAAAATTTTTATCATGACACTAAAATATATAGATATTAACATCTGTACGGTTGAATAATCTATAAATATTTTAAAAAAAATCAAAACATTAATACGAGACTAAACACTAGTTACAAGTACATGTCAAAACACCGGTTGAATGTTAAAATAACAAACCAAATACATTTATTTTTTTCTAAAAATTTTGTCATGTCACTAAAATATATAGATCCTAACATCCGTACGGTTGGATCATTCATAAATATTTTTTAAAAAATTGAAACATTAATACGAGACTAAACACTAGTTACAAGTAGTGTTCAAACAATTGGTTGATTGTCAAAATAACAAACAAAATAAATTTATTTTTTTTTCTAAAATTTTTATCATGTCACTAAAATATATAGATATTAACATCCGTACGGTTGGATCATTCATAAAGATTTAATAAAAAATTGAAACATTAATATGAGACTAAACACTAGTTACAAGTAGTGTTCAAACAATTGGTTGAATGTCAAAATAACAAACAAAATAAATTTATTTTTTTCTAAAATTTTTATTATGTCACTAAAATATATAGATATTAACATCCGTACGGTTGGATCATTCATAAATATTTAAAAAATCGAAACACCAATCAGGAAATAAATACTAGTTACAAGTAATAGTTAAATCACTTATTAATTATTAAAATATCAAATTAAAAAATTTATTTCAATATCTAATTTTTTTCAAAATATAGTTTGACATTCGTATAATTCAATAATTGAAAAAATATTTATAAAAAATCTGAATAAAATTCATAATAATTAAATATATAAAAAATAATTTTTTTTAATTTTTTTGAGCCGATCCTAGCCGAGCTCGAGCCGAACCGAGCCGAGCTCGAGCCGAACCGAGCCGAGCTCGAGCTGAACATGCCAAAAGCTCGGCTCGAGCTCGTTTTGTTAACGAACACATTTTTGTGTTCGAGCTCGAACTCGAACCCTTAACGAGCCGAGCCGAACCGAACCGAGACTTTAACGAGCCGAGCTCGAGCTTGTTCGCGAACAGCTTGGTTCGCGAACGGCTCTAGTTCTGTGGACCATTTAAAATGTCTTCTCATATTTATTAGGTGCGTCTGATGCAGAATAAATTTCTCTTTGTGAAATTCGCAAAAAAAAGTGTAAATTTGATACACAACATACATATGGTAGCCTATAACAAAACAAGAGGAGAAGATACTTGACAAAGGATGATAACAAACAAGAATAACATCCAAAGCTCCTCCAACCATCAAATATCATTCTTGTGGGTAAGTTAGCAAGTTCCTTCTAACCCTCCTGGCCACAATTTATATATATCTACCGAAAATGAGAATAATAAATGTGTGGGTACATGTATAAGCTTAGTGATGTCTGAAAAAGATTGGTTATGGAGTGTAATGCTCCGTTTAAAGACGAAGATTTGAAAGAGATGGGAATGAAATGGACGATCATGAGCGAAGATTAGTTGCCAACACAACTGATGCAAGAATGTCAAAGAAAATCGAGATGATGGAAATTAGTACGACATTATGAATTTGACAACGTACATCAAAAAAACTATTTTCCAAAAGATTTAGTACAAATTTCTCCAAAAAGTTTTTCCACCGGTACGTAGATCTTCAAAAATTGATTAGTACTCTTAGATTTTACTACTCTCTTAATACTACGTCTGGCATTACTCTTCCGATAATTGTCACCTTTTTAGATGATTCTACTAAACGTACTTCACATGGTCTTGCTGGAAGAAGAGAGTTTATGAAGTCGAACTTGAGGCGAGCTCGAAAAACTTCGTCCGAAAAATATGTTTAAATTTGGGTTTGATAACGAGTTCTAACCAAGTCGAGTTCGAGCCGCTTTGTTTAAATTACAACCATCCTCTTATATCCTTTTCATATACATATTGGTAGTCATTAATTAACCAATACATAAATTAACAAAATAAGTTGACACCACGTCACCTCACACACTGTCATTTAGCATATCTTATTGACATTCTTACAAATTCAAAATAAAACAAACAAGATTGTCATGTCACGATACAGTTAATTCTCCGTTGACACCCCTGAGAGCCTTCTGAGACATTACTTCGCTGCAAATTTCATAAAAATTGAGTCACGGAAAATATAACATGTTCCCGAAGATGGTGAGATCCTACTTTAGATATGGGCTAACAAAGTCAGGCCTGCTCATCATTTTGTATGTATGTGACTGTAATGGTACGTTGGTCCTAGATTTTGTCACTTCCCACGTTCTCAATAATGCCAACTAAATTTCCCTTGTCTCATTTCATTAACATGGAAATCATGGACCTGAGAGACAGAGTAAAATATGTTGAGTTGTAGTACATGTTTGAGTAGACTCCAGCTATGAGAGAGTGAGAGGCAAAATATATGAAATGGGATTGGCCAGATTCTTGCAAATATACATACATACATACATGACCCACTCTTATATGAAAGCTTAAAAGCATCTACTCAGTGGGCTCTGCAAAGCAGGCCAGTGAGGCCACAACCCCAAGTAACCAAATAGAAATGCCCCTTCCATTAGGGGTCACCCAACTAGTACTATATTAGCCTTCCAAGCATGTGCCCTCTGTCTCAATTCAATCTATCTAGCAGATTCAATGATCAAGAGTCAGAAATAAGCAAATTGTATTAGTAAAAGTACGGCTATTAGTTACTAATTTGAAACTTCAAATAGGATCTCAAGATTAAGGGATTCGGTGTCAGTTCATTGCTAGTTTTTATCCCCGATTTGTTTCCTTGATCATTGCACTGTGTGGTGTATTATTATATATGTTATTTACAGAAGTATGTTGTTTTCGGAAGTGGTCACCAAATCAAAATAGCGAAAACAATGCAATTAAAATTGTACATAGTGTTGTATAAACGGTAACAATAACAAGCACATCTATGAGTTAACCATGTTTTCACTAGTGTTATCAAACACAGCTCCAAATGCAAACCAGCAACTACTTTGTAAGTTGTAACATACCTACTTGTTCATCACAGTTATGTATAATCTTACACAACTAGTTTCTTCTTCGAATAAAGTTGTAGGTTTTAAATCTTTCTTAATTTTCCAAAATGTGTGATCTGAAACAAGTCTGCGTTTTAGTTAGACACTAAAAGCACCACTCCAGAATTTCTGTTAGTACCAAACTTGGGCAACAAATTCCTATCAAGTTAAGATAGATTCTCTGAAGGTATCATATTACAAAACTCTAAAGCAAACCCAAAATCCAAATAGAAGATATTGTATATGTAGCTGGAAGTGTGACCATTAATTAAACAACTAGGTATACATTCTTCCATTAACTGCACCGGAGGTCTGAACTTGGCCATAAGTTGTACACACACCCACAAGGTTTCTAAAACTAGTGTAACTTTCAATGGAGGACCACCAAAGATCCGGACCACTGCATCCCCACATCGCCCTGACCATCCCTTTACCATCAAGACAACACACACACAGGGTCACGCTAGTCTACAAACTTCTTAATTCAATTTACAATAACAATTATTAAAAAAAAATAAACCTGAAATTTTGGTAGTAATAAATAAAAAAAAAAATACTGAATTTTCAAATATGATTTACTTAAAACACTTTTACTGTTTACTTGGCTTGCACAAACATGATTCTTTTTGAATGTGAGCCTATATATATGGTATGTATGTGTGCATGTGTGTATGTAAACAGGTAAGGATAATTCAATAACAGACACATTATAGTCTCTATACTTCAGTCTTTAATTAGTTATCTATGATCTGTGCCTTCCTCATGTTTGACTCAAACACTAGTCGTGGCACATTTCGGGCTGCTAATTAACAGTGAGTTGCACCAACTCACGAGAATATTATGTATTCCTTTGATGAAAGGAAATTAAGATTACAAACTAGTTGGATACTGTGGCTGCTCTTTAAATAACTTATTTGTTTGGATGGTGTAGATAACTTAGCAATATAATATATTAAAAATCATATAATTAATCATAACCATAATCACAATCGTAATAATAATGATAACAATAACAGTAACAATAACAATAACAACAGTGATATAACATCTATCCTGTCATTCTTCATCTATGCATATGCTTGACATATATTTAAAGAAAATGCCGAGGTCCAGCAGAAAGACACACGAATGTAAAAGCAAAAAGCTGAACTATGATCAATATGTAATAGCACATTATACATAAGATCAGTAGTAGTAAACATTTTGTTACATGTTTCTTGGCTGCCTATTGCAATATTAATTTTATAATATATAGCTTCCGACTTGTAGAAGTTGGATTACTTAATCATCTGAAAAACAAACTGTATAAGACTTTCGTGATTGTTTTATTAAAGTCAATCAAACCACACATGAAAAATGAAGATTAGTACTTTAAGACCACTTTATTAGATTTCTTTTCTTTGTGGTTGCAGCACAAATGTTTAATACATATTGCTGAGTATCCTTGTTGTATTAAACCCCCTTTTGAAGTGTAGGACTTCCCCTCTCATGCCTGTCTCTATCTTATTGTATGATTTCTGAATTATAATTTGAAACCATATGTAAAATATAATGCGACACCATGCAGAACGACTGGGCGCTCAGTGCTCATAGGAGATCCAATATGTAGGACATAAATCTAAAGTGTAGGAAATCTTAGCTACGGAGATTATTAGATGAACCAACCAACTGCAAAACCTTCCCGTGTGTGGAAGTTTGTGAGAGAGATTAGGGGTTAAACCCCACATAATATTTTCACATGTAATGCTCGTGCTATATAATTAAATTTCTACCTTGATAATATGGATTTTTTCATTGATATTTTTACATGCATATATGCCTCCACAATCTATACAGACCAGTGCATTATTACATACTTCAGTATCAGTATATAAGCATTTATGTATACTTTTGCATCGCAAATTGTATCTATTATGTATTTAGTTAATGTTGTATATTTATATAGTGAATCATGCAGGCTTGCAGTAGAGCCTATTCAATATAGTACGTGTGCACATTATTATTCCACCTCATTTCCAAAATATGTTATTCTTCACATTGTAAAAATACCTGTCCCCACCATGCACTATAGACTTGTATGGATAAACTCTTGAAGATGCCAATGGGTCATATTCTGGGTCTACCCTCACATTCTTACAAAGCGAAATAGAACATTGTTCAGGCAGGTTGCAAATCTTTTCCACCTGTAATCATTTATGTCACAGAACTTCAATTTAGCAAATGACATATCATTTTTACTGAGACATTATACAAGTAGACTCTATAGTAGGGGAAACGGGTAACAGTCATATTAGGATCATCTACCACATCAGTTAAGCAATCAGAAAATAGTCGGTCATATCAAATCTGCTTATGATGAAAGGATGAGGTAAGAATCGCATGCCCTGGAGAGGAGGGGAAGAACAGAATGGAGGGAGGGACCTTAAGATATAAGACAGGAATCCATTTCATACATATGGTTAAGAATTAAGTACAATAAACCATCAATCTCATTAGTAAAGATAGATATTTTAAACAGGTAGTTTTTTATACTTAAGAGAAACCTCTAAATAATGCTAACTTTCGGCAAACTCTTATTGGTCCACGTGGCACGAAACAGAACTCTGACAAGCCTCCTAATCTTAATACAACAGTTGCCTGGTCTAATATTAGATTTTTGAAATGATAACACCAAATAATTTTACTCAAAATCTGTTACACAACTCCACAAGTAAGGATGATGGAGCTACCACCATCAGCACCCAAAGAAGAACCATATTTCATTCTCACTCTTGGAGCTTGCCTTTGCATATTAGCACTAAAGATAGCTAGTTCCCTGTATTTTGCCACATCGACTACCAGTTCATCTTACATTGTCCAGTCTAGTTTTTGTTTAGTCCATATATACCTTACTAAAGAATCCTGTTTCAAAACTTTCCACTCTCTTTTCAAACCTTAATGATGGACTAGTGGCATAAACTTTCCAGAAATGTCCAAAGCATATTTTAAAGATAAAATCATAAGAAAGGAAAAGTACGGGAATGAGCCATCTATACTTGTGACATACTCCGGATTTCTCCTATATAAATCAGGTTCTCTGAGATACTTGCCTTACCACTCATAAAATAGTAGTAACAAACTAGTTCAGCACAAAATGTCATTTTCCAGCACCAAAACCTTTTTACAAAAGTTCTGTCTTGACGAGTTCCAAAGGGATATAGGTTCTCATGGAGGTGTCTTCTCTAAGGATCTTCTCCCATCTCTTGGATCCAGTATCAACCAAGCAACCAGACTTCCAAAGTATATAATTTCCCCATTCAGTCCTCTTTACAGGTGATAACCATGATCCTGTCTTTCAGCAAGGTAATGTATAACACATATATTCCATGTTACTCATCTTATCTTCTTCGTTTCAGGGCCTGGGAGATGTTTTTAGTTATCCTAGTCATATATTCAGCTTGGCTCTGCCCATTTGAATTTGCATTTCTGACTTACAAGCAGAACCCACTTTTTATTTTTGACAACATTGTCAATGCTTTCTTTGCTATTGATATCATTCTCACCTTCTTTGTGGCATATGTTGATAGCCAGTCTTATCTTCTAGTCTATGAACCCAAGAAAATATCCATCAGGTAGATGTGCAGCATTTGATTATACCGTCAAATCTTGCTAAGATGCCTTAATTTTAAGGTGACCACTAACTCTTAATAATACTGACCTGTATACAGGTACATATCTACCTGGTTTATCTTTGATGTCTGCTCAACTGCCCCATTACAGCCTCTAAGTCTCCTGCTAACAGATCATAGAAGTGTTCTGAGCTTCAAAGTTCTGAACATGCTCAGACTATGGCGTCTAAGGCGAGTCAGTTGCCTGTTTGCGAGGTCAATTATTTTATTTAAACTATGTTGGTTTCCTACATAACGTTTTATAAATTTTATTGGCCAAACCAAAATTTATACCAAACAGGTTTGCTTTCCTTCAGACTTGAAAAGGACATCAGATTCAACTATTTCTGGATTCGATGCACAAAGCTCATCTCAGTAAGCACTAAAAGATTCAACTAATTCCTTTGAAGGGATAGACCTGGGTCACAAAAGATGTTAAATATGCATGATTTAATTTCTTTAATTTCTGAATGGCAGGTGACTTTATTTGCAGTTCACTGTGCTGGATGCTTTAACTACTTGATTGCCGATAGATACCCCAATCCAGAAAGAACATGGATTGGTTCGGTCAACCAAAAGTTCAAGGAAGAAAACCTATGGGAACGATATGTTATCTCCATTTATTGGTCGATAGTAACACTAACTACAACAGGCTATGGTGACTTGCATGCTGAGAACACAAGAGAGATGCTGTTTGATATCTTCTACATGCTATTCAATCTGGGATTGACATCGTACCTCATTGGGAACATGACAAATCTTGTTGTTCACTGGACCAGCTGCACTAGAGATTTTGTATGCCCTTATACACCTCTATCTTCTCTTTGCAAAGAATAATTTCTTAATCTGCATAAAAAATTAATTTGCTTTATTTACCAAGTAGATAAAAGATATAAGAACAAGTGAAGTCCCAAAACAATGAAAAGTTTCTATTAAATATATATCGATGCCGATATACACTACAATACTTTCAAAAACCAGAGTCATTTCTTAACAAATGATATTATAACTGGGGACAAATCAACATTTTTATATCAACTTTAGTTCCCTAGAAATTGTAGACAGAAATTTGAACCCTGTTGCCATAGCAGTAAACACACACATCACTGTTTTGGAATGTCCCTGTCATTTTTTAATAGGTCAAATACCTTTTTTTGTCAGGTATGGGGCAAGTACTTTAAGACTGTAGATAAAATTTTAAAAATCTACCAGCATGTAGAATTCTAAGAGTTACACATACAAAGTTCTTTTTCTTGTTCAAACAAATTAATTTGTGCAATACTTGTGCTTGGTGCTGCAGAGGGATACCATCAGAGCTGCTTCAGAATTTGCAAAACGGAACCAATTACCAGCTACTATTAAGAATCAAATTTTGTCACACATCTGTCTCAAATTCAGAACAGAGGGATTAAAACAGCAAGAGACCATGAATAGTCTGCCAAAAGCAATACGCTTAAGCATCGCACATCATCTCTTTTTTCCAATTATTCAGAATGCCCCGCTTTTTCAAGGAGTTTCTGCTGACTACTTATTTCAACTGGTATTACTTTTCTGTCTAACCTATTCCTTTTTTTCGTAGTACCCAATAAAATGAGGTTCTTTCAATGCATAATTGGTATATTGCTACAGCGAGGTTCTAACACGAGGTACTCTTTGACTAAAAGGCTACTGAAATAGAAGCCGAGTATTTCCCACCAAAGGAAGCTGTGATTCTACAAAATGAGGCTCCAACAGATTTGTACATTATAGTATCAGGAGCAGTGGTTAGTGAGCTTCTTACACATCATGCTTAGTATCTTTAAATCATTTAATCTGTTGCTGACATGGTGAAATTGTCATGGCAGGAATTGATTAGAAAAAGTAACGGTCATGATCAAGTACGTAATCTCCGATAAGTACATTTAATATTTATAGAGAATTTAGCAATTGATCGTAATATATATTCCCAACATACCTGCAGGTCCTCCGCAAGGCAATTCCGGGGGATGTGTTCGGAGAACTAGGGGTTTTGTGCCACAGGCCACAACCATTCACCGCCCGAACTACTGAAATTTCGCAAATACTTAGACTGAGTGGACCTGCTGTAATGGGCATTATACAGGCAAATGCTCAAGTAGGGCAAATAATTATGAACAATTTTTATCAGGTAAGAACTAAATATAAAACTTTACAAGGATGGCTATGTAGCTATGCTCTTTTCTGATCATATTGATTTTTCCATTTCGGAACAATAGGAAATGGGAGGAATTGAAAGAAGTGGTTATAAACAGCACAATCGTCTGAGATCAGACTTCAGTCAGGGGCTAGATGGTCAATCAGAAGGAGAAAATCACTCTTATGACACAAAAGATGTTTCTAATGAAGACCCAATGCCTCAAGATTCAAAGAATTCAGAAATTGAACAGAAGGAACAAACAGGATGTTCGAGCACTTTCCGTACATACAGGATGGATGTGAAGTCAACAGAAGATGACCAGACAGCTCTACATGTTGCTTTTTGCAAGGGGAAGCTTGGCAGTACAAGGACGTTTTTGGAAGGTAAATTTAGTAAGAATAAGCCAGATGCCAAAGAGTGGACACCAGCTCTAGCAGAACAGGAAGGAAGCAAATCTATTGACGACCTTGTACAAAATTATGAAATTAAAAGCTTAACAGATGAACACAAGGTAGATGTTCTTACAGATACATCAGAAATTACCCAGGGTGACAGATTTAAACCAACATCAAATGGGCCAATCAGTTATCTCAAACCATATGTTAAAAATTCTATATCATTTGGCTCAACTAGTTCGAGCCATGCCACTGATGCTGAAGTTGTTAAATTTAATAGGAGAGTCACCATTCACATGAAGTTTCTAAAGAAGGATGCACTACCAAAGAAGCCTGGGAAGTTAATAATCCTACCTGATTCCATAGAAGAGCTATTTCAAATTGCAGGTAAGCTTTTCTTCGAGCATTAATACAATAAACCTGAAACTGCAGATAGAAATCCATTAGTTTGATTTAATATCTTGCACCCTTTCAACTGCAGGCCAGAAGTTTGGAGGGTATAATATAAGAAAAGTTGTAAATTCAGAGAATGCAGAGATAGATGATTTAGGTATCATCCGTGATGGAGACCATTTGTTTCTCATACCAGAGATTTATGAAAGAGTTTAATATTATACTAATTAAAGCATGTATAAAAATGCAAAGAGATCTTCAGTCGTTCAAGCAACATTACAATAGAATCTTGTAAAAAAATGTTTGCCGCCATATTACATCTATATATCAAATCAGGCTCCGAGGAGACAGGCATCATACTGCCAAGTGGAAAAGAAAATATAATCAGACTATACAAAGTTGCTCCAAAGCACTCCCAACAGATGATATCAATATTTGATGCCAGACTCAGCAGAATAAACAAAACACATATGCAACACTGCAATCAAACTTGTCACAAAATGTATCATTTCCTCGTAGAGTCTTCTAATTGGATAAAGGATGAGCTTCAGCATTAAAACAAACTCATCTTATGTAATAATTTCATATTTCCAAACAAAAAGCATAAATTCTTGGGTTTTTCATGCAAAAATAAGGATATTGTGAACATACAATATCCTTTTTGACTAATATCTAACTATCTAATTATATTATTACAGACAACTATTTATCAACTTTATACATATCAACTTATAACATAATAAAAGGTCAATTCACAGTGTACACATAATCAATATACGAGATAATGCGAAACTCGAAGACTAGAAAGAATACATATTCGATTTAAGAAGCTCAAAATATGAAACTAGCCACATTTCTATACATATCTACAATGACAATGAGAAATACAAGTAAATGAACACACACTGATATATATGTATATAGACTAGTCAATGTGCCCACTACATTAAGGCATTATAAAAATGGTAAAATTTAATATAAAATTATTATAATAATTGAATAACTTGAGAGAGTGTTCAATTCAATATAATAATTAAAAAACTTTGCAAAATGCTTCATATAACTCTTATGTAATTGAAATGACTATAATTAGACCTGGCAAATTATTCAAGTTATGTAGTTTATATCGTATATTTTTGTATTTCGTGTACTTTAATTTTGTATCATTTCGTGTCATATTTTTGTATATATATATAAGAATATATATTTTTTAAAATATATATAATATTAAAATAATATTTTTTAAATTTATGTTTGAATAAAAATATATAATTAAAACTCTAATTTACAAAAAGAAAATTTTAAATTTATTATTTTAAGTATGTTATCATTGAACTAAGAAGTTTGTGCACAAAAATCAAAGGACATATAAGAAAATAGAGGGAATATTAATAATACCTAAAAGTGCTATTTAAATTATTTAAAGTTTTTAAATGTTGAATATTTTATTTAATTAGTGCAGTTAAAAGAAATTGTAATGGGATTCTAAATCTTAGTTGTATAATTTGTCAATAAAGACTGTTATTGAAAAAGTAAATTGCGTCGGTATGTACTCATTTGAAAAATTTTAAAATAAGTAATTTATGATTTAAAATAAATAAGTGACTTATAAGTAATAGGTAAATGAATATTTATAAGTTAAATAAGTTTGGATAATTTTACATTGTTTTTGCTTAAATTAATTAAAGTTAATTTTTTAATACAACTATCTTAATTCGTGAATTTTAAATTTAAAAAATATTTAAAAAAATAAATATTAAAAGTAAAAAAATAAAAAAGCGAAAAGTCAAAAGAATTTGAAAAGAAGTACGTCATTTTTAACATTCAACTTATTAGTTTATAAGTTATAATTTTGATTTTTAACATTCAACTTATTAGTTTATAAATTATAATTTTGATTAACTTACTATAGATAAACACTTGTCTATACTATTTACGGACTTATAAGTGACCAAGTAACTTATTTTGCATTAGCCAAACATGTCATATATATGCTTGTGTATATATGATCAATTATGTATTATTATTCAACTTTTTATAGAAATGAAATGAAAAATAATTAAGAGCATCACAGATTCTTAAAATTAATGAGAATGTATTATCTTACTCTCAAGACTTCTTTCAATTTTTATAACTCAGTGATATCTCGACTTCTAAACGTATGTAATGTTAATTCTTAGTGATCTATTTTTGGCTTAGTCCCATTACCATATTTGCAATATTACATACCAAAGTCAGCAGCGGAGAAATTAGAAACTCTCTAATTTACTTGAGAGGTATTTTCGGAAGGCCAGATCCAACACTCGAGTTCTTTTTAATAATACTTCTCATCATCGCCTTTGGCGATACCTTTACTTCGACTTAAACATCTTTTAATATATTCATTCCGTATAATAGAAACAGTTATTATAAATAATTAAAAGTTTTGTAGTGACTTTCGATATCAAGATTTTGTGAGATCAAAACACCCGTGAAATTTTAGTTTTTACTCTTCATCCATTATTTCATTTGATCAGTTGATTCATTAAAAATACTAATTTATTTTGAATTGTTAAAAAATAAAATATCAATATCCTTGAATTAATTTAATTAAAATTTTAAATAGATTGAGAATACTATTTATGCTCACACTGTGCATTAAATTAGCGTCAAAGCACATACACTTTTATGTTATATAATAATATGAAATATCCATCATTTCATCCTACTCAATTAAAATGGGATGCATCTCATTCTCCTGCAAAACATTTTTTTTCATGATCAGCCTCAAAAGAACCCCATATTCATTACAAACAACAAAGAAAACAGGTTAACACATCCATTACATACTCATTACAAACAACAAAGAAAACAGGTTAACACATCCATTACAACCGCATCTTCCTGCTCCAACCCTATACCATACATATAATGAATACGAGCTCATTGTCAGTATCCCGTAATTTAAGAAACTATCTATCATCGGGGATCAAGGCAGTAATCTTCTTCCATTTTTGATGAGCTTAACTGAGACACTTTCTTATAGAAGAATTGAACTGATTAGCCTATATACCATTGTGCACATGAACATAATTCTTTTAAAATAGCGCATAGAAGATGCTCAGAGATAAAAGAAACTTTACCAAATATAAACTCTCATTTTTAACGACAATCGATGTTCCATAGAAAGACCCAGTAAATAGCTTCTTTTATTTATTGTCAAAATAGTACTTCCTATATGACTTATCACCCATCTTTGTGTCTGATGGTGTAACTTCAGCTTGTTGCCGGATTTCATCCCATTGTCCTGTAAAATGACTTTAATTCATTTTAGTAACCTCAACGTGTTTAAAAGGTACTTGCAAAATTGAGCACACAAATAATGAACATAGTTTGAGAAGTCAATCATGTACAGATTGTTCTATTGAAAAATACATTACAAAACTAAAGGCAACAATCCAAAAAAATTAAAATATACATTAGGTAGCTTTGATTTATTAAAAAAATTAGTATACAATTAAGGGTAGACATTTTAAGCCGGGCATTGACAGTACTTCATGATTTAAACTCAATCATCAGAGGCAACCTTTGAGTTAATAATTGTAAACTATTTTCTACGATTTATTATAACTATTTAGATTTGGATAAAATGAACCGGGTTTAGGAATATAATACAATTCAGAAGTATACTACTCATCAAAGCATTATAGACATGTATTAGGTAAAATGAAAGTATAACTTGAGGAAACATTGCAATAACTTGATAAAAGAAAAACTTTGCTTCATTTCATTCTCTTCGTACCTGTGTTTCATTCTCCTTAATTAATTTCTTATATGTATACTTTGATTTTATCAACTACAAACATAATATTATAATACAAAGTAAAAAAATCGAAATGAAAATAAAATCACTCATAAGATTGTTTATTCACTACAAACATCAACAAATAATCTTTAATGTAGAGAAAATTAAGCAGCATAATTGATGTCCTAAGATCTAAAGTTACATACAACCTCTCAGAATGCTAAGTTCCAAGAAACCATCTATAGGGATTATGAACTAAAAAAGGTTTAAGTGTTCTTTTATATACTAAACTTAGTCACTAAATGACGCACAAACATGAGTAAGACTAAAATAAGAAGAGCAGACTACCTTTCAAAATACTGAACCAAGCGTTCTGCATTTGGAATAAATTTCACTAATTGAAGTTTTCATTCAAAGCCATATGCAACAATGAAAAAAATTCAATAATTATTAGTTATTTTTCAAATATAGTTCCTTGCAATACATGAGAGTGAGAGTCCTCTATTTTGGTAAAGATTGACAACCTTTCAATTTATTTCATAGTTGGCAATAAAAATGAGAAAGTTTAAAGCTGAAAAATGACAATAAACTCTCTTGGAACTTCTATCACATGTTTACGAATTAATAAGAATAACCAATTATTGTATCGAACATTCATTTATAAACTAAATTTAATCAAGATTGGGTTACTTAAAATAAAATAAAAATAACATACCTTAAAAATGATAAATTAAAAGACCGCCTTCGAAAGCAATATCAATCATGTTCTCAAGCTCCTAACATTAATCAAATCAAATTTATTACATATCCTGTATCATAAGAAAACATGTATTAGATGACCAAAAAACAAAAATGGTGGCAAGAATGCTAACATGAAATACCAAGTTTGATAATATAGTGGAAAACAATTTTCCTAGATAATTTTAACTCCAAACAGGGAATTAAACAAATAAAATTAAGTTGAACATCACATCTGGCAGCCTGGAAGGAGACCCACTCATGACTCGACTTCAGGAAAACTAATGTTTGGCTGTCAGGCATCGTTATCTTTGCAATCAAGGAAATATCACAGTTGGACTACTCATATACGAAACTAATGTTACTAATGCTAGCCGCTAGCCTTGTATTTTTTGGTCCTTAGCATGGCAAAGCTTTCATTGAGATAGCAACTATTATTGCTTAAATAATTTGTGGGGATAATATAGCACCTTGTAAAAAAATAAAAAATTCACTGCAGAGGCCTAAAATAAAAGTAATGGCATATTAAGATTCAAACTTTGAAGAGGCCTTACTTTTATGGGATGAGATCAAGTAGGTAAAGCGGATTCCAAAAGTCTAATTCAACACAAAGTTGATGCTTATGTATTTTTTTCCCAAGTCTTGCATTTCAAATTTCGATAATCTGGGCAAATAACAAAAATCAGGGATTCGAAGAAAAATCTGAAGAACAACTTCATTTATCATCTTATGGTTGGACTATATGCAATTCACTCCTGATAGGGATAAATAAATCCTGATTGTATAAATTGCATTAATTGTACAAGGTATGGGCTTCTAGGCCCAATAAGAAGATGTATGACATTCAGACCAGAAAGGTTAACATGTCGATCAGGCCTGATGGACCAGATCAGGCCTGATGGAACAAAGAAGGCCCAAAAACCCTGATTATTTATTAATTTCATAATTAATAAACAAGGGAGAAAAACAGCTATTAAGATAAATCCTAGTGAGGATATAAATCCTTGTAGATTGGCCTCCAAGGAACCTCATGGGATAAGGAATCAGTTTCCTACTCCCTAGGACTCCTAAGTCTATCCTAATTCAGAGACTTGACCACCAAGTCTCCTATACCAAGTCCAATTCAAGGACTCCCACATCTATATAAGGGGCCTCCCTACAGATCAGAACTACGTTTTTTGACTTGATCCTTAGCAATCAGCAAGGTACGTAGGCATCTTGTTAAGGCAAATTGAGTCACGAAACACAAGAGCAGTCAAAATTGAGCCTTGAAGCTCACGTTCCTTATTATTAGATACAGCAATTATATATATTACTTTTAATCCATAACATTTGGCGCCGTCTGTGGGAAAGCACAACAACAACCATGGCAAGAACACGGAGAACAACTAGTGCTCTGGAGGAAGGAACACCATCGGGAACAACCCAGATGATTTTGTCCACCGTGGAGATACCTCCCCATTCGACTTATGCATCTACTCAGGTGGAAACCCAGATAGGGGCAACTCAACCTCAGCCACAAGGGACGACTCCCCCGACTATTCAAGGTACGAATCCTCAAGTTCAACAAGTACATATACCTGTGAATTCTCGACCCGTCGGATATGAATATTCAACTGTTGTTACTACTAACCCCCCTTATGGGATGCCCCTTCCCCCCGAGGTTGGAGGAAGTGGATATGCTGGACGAAGTGAAGCACGAGGGCAATCGCCCCCTATATAAGAGGTTTGGCTCCTATCCCCGAGGATCGGGAATTTTCTGGTCCTTACACTGAGAGAGACTCCGAATCTTCGGATGATGAAGTGGCCCCAAGAAGGAGGCGTCCTGGCAAAGAGCCAATGGCCGATGAAAGGCAACGCCCTCAAAGCACCCGAGGGGCGAATCCCCAAGAAGTGCAGGAAAGGATCAGGGCTCATGAGGCTGAGATCCAAAGGCTGAGGCGTGACTTGGAGGCTCACCAGGCCACCAGACCCCAGATACCTCCTAGGGGGAGAAATCCTCCTCCTGTCATAGACCTGGATGGTCCGGTACGAAGAAGGGCTGTCGTCCCAAGAACTGATCCAAGCAATCTCCTTCCCCTTGGAGATCCTGATGATCCAACTCCACCTTTCACAGAAGAGATAATGAATGCCCATATCTCAAGGAAATTCAAGATGCCCACTATCAAAGCCTATGATGGCACGGGAGACCCCGCTAATCATGTTAGGACATTCTCTAATGCACTACTGCTGCAACCCGTGAATGATGCTATAAAGTGTCGGGCCTTCCCTCAAACTCTGTCGGGTATGGCTCAAAGATGGTACAGTCGTTTGCCCACAAACTCTATTGGATCGTTCAGAGAGTTAAGTTAGGCTTTTATTAAGCAGTTCATCAGTGGGAGAGTCCATGAGAAAAGTTCAGCATCTCTTATGAGTATTGTGCAGGGAGCTAAGGAATCTTTGAGAGATTACCTGAATCGTTTTACAAAGGAGGCTTTAAAAGTCCCAGACCTTGATGATAAGGTAGCCATGATAGCATTGCAACAAGGAACTAGGGATGAGTTTTTCAAGATGTCCTTGGCCAAACGTCCCCCTGAAAGCATGTTGCAGCTCCAAGAGAGGGCAGGGAAGTATATCAAGGTTGAAGAAAGCATGAGGAAGACCGTAGTAAGTAATGAGCCCACTGGAGGCAAGAAGCGAAAAACTGATCTGGAGTATATCGCTAAGGACAAGTATCTTAGAACCGAACAAAACCCTGATTCAACCCCCAAGAAGGGAGGACCTGGGCAAAAGTTCACCGAATACGCTAAGCTGAATGCTCCTAGAAGCCAAATCTTGATGGAAATCGAGAAGGATCGAGATATTCGTTGGCCTAAGCCCTTGAAGGCTGATCCCGCCAAGCTAGATAAGAGCAAGTATTGCAGATTCCACAAAGATGTTGGCCATGACACCGATGAGTGTAGGCAATTGAAAGACGAAATTGAGTTTTTGATTCGAAAAGGAAGATTGAACAAGTATACTGGAGAAGGAGGGGACAGGAATAATAATGGAAGGAAGAACTTTGAAGATCGCAGGAGGGGCCAAGACGATCAGGGGCGGAATACCCAACCTAGAGGGCCGGTTATAAATGCAATTTTTGGAGGGCCGCGACCTCGAGGGCCTATGATAAACACGATCTTTGGAGGTCCAACTGCTGCTGGATTGTCCAAGAATTCCAGAAAGGCATATACTAGAAAGGTTATGCATATTGTTGGAGAAGCCCCGAAGAGGGCCAAGACAGAAGTAACATTGGCTTTTGATTGATGCCACTGCTGGGCATGAGATATTGAGTTTCATGGATGGATTTAGCGGATATAATCAGATTAAGATGCACAAGGATGACATTCCAAAGATATCATTTATCACTGATTTTGGTGTTTATTGTTATCTTGTTATGGCATTTGGTCTTAAGAATGCAGGAGCCACCTATCAAAGGTTGGTAAATAAAATTTTTAAGGACCTTATCGGAATGACTATGGAAGTCTATGTTGATGACATGTTAGTCAAGAGTCTAGTAAAGACTGATCATATAACCCATTTGAGGGAAGTTTTTGAGGTCCTGAGGTACCACAAGATGATGTTGAATCCTACGAAGTGTACTTTCAGAGTAGGATCTGGAAAATTCTTGGGATTGATGGTCTCAAAGAGAGGAATTGAGGCTAACCCCGATAAAATAAAGGCAATCCTGGACATGGAACCACCAAAAACTGTCAAGGATGTTCAGAAGCTCACAGGAAGGGTCGCTGCGCTAGGACGATTCATCTCCAAGTCAGGAGACAAGTGCTTGTCATTCTTCAAGTCACTAAAAAACGTCAAAGACTTTGTATGGAATGAGGAAAACCAGAAGGCATTCGAAGAGTTAAAGAAGTATATGGCTTAGGCCCCGTTGTTGGCAAAACCATCTTTGAATGAAGTTTTATTCTTGTAATTGGCTGTTTCAGAGAGCGCCTTGAGTGCAGTGTTGGTTAAGGAGGAGCTAAAAGTCCAGAAACCCGTGTATTATGTCAGCAAAATTCTGCATGGTGCTGAATTGAATTATTCAACTATTGAGAAATTTGCTCTAGCCTTGGTAATGGCTTCGAGAAAACTGCGTCCTTACTTTCAGGCTCATCAGATTGAGGTGCTAACGAATCAGCCACTGAGAAATATCATTCACAGTCCCAAAGCAAGTGGGAGATTGATTAAGTGGGCAATAGAGTTGGGAGAGTTCGATCTCAAGTATAAGCCATGTACGGCCATTAAAGCCCAGGCACTAGCTGACTTCGTGGTGGAATGTACCATACCCAACCAAGAAGTCGGGGGGCAGGAAGATACCGTACCTCAAGACAAGGGAGTCGATAATAGGGATAAAGAGAAGGATGATAAGGAGAAAGAATACTGGGTTCTCTATTTTGATGGAGCATCAAAAACAAATTCCAGTGGAGCAGGGTTGGTTTTGCAAAGCCCTGATGGGTTCTTAATCGAGTATGCTATGAAGCTAGACTTCCCAACCACAAATAATGAGGCAGAATATGAAGCCCTGATAGCTGGCCTTGGTCTAGCTGGGACATTTAGAGTCAAAAACTTAAAGGTCCGTGGAGACTCGAAGCTGATCATATCCCAGGTAAAGGGAGAATTTGAGGCAAGGGATGATACGATGGCTAAGTATGTCCGCCTAGTAAGGGTTGTGATGACCCAATTTAATGAATGTCATGTTGAACACATTCCAAGGGAAGAAAATGCTAAGGCAAATGCGCTATCAAAGTTTGCTTCATCTGAGATAGAAGAAAGTTCAGGAAGTGTGTACTTCCGTGTTTTGAAGACACGAAGCATAGATGTTAAGCTTGTGGCTCCCATAGGCCTGGGGACGTCATGGATTGATCCCATCAAGGCTCACATTCAAACCGGTTGGCTGCCAAGTGATGCAACTGAAGCACGGAAGTTAACTGTTCGAGCACTAAGGTACTCTTTGATAGATGGGATTCTTTACAAAAGATCTTTCGTGGTTCCTTACTTGAGGTGTCTCAGGCCCGATAAGGCACGTTTGGCTCTTGAAGAAGTGCATGAAGGTATTTGTGGACAACACTTGGGGGGCAGGGCCTTGGCCAACTCGTCTAGGCTTTTATTGGCCAGAAATGATGGTTGATGCCAAAGAATATGTGAAGAAGTGTGACCGCTGTCAGAAGGATGCACCTGTTGTTAGACAACCTCCCGAGATGCTGACATCTATCAACTCGCCCATTCCCTTTGCTATATGGGGGATGGATATCCTGGGGCCTTTCCCTATGGCCACGGCACAAAGGAAGTTTCTGATTGTACTCATTGATTATTTCACCAAGTGGATTGAAGCCAAACCCTTGGCCAAAATCACAACTAAGCAGGTTGCACAATTCCTGTGGGAAAACATTATGTGCCGATATGGAATTCCCCGTATCCTAGTCACTGACAATTCAACAACGAGGAATTCAAGAAGTATTGTGAAGAAAATGAAATTGAGTTACGGTTCACCTCTGTGGTTCACCCACAAGCCAATGGGCAAGCGGAAGTAGCAAATCGAATAATCCTGGATGGACTAAAGAAGAGGATCGAGAAGTCAAGAAATAATTGAGTGAATGAGATACTTCCCATATTATGGGCCTATAGGACTACTTGTAGAGTCACGACAGGAGCGACTCCCTTCATGTTGGCATATGGGGCAGAAGCAGTAGTTCCAGTGGAGATATCACATTCCTCTCCAAGGATTCAGGCTTTCAATGCAGAAGAAAATGAAGAAGGGCAGAGGTTAGCCCTGGATCTAATTGATGAAGTGCGAGATAAGGCACATGCAAAGATAGTAGAATATCAGAAAAAGGCTTCATTCTACTACAACCTAAGGGTTAAAGAAAGGTTTTCAAACAAGGTGATCTAGTCTTGAGGAAGATAAAAGAATCTGGTGTAGGACAAAAAGGGAAGCTTGCCCCAAATTGGGAAGGGCCGTACAGAGTCAAGAGTGTTCAAGGTAGAGGAACCTACAAGCTAGAGACTATGGATGGTTTTGAAGTCCCGAGAACTTGGCATGCACAAAACCTGAAGGTTTACTATGTGTAGGGCAGCTGGATACGATTCTCACTCGTCAGGATGGCGAGTAGGTTGAAAAGCACCTTGAAGCTTTGCTTGCTTAGGATTGATATGTTTTAGTTTTATTACGAAGTTTATTAAGACTTGTGTAAGGGACGAATCCCAGACAATTTTATGAAATTAATGAGTTCTTCAAAGTATGTTTGTGGCCTAACAAATAAAAACCAAATGCATGGATGCAAGCATAAAAGGTGATAAACAAAATAGATCGGATAAATATTACAAGAAGTTCGATAAATAAAGTCTCGAAAATAAGACAAGCCACGCAGGGCTGAAAAAGCTCTAAGGAGCTGAGGTACCCTCGGCATCCATATCATCGTCCTCTCCGCTCTCGCTGGATGTCTCTGTCATCTCGGAGGAGAAGGAAGAGCTATCGTCCTCAGCAGGTCTGGAAGAAGACTAGGGAGGAGGAAGGAGTGGATCCTGAGGAACATGATCCGAGACAACTACTCGGGTACGAAACCTCTGTAGCAAAGCCTCGTCATCAGGGCAGACATAGTCCGCCGGGTTAATATCAGGACAAGCCTCGTTCACGGTCCCAAGGGCCGTGTCCCAACCAGTCCTAAAAAACCCGGGAAAGACTGAATCATCCCTAATCCTCATGGATTGGGCAAACTCCTCTGAGTTGTCTATAGCTTTATCCTTTTCCGCCCGAAGTACCACCAGCTCGGCGTTAGACTCTCCGAGTTCCTCCTCCTTGCGCTTGAGCTTCTTCTCCAGGGTAGCATACTTCTTCTGTTGCCTCCTAAGGGCATTATCGGCCTTATCAGAAGCCCGCTTCCATGACTCGGCTTGCCTCACAGCGCCTTGAAAATAGGCGTTAGACTGAAACAAAGCAATCAACAAAGTATAAGGCAAGAAAATGCTACAAGAACGAAAGATAAGTTCAAAAGAGAGAAGGCATACTGAAGCCAGAGACTGAACTCCCATGAGCTTAATCCTCTCAAGGTCAGGGGTGGCCACCACATCAGTAAGTGGTGTTAATAATGCATGAAATGAAATAAAGTTGAGAAGGGAAGAAAAATACACTGTTAAGAAACAGAGGATAGTCCCACGTGAATGAGGGAGAACTCCTCTAAGAGAGTCCAGCTGATAGTAGTGCCATCGTCCTGAGTAAGCCCATTATAAATAATAGTTTCCTCGGGAGTTAAGTGAATGGATTTGAGGCTACCATCGCTAACCTTCCCGAAGGAAGATCGGAAGAGTGTGCCCCAGTCGCCATTCTCCCAACGTAACCCAACGAAACTATTCCTCCAATTTTGATTGTTATCAGGAATAGAGGCGCTGTTAAAGATATGTTTACTTTTGGGCCTTTGCTTAACATAGACCCAACCACAAATGCTAGAAGAGCTATTATAGCACTGAAAGACCTTCCTAAAAACAGCTACAGAAAGAGGAAAGCCCTCCCTAAGGCAGCAGACCATAAAACATAAAATGTTCCTCCAAGCGTTTGGAGGAAGCTGACACGGGTTGCTTTGTAAATCAGCTAAAAGATGAGGAATAAAAGGGTGGAAAGGAAACCTAAGTCCAGCATTAAGGGCATCAGTGTAAATAAAGAGAGTGTCGGGTCTCCAGTGGCAAGTACGGTCACCACCAGAGACTGGAACTAATCTAAGAGGGGGAAGGACGTTATAACGTGCATTTAGTTTATCGAAATCTATGTTGTGCCAAGTATTACAATGATTAAAAGAATCGAGATGTGCAGTGGAGGGATATTCATCCCCCCTAGTGTTAATCATATCGATTAAAGACATATACGAAGAACGAATCTCGATATCCTTACCTCGTTTTGAAGCCGAGGCTATTTTGGCCGCCCTCTCGGAATTCTTATCAGCCATTAGCAAGCTGGAAAAAGCCTGAAGGAGAGGTTGGAAAGCTAAAGGAGGGGATTTGAGAGAGGAGAAGGTTAGAAAGTTTGAGGAAGGAGTAGAGAGGTGAAATGAGAGGTGTGAGAAAATCACACTCTCATCCCACCTTTATATAGCCAAGGAAGGGGGCAATGGGCCTTAAAAAGCCCATTTAGGCCCAAAAAATAAGAAGGTTCTGGAATTATCCAGGGAATTCTAGTAAAAATCAAAAGAAAAACTTGATTTTTTCAAGATTCTGGAAGAATCCAGAAAGATATTAGAAGAGTTTGGAATTTGGACTCAGAAATGAGGCCCAATTCTAGAAAAACCTTGAAAAAATCAAGCCCAGTTAAGGGCCCAAGTGATTAAAAAGCCCAGTTAAAAACAAAAGTTAGCCCAATAAGGGAGGGGCCCAATTAGCTAAAAACCCATTGAAGGGTTGGTCCCAGAAAATTCAGCCCAAATTAAGGGCCCAGGTCAAAATAAATATTCTGAACTCTTGACCCCATTCGATCAGGACTTGCACCAAGATCCTAGCCGAATGTATTGAGGTCGAATTTCCTTCAACCAAGGCTGAAAAAAGGGGCTAATTCGGTCAAGAAAAGAATTTTGACCAAAATTCTTGGTCGAAAATACCGGAATAGTTTTAACCCTGCTTCTTGACCCAGCTCGACCAGAAATCATAAGAATTCCTGATTGAAATGCTTGAGGTCGAATAAAATTCGATCAAGGCTCAAAAACAGACTTAATTCGATCAGGATTTAGATCCATTCGACCAAGAAACACAAAGAATTCCTGATCGAAAACATCAAGATCGAAATCCTGTCGACCTGAACAACCAAAGATGGTTAATTCGGTCAAAAAACAAGAATCCTGACCGAAAGGGAAGAAAATCCTATTAAAAAAAAGTTGGGGGGAGGAAAACCTAGCCGAAATTCGACCAGGATTCCTGATCGAATGTACCCTGCTCGAAATCCAGTCGACCAAGGCATACTGAAGGTTAATTCGACCAGGATCCTGGTCGAATGGATTCCTGGTCGAAATCTGTATTAAAAAAAAAGAAAAAAGGAAAAAGAAAGAAAAATTCTTGGAAAATTACAGAAAAATAAGGAAATTCCTTAAAATATTTTCTGAAAAATGCTAATATTTTCAGAAATAAGGAATAAATCCAGAAAATTAAGGATAAATCCCAGAAAATTAGGGGAAAATCAAGAAAATTAAGGATAAATCCCAGAAAATTAGGGGAAAATCCAGAAAATTAAGGATAATCCCATAAAATTAGGGAAAAATCCAGAAAATTAAGGATAAATCCCAGAAAATTAGGGAAGAATCCAGAAAATTAAGGATAAATCCCAGAAAATTAGGGGAAAATCCAGAAATTAAGGATAAATCCCAGAAAATTAGGGAAAAATCCAGAAATTAAGGGAAAATCCCGAAATTAGGGAAAAATTCCTGGAAATTAAGATAATTCCTGAACAAAAGGAACAATCGTTGTAAACGTGTAGGTCGCTCCACACTTTACGCAAAAACGAAACCCTGTAAGGGAATGAATAGACTTAACTTCTGTGAAACCTAATCAATGTTTCCCAAAAGTTGGGGGGCAAATGATAGGGATAAATAAATCCTGATTGTATAAATTGCATTAATTGTACAAGGTATGGGCTCCTAGGCCCAATAAGAAGATGTATGACATTCAGACCAGAAAGGTTAACATGTCGATCAGGCCTGATGGACCAGATCAGGCCTGATGGAACAAAGAAGGCCCAAAAACCCTGATTATTTATTAATTTCATAATTAATAAACAAGGGAGAAAAACAGCTATTAAGATAAATCCTAGTGAGGATATAAATCCTTGTAGATTGGCCTCCAAGGAACCTCATGGGATAAGGAATCAGTTTCCTACTCCCTAGGACTCCTAAGTCTATCCTAATTCAGAGACTTGACCACCAAGTCTCCTATACCAAGTCCAATTCAAGGACTCCCACATCTATATAAGGGGCCTCACCCTACAGATCAGAACTACATTTTTTGACTTGATCCTTAGCAATCAGCAAGGTTAGCAATCAGCAAGGTACGTAGGCATCTTGTTAAGGCAAATTGAGTCACGAAACACAAGAGCAGTCAAAATTGAGCCTTGAAGCTCACGTTCCTTATTATTAGATACAGCAATTATATATATTACTTTTAATCCATAACAACTCCAAACATAACTTAAGTACAATAAATGTATTCTGATAAATGAAATTGTTAGAAAAAATTAAATCAAAACATAATACAGATAAAGAAAATACCTAAACAATGACAAATTTATCAATCCTTTTATTTTTTGGACAAACCATCAAGCACTCCATCGACGAAACGTAAACTGTATTAAAATATATTAAGAAATCATTAGTAAAGTAATATCAGTTTAAAATTTCAAGAAATTCTAATTGATATATATATACTTTCAGAACAATCACTATTTAATGGCAGAATCACCTACAATAGGTAAGAAACAAACTCGGTAGAAGCATTATATCAGACATTCTATGACTACCAATAAACATGTAGAGTGTAGAGTTTAGATCTATATCAAGTTCCATTAAAATTAAGGCTAGATGAGCATGAGCAATATATATATCTACCCAGCACGGGTTATTAATTCGATAAAAATCTTCAAACGACTAACTGCATCAACTAATTTACAAAGGATTTGGCATATTCCTATAAATTGACACCCTATGAGAATAGCATCTTATTGGTGTGAGTCATATGAGTTGTAAATACAAATTAGAAATGATTAACCCTTAAAAGTGATTACAAACTCTCCCAAGATTTTTATTAAAAGGTTGAAATGCAAAAATGTAATATCATCCTGAAAAACAGACATTGAAATCACAAATAACAAATTTAAATTGCATTATCGTACCTAACTTTGTAAGACAAAAATCCTACATACAACAAAATTAAAAAGTAGTCCTCCACGTATAAATCAATTCATAATTAACTACAAATAACATAGTGGGAAAAAATTAACTATCAAAGAATGACTATGAGTAAGAATCAACTATCAAAGAATCCATTTCTAACTAAATTCATCAGGAATGGGCACAAAAATATGAGTAAGAATAAAGTAACAATACCCGACAATCGTCAAAAAATTTGAATCAGCATCCAGCCTCCGGAAATGTTATTACTGATTAAAGTTTATCTTCTCCTCCATCTGCATTAACGAAGACAAAATTTCAATAAATACATTAAATAATGAAATAATTTCACAAACAAATAAATGCACTGGGACATTATATCAAACAATTAATAACAAAGATAAATAATAACATATAGAAGAGAGAAGAAAACGTAAATTAAAGATGGGAGACGGGTGTATGGAAGTAGAGAGTCCAGAGAAGAATAAATTGAAAATAAAATAGTAAAAAGATGATGAAAGTAGTAGAGAGAGAGAAGATGATGAATGGATAAGAGATTTAAATTTGAAATGTATTGGACTTTGGCCTAAAAAGAGAGAAAGAAGGAATATAAATTTGAAATTCAAAGAAAAGTGACTGCACAAAAAGATCTTAAAATATGTGTAAACCTTGTGCGGGAAGCTGCGATGTATATCTGTCTGCACGTGAGTCCCTGATATCAATGGCATTTAGTGTAAATATGTTACAAGTACATGGTATTGGTTGTAAATTACATACACTTTTGAGGATTCTGATAGAATATTTATAGATTTATAGATTTACAGAAGTGGTTAATAGAAAAAGATACGAACCTTGAAAATTGATCATTGATCAGTAAAATAGCAGCCTAGGGTACATGTGTTGTAAGCTTGTAGTGGAGTATATCTGTATGAATCATTTAGAATTGAATTGACAGAATTATTAAGTGGATAAATTATTTACACCGGCGTATAGGTTTGGTTTTTTTTTTCTTTGTTGACAAAGGAAGAGTCTGAAAAACCAACTTAGAACCAACCAGCAGGAGAATCAATCCTCGGCAGAGAAGATTATTGATCAGGGGCATAAAACACCAAACATCTTCAAAGAAGCACGCTTTATTTGTTTGCAGACAATAATTTATTTTTGAAAAGGCAAACCAGCTCTCCTGAGGTAGATTGATGTAATCCATTCCCATGGCCTAACACACTTAATTTACCCTTTTCTGCCATTTTTAATACAGAAGAAAGCAAATATAATGGACATATTATTTTTAAAATTATATAATTTTTTATATATATTAATTTACAATTTTTAAAATGCATAATTTCTTTATCTAAAAATTTTTATATGATGCGATTTAATAATAATTATATATATACATATTATATAATATAATAAGGATGTTATTTGATTTTTGTATTTAAACGTATTTAAATTTGAAAAAATAATATTACATTAAAATATATAGTATTTTTTTCATTTTTATTTGTGTTTATGAAATATAATTATTTTTTAATTTAAATGATATTTTTTTTATCCTGGTTCAATAGTATACAAATCGAATTTAGTTTTATTTGAAATTTTTTTATCCCGAGACTCATTATATCAATCAAATCCAATTAAGTATATTTAGGTTGATTTTAATTTTGTTTAAAACCTGATAAATATATACTTTTGTTTAAATCAGATAAATAGAACATATTATTTTATTAACTAACTACCAAATTTTTAATATTTCAGCGTGCAATGCACAAATGTTTCATTTTCTATTAAACAACTATTTTTTTTAATTTGAGATAGTTTAAAAAATCAAATAAAGTTCAAGCAAACAAAAAAAATATCGGGTTTTGTTTGATTTTATTTCGGCTCTATCTTGAGTTCTATAAATCAGATTTTGACGATATTATAGCCCCACACAAAACTTACGAAATAATGTTTAATTCAGTGGCGGTTTAGAAATTTTGTACAAAAAAAATTATTCAGAATTTGAAGACACAAATTAATTATGAATTTTGCATTACTATTCTATTCAGTTTATGATACCTACTTATTTTTTGTTTAAATCATTGAAATGGTAGGAAATTCTATCCAGTTTAGAAAATCTACTTATCATTGGTTATAGAATATTCATTTAATTTAGATTCAACAACTATGATCACATTATTTAAAGATCTAACGATCCATATTAAGTTGGCAGTACAGGGACCATAATTACCAAAATTAGGATAAAATTCCCCTGATGCATATAAGGATATAATTTATATAAAAAAAAAATAAACATTCTTATTCTTATTAATATCTATTGTTAACAGAGTAATTTGATCGTGAAAACAAATTCAGGTCGGGTTATTATAATTATTGTGATAGTTGACGACTGTGAACAGCGTAGACGTTTAAAATTTGGTCTTCAGGTATGGCTTAGATTACTGTAATCAAGAGTGAATATCTATTTCTCTTTATTTTGGAAAGGTTGCTTTGTTTCATACAATATTTCTATGTACCCAATTTATAAGAGATCAAGCTAAATGAGCGTACTTCTTGGAAAATAAGTATCAAAATGGGTTTCGTTTCTCCTCTCTAGTTTCTTATTGGATCTGGGCCACCACCTTGCATAGTGTCGTCACGGGCCTTTCGAGTCGAGCTACCTTTTCGGAATGTGGCAGCCAAGTCACTAACCCGATAATATCGAGATTAATGCCGAACTAGAACCACAAAAGAAGGTAAATAAGTATTGGCTAGACCAGAGATATACCAAGGAACGACACCCTTCAACTCCTGACAGGGCAAGCCTGTTGGCCAGGATGGGGCCTAATCAAACTTTATAATAATGAGTCTAGATTTAAGTAAGTTTGTGTAGTGTTAGGTAATGAATACAACACAGAGGGGGGTGGATGTGTTTTGGATATTTTTAAGGCTTTTCGAATATTTGTTACTTGGTTGACAAAGCAGATTAAAAATGTAGTAATATTATGTTAGCTGAAATAAACAGTGCACACAAAATTTCAAAACTCACTTAATTTTTTATTACAATCAAACTAGTGTTTTGCTACAAATCCTGGGTTATTTGTAAGTAAAGAACTCAGTTTCTTCCTTGAGAGAGTCACAAGAAAAACTAGATCTGTTTGATACTTCTAAAACAAAGGACCAGTGTTTACTTTCTAGATTAGTAAATACAGATTTACACAGCATGCAATAAGATGTACTAAACCCTACTTTAAGTTATCTCTAAAGCTTTCCATTTCTGGCTTAGTGTATCTTTGCAAATCATGTAGGTCTGTGACTTTGCTTTGTCAGTTAATTTTGGACTTTGATCTTGCACTCTTCAAACTACTTTTGTAGACTTTTTAATCTAAGTGATTAGATCATTTTTTGATTGATAATCTTGAATTTTTAACTTGTCTGCATTCTATACTTGAAAAGCATGTCGAGATCTCCAGTTTGTTGTATAGAGAACTAACATCTCGATAAGTATAATGGCTTATCGAGATCTTTAAGTTCTCGATAAGTGTCTTGACTTGTCAAGGTCTCTGAGTTCTCTATAAGTGAATTTGACTTGTCGAGATCTCTAAAATTATGCATATAGAAATGACTTTTCGATATCTCTGAGATCTCTATAAGCATTTTGACTTGTCTATATCTCTGAGATCTCTAGTGAAAAAATTGACTTTTCGATAGCTCCAATCTTCATATCTTTATTTTAACTAGTCAATATCTCTGGGTTCTCTATATGCAAAATGACTTTTCGATATCTCCTATCTTCATATCTTCATTTGATTTGTCGATATCTCTGGGACTTCTCTATAAGCCAATTTAGACTTCTCGATAAGTCATTCTAGAGTTCTCGAATGACTTCTCTATATGACTTGATATGTGACTTGTAGATATCTTGACGTAGAACATTTTTTCTAAAACAGATTTATTCAACTCTAAACTTCTTCACAATTTCTCTGAGGCATGATCTCCTTGATCTTCTTCCAGAGTTTATTCTTAGGCTTGAGACTGTTTACAGATTAATACTCTAGTCTAATCTTTGACATTTATACAGACTCAAGTAATACAGTACAAAATACCGATTTAGATTATCATACAGCTAATTCTTAGGATTGTAATTTGACTTAGTCTTTTTATGTTAAATATATTTGATAATGTCATGGGTAATATGATTTGTGTTTAGTTTTCAGATCTTACTTAACAGGACAAATCAGTACTTAACTGGAAATCAGCACTTATACTGAAGACAAAACTTAAGATATCAGAACTTAAGTTATCAGAACTTAAGTGATCAGAAGATATTTATCAGGAGATAATATCAGGACTTAAGATGACTTTCAGATAAGGCAGGCGGCTGATTGAAAGGAAAGAAGATCGAGACTAAGACAGAAAGAATTGTGCATGAAGAAGGAATTCTATGAAGAATAGAATACTTGGAATAAAAGATAACTAGTTGATATATTTTAGGAAGCAGAATTATATTCCATTACAAATAGAATTTATCTTGTAACTGTGTAGTATATAAACACAGGCATAGAGTTTACACTATAAGTGTTACGATTATCGAAGTTATTATTCTTGGTAACTCTAGCAGCTCTCGTGATAATTTGTTTATCACTGAGAGAGGACAGTTCCATATTGTAACAAAGTTTATTGTGTTGAATAAAATCTGTTTTCTGTTACTTGAGTTCTTATATTCGATTTGATTGTGATAAACACTGTATTCAACCCCCTTCTACAGTGTGTGTGACCTAACAAGTTGTATCAGAGCAATCTGTTAACACACAAACAGTTTAAGATTAAAAAATAATCATGTCTGAAGAAGAAACTCCAACCAAGCCCACCAAAACTGAAGAACCTCCAAAAACCATAACCCATAGTCGATACCATGTTGAAACCTTCTGAGTATTCCATATGGAAAGTGAAGATGGCTATGTTTCTGGAAGCTACAGATCCAGAATATCTCGACAGGATTTATGAAGGACCACATATGCCAACCAAATTTTCTGTGGAAGTTGCAGGTCAGCCAGTAAAGTCTGTACCAAAGGAGAAAAGTGATTACACTGTTGAAGATATCTCATCGATTGCAAAGGATGCAAATAAGACACTTGCTACATAGTGTCATTGATAATGTCATGTCAAACAGGGTAATTCAATGCAAGACTGCAAAAGATATATGGGATGCTTTGGAAACAAGGTGTCAGGAAACTGATTCAATCAAGAAGAACAGGAAGACGATACTCACTCAATAGTATGAGCACTTTGACTCAAAGCCTGATGAGTCATTAACTGATTTATATGACAGATTTGTCAAACTCTTGAACGATTTGTCACTAGTTGACAAAGAGTATGATATTGAAGATTCAAATCTTAAATTTCTGTTAGCTCTTCCTGAAAGATGGGATTTGAAGGCCACAATAATAAGAGACAACTATAATCTTGATGAAACAACTCTTGATGAAATTTATGGAATGCTCAAGACTCATGAACTTGAGATGGAACAAAAAAGCAAGAGGAATGGAAGAAAGTCAAGGACAATTGCTTTTGTGGATGAGGAGGAAATTCCCAAAGAAGCTGCCTCAAAGAAAGGCAAGGGCAAGGCTCTCATCACAAAGTCTGATACTGAGTCATCAAGTTCTAATAGTGATGATGACTCAGAAACTGAAAGTATATCTGAGATAGACCCTGATGAAGAGATGATAAAGCTGTGTGCTCTTATGGTGAAATGAATCACAAAGATTGCATACAGGAAATTCAAAAGAGGAAAGAAGTTTTCCAGGAAAGGTGCAAGTTCTGAAAAGAAAGTTTTCATAAAATCTGAAGGCTAAGGAGGAAAGTATGACAGAGGAGATTACTCAAATGTTAAATGCTACAACTGTGGTGAGAAAGGCCATATATCTCCAGATTGCAGAAAAGGGAAAAGTGACAAAGGCAAGGCTCTTGTCACAAAGAAGAAAAGATGGTCAGATGCTTCAGATTCTGAGGATGAGGAAAAATATGCCTTGATGGCAAATGCTGATAGCAGTTCTGATACTGCTAACTTAAAGGTACCTCAAACTACTTATGCCTTTCATACTGATGATATTACTGAGTTGAGAAGATATCTTAAGACCATGTTCATTAGTTATAAAGATCAAACTTTAACATGTGAAATATTAACTTCTGAAAATCTTGCTTATAAAAAGAGGAATGATTATTTAGAAAAAGAATTAGTCATGTTCCATCAAACTCAGAAAGATAGAGATGATGCTTTTTATGTTAGGGATGAAGTGTTAAAAATGAATGAATCTCTAAAAACTGAGTTAGAAAAGGATAGAGAGATTATCAGGACTTGGACTAACTCTAGTAAAATAACTCAGGATATTCTTAGTAGTGGCAACTGGAAAGAGGGCTTAGGTTATGGAGATGATAAGAACAGTAAGGGAACTATAGAAACTGAGCCTATAGTTGTTAAACAAAAACCAAAGGTAAATCCTGTTAAGTTTGTAACTGCAAAGTCTGATATTGAGAAATCAGAAGTTAAGGAGAAAGTAACTTCTGACAAACCTAAACAGGATAAGCCAACTGAAGTTAACATAGGCTTAATGACTAAGAAGCAGCTTAAGCATAAGCTGAAAGATGTTAAGAATGTAAACAAGGTAAAGCCACCTAGGAAAAATAGGAATGGAAAGGAAAGTATGAACAAAAGTAACAATTATAAGCCTGTTCCTAATACTCCTAGAAAAACATGTCATAATTGTTGAAGTTCTAACCATCTGGCTTCTTTTTGCAGGAAGAATAAGAACATAAACTCCTTACCTTCAAAATTAGGAGTTAAGAGTCAGTCTGTTAGATATAAGCCACAAAATCCTTGTTTTCATTGTGGTAGTTTATGGCATTCCATTTATACTTGTAAGGAATATCATAGTTTGTACTATGATTATTATCAAATAAAACCTTCTGTAAAGAAAGTTAGCATTATTCCTTCTAGTATAAGTTCTGATGCAAAGTCTGATATTGCAAATTCTGATAAGAAAACTGTTAACATAAACTCTGATGCTAATTCCGCTGCAAATATTAACAAACTTAAAAAGGCCAAAGGATCCAAGCAAGTCTGGGTCCTTAAAACTAATCATTAGTGGTCTTTGTGATTGCAGGGCAACAGGAATAATATCCTAGTTCTGAACAGTGAATGTTCAGGACATATGACTGGAAATAAAGCCCTGCTATCAGACTTTGTGGAGAAAACTGGCCCGGGTGTTTCTTATGGAGATGGCAATATTGAAAAAACTTTGGGATATGGCAATATCAATCTTGGGAATGTCATCATAGAAAAAGTAGCTCTGGTCTCAGGACTTAAATACAATCTGCTGAGTGTGAGTCAAATCTGTGACAGAGGTTATCATGTGGATTTCTTTGAAGAACACTGTGAAGTTGTAAGCAAATCTGCAGGCAAAGTTGTCTTAAAAAGATACAGGCATGGTAACATTTATGAAGCCAAGCTTTCAACAAGTACTGATGGTTCTGCAATCTGTCTGTTAAGTAGAGCATCAATTGAAGAAAGCTGGGATTGGCACAAGAAACTCTCTCATTTAAATTTTAACAATATAAATGAACTAGTCAAGAAAGATCTTGTGAGAGGACTACCAAAATCAGTATTTGCTCCTGATGACCTTTGTAATTCATGTCAGAATGCAAAACAAAGAAAATCTTCATTCAAGAACAAGACTGATTATCAATTCTTGAGCCTTATCACCTACTACATGTTGATCTATTTGGTCCAGTTAATGTCATGTCTATTGCAAAGAAGAAATATGCTATGGTCATAGTGGATGAGTTCACCAGATACACATGGGTGTATTTCTTGCACAGAAAAAGTGAAACTGTATCTATCTTGATTGATCATGTCAAGCAACTGGATAAATTGGTCAAAGATTCTGTGAAGATCATAAGAAGTGATAATGGCATTGAGTTCAAGAATTTGATCATGGAAGAGTTCTGCAAAGACCATGGAATAAAGCAGGAATTTTCTGCTCCTGGAACTCCACAGCAAAATGGAGTTGTTGAAAGAAAGAATAGAATTCTTATTGAAGCTACACGAACTATGCTTGATGAAGCAAAGTTGCCAACCTACTTTTGGGCTGAAGCTATGCAGACTTCTTGTTTTACTCAGAATGCAACACTCATTAACAAGCATGGAAAGACACCATATGAGATGGTGAAGAAAAAGAAGCCAAATCTGAAGTATTTTCATGTATTTGGATGCAAGTGTTTTGTTCTTAAGACTCATCCCGAACAGCTATCCAAATTTGATCTAAAAGCTGATGAAGGAATTTTTGTTGGATATCCACTTTCTACAAAAAGCCTTCAGAGTCTATAATTTAAGAACAAGGGTTGTCATGTAATCTATCAATGTCTCTTTTGATGATAAGAAGATTATTGGACTTGAAGATTTCAATGATCATGTTCAGCTGAGATTCGAAAATGAAGTTTTAAATTCTGATTCTCTAAATCCTGATACTGCAAACACTGATGGATTAAACTCTGATGTTATTGAAACTGTGGTGACTACGCCTAAGGAAAATGCACCTATGCAGGGGGAGCATACTGAAGATCTAACCACATCTCAAGAAGCATCAGAACCTACAACAGGCTCTTCAAGTTCTGATGGGCCAATTTCTGATAATTCTGGAAACTCATGTTCTGATATTTCTGGAAACTCAAATAATGAAGGATCCAACTCAGAGAGCATAATTTCAGGGGGAGCATCAGAAAATGTTGATGGAGATAGCATGGATCATGGGGGAGCATCCAGTTCTAGAGAAAACCTTCCATCTGCAATGAAGTGGACTAAAGCACATACACCTGACTTAATTATTGGAAATCCTGATGCAGGTGTCAGAACTAGAACAGCTACATCAAATGAATGTCTCTATCATTCTTTTCTTTCTCAGACTGAACCAAAGAAAGTGGAAGAAGCTCTTTAAGATGCTGATTGGGTGCAGGCAATGCAAGAAGAGTTAAATGAATTTAAAAGAAATAAAGTCTGGACCCTAGTTCCAAGACCAAAGAACAAGTCTGTTGTTGGTACAAAGTGGGTGTTCAGAAATAAAACTGACAGTGATGGCATAATTACAAGGAACAAAGCAAGGCTGGTTGCAAAATGATACTCTCAACATGAGGGAATTGATTATGATGAAACATTTGCACCAGTTGCTAGATTAGAAGCCATAAGAATATTTTTGGCTTATGCTACTCACAAGAAGTTTAAAGCTTTCAAATGGATGTGAAAAGTGCTTTTCTCAATGGAAAATTAGAAGAAGAGGTATATGTTGAGCAACCTCCAGGCTTTGTAGATCCCAAATTTCCCAATCATGTCTACAAGCTTGATAAAACACTTTATGGCCTTAAGCAAGCTCCAAGAGTATGGTATGAGACTTTAGCTCAGTTTCTTCTGGAAAATGGATTTAACAGAGGGACTATTGACAAAACATTGTTCTACCTCAATCATGGAAAGGACTTACTTTTGGTGCAAATATATGTTGATGATATCATTTTTGGTTCTACAAATGACAGACTTTGTAAGAAGTTTTCCAAGCTGATGCAGTCAAGATATCAAATGAGTTTGATGGGAGAACTTAACTATTTTCTGGGTCTTCAAGTCAAGCAGAATGAAGAAGGAACTTTTATTTGTCAATCTAAGTATACCAGAAATTTGTTGAAGAAATTTGGAATGCAAGATTGTTCAAGTGCATCCACTCCTATGGCCACTGCAACAAAGTTGGATAAGGACACTGGTAAATCAGTAGATATTACTGATTACAGAGGTATGATTGGCTCTCTACTCTATCTAACTGCAAGTAGACCTGATATCATGTATGCTACTTGTCTTTGTGCAAGATTTCAAGCAGATCCAAGAGAACCTCACTTAACAGCTGTGAATAGAATTTTCAAGTACCTTAAGGGTATAGCTGATCTGGGATTGTGGTATCCTAGAGAATCAGACTTTAGGCTAATAGGTTACTCAGATGTAGATTTTGCAGGATGCAAAATTGACAGGAAAAGCACAAGTGGAAGCTGCCAATTTCTTGGAGGCAGATTGGTTTCTTGGTTTAGCAAGAAATATAAGTCAATTTCCACATCAATTGCAAAAGCAGAATACATTACCGCAGGAAGTTATTGTGTACAGATTCTTTGGATGAAGAATCAGTTACTGGATTATGGGTTAAAATTTTCTTAAATCCATATATACTATGATAATCAAAGTGCTATTGCTATGATAGGTAATCCAGTTCAACACCCAATGACAAAGCACATCAGTATAAGGTACCACTTCATAAGGGAACATATGGATGAAGGTACTGTGGAATTACATTTTGTTCCCACAGATCAACAACTAGCAGATATCTTCACAAAACCACTGTGTGAAGCTACTTTTACAAGATTGGTAAATGAACTTGGAATGGTTTCAGGTTCTTTCTCTAAATCTGCCTAGTTTATGTTCTGATAAATCAGACTTTATGAGCAGTATTTACAGATATTACTATCTTTGTGTATTATGTGCATAAATTGAACATTGCTTAAGTGCTGATTGTTGTCTGATGTGAATTTCTAAACTCTAATAGTGATATGAATGTTTCTATGACTATTCAATCCAATGAGGATAAATGTGCTAGATGATGACCTAGTAGTCTTTAATATACTAAAGATCCCATGTTTGAAGTAATTATTTATGTGGAAATCTATTAACACAAGCAAATTCTGATATTGAGCTTAGTTAAGTTTACTTTGTGTGTCTTATTACTAAATCAAAAACTAGAATAGTGCTTTTTATCTGTTAAGTTCTGATGTTAGTAAATCTGGTGGATGTACTAAGTGCTGATAAGCCTCCCTTATCAAAAGAAAAAGAAAAGAAATAAAAATTAGGTACTCCTTTGAGATCTAGAGTAAAAATGTGGAAGGGAAGACCCAAGTGCATTGCTGGTATTAAGTAATATGCATTAGAAAAGCAAAATAAAATTTTTTTGGTGACTTTTCACACTCTATGATTACTGGAGAAATACTCTGATAACAGCATAAATTCTGATAAGCAGTCGTGACTCACTTACACTGAGAAGCCACTGTAAAATAGAATTTCAAAAGATGCATAAAATGAGCACAAAACAGTTGAGGTGGACTATAACGACTCTTATATTTTTATATTGTTTTAATGTGTAATTATTAAGTAATTATATAATAAAATATGTCTGTGGGTTCTGTCAGCTGGATATTAAATTGTTATTACTTATATGTGATTATTGGTGTTCGAGGATGATTTGTGTAATTAGTTGGGAAGCTGTGTTGTTTTGTTTTTATATTTAAAGGTGAATCTATTCAAGAATTATTTCCATAAATACCTGGATTATCCCTAAAATTATTTTTATGGCTTCATAATTTTATTAATTATTTTTTGGAGTTTTTAAAACTGAGAAATCAACATTTCATCAATTATTTAGCCATACATGATTTTCTGATTGTAATTATTTGCTAAATCCGTATTTAATTCCAGAATTCTTCAAAAATTATGAAACTCAATTTATTTAAGTTTGAAATATTCCGAGAATTTTAATATTATTTTGGGAATTTTTGAGATTAATTTTACCCGCGCGTCGATTCGTTTAATTGATGAAAGCGAGTATAAAGTGCATTTTAGAAATTGTTTTAAATTTTCGAAAATTATGTTTTTATAAACTTCGGGATATTTCTAACATTTTAAGACTATTTTCATGATTTTCTGAAATTGTTTTAAGTGCAACTCGTTTCGTTAATTATGAATTGCGGGTTTGAGATACGTTTCAAAAATGCTTTAAAAATCATGAAATTTGTATTTTATTAGTTTCAGGATATTTATACGATTTTAAGATTACTTTGGGAATTGTTTAAATTTTATTTATACGCACCTTAGTTCATTAAAATTTTAAGTTTCGTATTGTTGCGGGATTTACATATTAAATAATAATAAAATTGGGGACATATAATCTTAATTGACCACATCTATTTCCTTCCACTTTCTCATCAATCTCTTTCGGCACTCCTCTCTCTCAATTCCCCGGTATCTCTCCCTCATCTCTCCGTTTTCTCTTGCTATTCTCTCTCACTCCCGTTTTTCTTTTCTTTCCCCTCTCCCCTGTTCCCTTTCTTCCCGGTACCTACGCCGCCGCCTGCGCTATTTTCCCCTCGCCGTCGGTTTCTTTCCGGTGAGGGCTGTGTGTATGCGTGTATTGGAATTGTGTATTTCGTGTGTGTGTGTGCCGTTACAGAGGTATATGTGTGCGTTTGTGCTGCTTATATCTCCGGTTGCCGCCTGAGTTTTTCCGGCATGGCAGCCGGTTGTCCCCTGTGCGCGTGGCTGCGTGCCACTATGCGCGTGTCTACGATGTTGCCCTGTTGTTGCTTGAATTCGCTACCATTATGTTGGTTAGTGATACATGGGGTTATTAATATGTTATGTGTCACAGTATTGTGAACTGTGGAGTGGAGTGGTGGAAGATGGTTAGTATACTTGTTGGTGGTTTGGTTGATGTTGATGGGTTGATATGATTATTGGTGTTGGCTTGAGTCCGACTGGTAGTCAGTAATATAGAGGAAATGCTGCCCAAATTTTTGGAAAATACCCTACTTTTAAAGATACAACGTATATTATGGTGTATTATTGGCAATTCGATTGATATTCCAATTGGTAGATAAAATCAAGGGTTGGTTAATTTTATCAGTGAATGGTTAGTTAGATAGAAGTTGGTTTCAGCTAGGTTAACTTAGATTCTGATGTGATTTTCAAATCTGAAAATAAAGAAGGTTCAATGTTTCAAATGCGGTCATAAGGGTCAGGCTGCGTTGGAGTGTAATCCAGAAAATCCAGGAGTTATTCGCTACCATTGTAAGAAGGTTGGGCATATTTCAAGGAGCTGTGGAACGGTTACTCAAGGTATTACATCCCAAGGGCCAATATCCAGCACGGTTAGAGGCAGAACTTTCAGAGTGACCAAAAGATCGAGTGTTTAGAATTCGGACGTAGTGCAGCTGACCTGACACCCTTTGAGCTAGAGGAGCTTGACATGATTTTAGTAACGAATTGGTTGACCTGTCATAAGACAAAAGTTAATTCGGGAAAGGTTAATAGTAAAGCGTATGGAAGCCAGTAGTAGGGTGAGTTGCTAAAGGAATGAGCAAGATAAGAAGCTCTTCCAATTGTGCGAAGAAAAGAGTTAATAAGTTAAGGAGATAAAGTAGATCCACCTTGTGTAAAGATACGAGGAAGAAAATACTTAAGTTGAAGGGAGTTGAGTAATATATAATTGCCTTGGAATTTCTTTGAAGACCAGTAGGGCGAAATAATTAGTTCGATAATGTAAAAGATATTAATCAGGAAAATGAGCATACCGAATATAGTCCCTTGGTTTACACCAGAGGTGTTGCTAAAAAGAAAGATGAAATGATAAGAATGTGTAATGATTATCGGGAGTTTAATAAAATGGCGAACAAGAATCAGTAACCCTGTCAATAATTGATTAATTATGTAACCTAATTCAAGGAGTGTGTTATTTCTCGGGGATTGATTTAAGATCCAGCCTGAGAACGTATCGAAGACTGCATTTAAAGTGAAATATGGGCATCACAATTTTTGACAATGTTATTTGGATTATCAAATATATCAGTTAGTAAACAGGGTGTATAAGGAGTGCTTGAATAAGTATGATGGTATTTATTGATAACATCCTCAGCTATCCGAGGACCAAGGATGTCCATGTGAAACGCCCAAGGATTTCCCTACGAAGATTAGAAGGAAAACAACCATATATTAAGTTTCAAATATGAATTTTGGCTGAGAGTAACAAATGATTCTGATTATTCCATTAACGAACATTTAAGCAAGGTCGGTGTAGTAACAGATGCCCTGTATAGAAGGAAAGGATTGGATGTGATTAAAATCGCTAAGGAGTAATAAAGGAATAGGGAAAAGATGGAATGTGAAGTGCAAATATCTGAAGGTGAGAAGAAGTGAAGATATGAGATTACTTTCCAGTCTTAACTAATGGCGAGAAGCAAGAGGTGTTTGAATATTTGGAAACTATATTGGAAGTGAGCACCGCATATCATTCGTAAACGAAGGGTTAAAGTGAAAGGACGATTCAGGCAATATAAGATATGTTGAGAGTATATAGTTTGAATCTAAAAGGAAACTGTGGTAATCACCTACCATTGATTGAGTCTCCTATGTTAATAATTATTATGCTAGTAAGGGAATGCTACCTTGCAAAGCCCTGTGTAAGCATAAGTGTGAGTTTCCCTCTATGAAGAGAAAGTGGGAGTAGAAATGTTTTTAGGTCCTGATTCAATTCGGCGCACCGAGGACGTAGTGGTGTTGATTCGGAAAAGAATTGAAGCAGCTTGGGATGGACAAAGAAAGAAGACGAATTTACATCAAAAATGTATGGATATAAAAGTAGGATCGTGGGTATTGACAACATTTCACTTTGAAAGAAATTGGTTAGGTTTAGTTAGAAGGGGCAAGTTGAGCCCTAAATATATGTACCATGTTGGTGGTATTGAGGAAGATAGATGAAGTACTCATGAGTTAGCATTGCCATTACAATTGCAGCAATTTATAGCGTGTCCTGCCTGTCATTGTTAAAGCGATATGTTCTTGATTCGAACTAAGCCGTGGGGTAGGGGCCCATGGGCTCTCATCCAAATTGTTATGCGTGGAATGATCGACCTAGAACCTAGGTCATTATAAGCGAGACCTTAGAAATGAATTTATATCTATAGTGAGTATGCTTTGATAAATCCTCGAGTAGAAAAGTCTACTTGGGAATTTGAGTCAGATATGCTTGACAAATATCCTCACTTGTTTGGTTAAAATTCAGATTCTGAGGACAGAATCTTTTTAAGGGGGGAAGATTATAACGACTCATATATTTTTATACTTTTTTAATGTGTAATTATTAAGTAATTATATAATAAAATATGTCTGTGGGTTCTGTCAGTTGGATATTAAATTGTTATTACTTATATGTGATTATTGGTGTTCGAAGATGATTTGTGTAATTAGTTGGGAAGCTGTGTTATTTTGTTTTTGTATTTAAAGGTGATTCTATTCAAGAATTATTTCCATAAATACCTGGATTATACCTAAAATCATTTTTTTGGCTTCATAATTTTATTAATTATTTTTAGGAGTTTTTAAAACTGAGAAATCAACATTTCATCAATTATTTAGCAATATATGATTTTCTGATTGTAATTATTTGTTAAATCCGTATTTAATTCCAGAATTATTCAAAACTTATGAAACTCATATTTATTTAAGTTTGAAATATTTCGAGAATTTTAAAATTATTTTGGGAATTTTTGAGATTAATTTTACCCGCGCGTCGATTCGTTTAATTGATGAAAGCGGGTATAAAGTGCATTTTAGAAATTGTTTTAAATTTTCGAAAATTATGTTTTTATAAACTTCGGGATATTTCTAACATTTTAAGACTATTTTCATGATTTTCTGAAATTGTTTTAAGTGCAACTCGTTTCGTTAATTATGAATTGCGGGTTTGAGATACGTTTCAAAAATGCTTTAAAAATCATGGAATTTGTATTTTATTAGTTTCGGGATATTTATAAGATTTTAAGATTACTTTGGGAATAGTTTAAATTTTATTTATACGCACCTTAGTTCGTTAAAATTTCAAGTTTCGTATTGTTGCGGGATTTACATATTAAATAATAATAAAATTGGGGACATATAATCTTAATTGACCACATCTATTTCCTTCCACTCTTTAATCAATCTCTTTCGGCACTCCTCTCTCTCAATTCCCCGTTATCTCTCCCTCATCTCTCCGTTTTCTCTTGCTATTCTCTCTCACTCCCGTTTTTCTTTTATTTCCCCTCTCCCCTGTTCCCTCTCTTCCCGGTACCTGCGCCGCCGCCTGTGCTCTTTTCCCCTAGCCGTCGGTTTCTTTCCGGTGAGGGCTGTGTGTATGCATGTATTGGAGTTGTGTATTTCGTGTGTGTGTGTGCCATTATAGAGGTATATGTGTGCGTTTGTGCTGCTTATATCTCCGGTTGCTGCCTGAGTTTTTCCGGCATGGCAGCCGGCTGTCCCCTGTGCATGTGGCTGCGTGCCACTACGCGCGTGTCTGCGATGTTGCCCTGTTGTTGCTTGAATTCTTATTTGGGTTCGAAAATAAAAATCTGAATGAGTTTCTGTGATTCTCGAATTGTGATAGATAATTAATTGTAAATATTATCGGTTGAATTTGTATTGAAAACCCGAAATAATCGAGCACCAACAAATTTAACCGCCGCCCGCGATGAATTTCGACGAGCGGGTGGTGGACTATGATGACTCGATCCGAGTCCTACGATTTAAAAATACAAAATATGATATAAAACATAAAAACACGACTAATAATTAATAATTGTATTTAATTGATAATTGAGAATTTTGGGACTGATATTGATGGCTGAAATCGGTGGTTGGGTTTTGGATTGCGATTGATTGTAGTTGTGTTTATTTGGACGTCGGGATGTTCGAAGGGTTAGCCGATAATCAAAGGAGGTGCTGCCCAATTTCCGGAAAATTTAATTACGGAAATACGAGGCCGTACCCAATGGCTATCGGAATGTCGATCGATTATATGTAACTATTTTGTACGAAATCTGATTATGTGTTATGATGAAATACTTTAAGAAAATCGATAACCCTAATTTCATAAAAGGATAGATATACCAATTTTCTGAAAACGAACACCGAACCGACTTTTGAAGACGTGAACCCTAATTGATACGTGTATTATTATATGAAGTATGTTACGAGTCGGGTTTTATTAACGTTCGAGTAGATTGTTAGCGAGGATATGTCAAGCATAATCGAAGGTCTAAGTTAGGGTGTTTCGACCTTGTAGGTGCTAGTCGGAAAGCCCAAGAGTTGGCGTTGGATAGCCTAGTGGACAGTCGACGAGCTCAGTAAGGTTCCAATCGAAGGACCTGAGTGTTAAAGTCGAAGCCACGGTAATCTAGTGGTTAGGCGATAAAGCCTGAGCGTTCGTGTCGGCTCAAGGTCAATCAATATTATTTGTAAAGCTCTGCAAGGCAAGTACCCCTGAACAAATCTTTTATAGTTCAGTATATATGAATAATTGTTGATTTAAATTACGTACTGGAACAGAACGATTTAAGTTACGTATCCCCTGGGTTTCAAATTGTCTTGTTAACTTGGTTTTGCGGGAAAAGTAACTTCTGAAAATGCCTATCTCTAAAATTTTGAATAAAATGAAAATGTTTTGGAAAATGTGTTGTGTTATAATTGTTTTGACAAGAGATAGGTAAGTGATTTGGAAAACTGGATAAAAATGATCAGATAATTGGATGAGTGTGCGCAGAAGGTCCGTAACGGCCTGGAAGTTAGCATAAGAGGCGAAGTGGTTGCGCACCCTATTATAACCAACAGCCCAGCGTGACAGAGACCTAGCTAGTCTCTGAGTTCCGGAACAAGTTTCATAGGATAGCCTGATCAGCTGTCTCACCAGGGATCATCCAATACTTTTATATCTGAGCAAGTGATTTGAGGTTCCCGGAGAGGGACAAATTTTATAGGTCATGTGATGGGATAAGTTTTATAGGTCCTGTGATGGGATAAGTTTTATAGGTCCTGTGATGGGACAAGTTTTATAGATTCTGTGATGGGATAAGTTTTATGGTTCCCGTAACGGAACAAATGATTTTGGGTCCCCGTAACGGGATAAATGGTTTTATGGGTCCGGCGATGGGACGGAAGAGTTTAAAATGAAAGAAGCATGCTAAAATTGAAATTGATATTTATGCACATCACACAACTAATGATTTGGTTTTACAGAGCATGCTAGTTTTGGTATCCAGTTCAGACATGTTTCACTTGGTTCTTAGCAAGTTATGATTTCTGTTCCTATAATGTTTTTTTCATTATAAACTGTTTTTAGTTATTATTCATATAGTGGTACTGCTGAGCAATTGATCGATCACCCTTGCAAAATATTTTATATATGAATTGCAGATACCTTGGAGATTCTTCAGTGGTAGTCGGGGCAGAGTTCCAGTTCCTTCCGTGCCAGGCTCCTCTGAGGTAGTTGTGTTGGACCCAAGCGGGTCTGTTGAGTTGCTGAATAAGGATAGTATTGTTTGGATTGTCTTTAGTAAGTTGGTTTTGTGATAGTCGTAACCTAAGTCATACTTAAACCTGGAAAAGGTCTTGGTGAAGGAGTCGAGATTATGTATAATTAATAATTTGGGTTATATTGTTTATTAGTGATGTTTTTGGTGACGTCAACTCCTGACCCCTGGGTTAAGGCCGTCATATGGACTCATGCATGCACTCATTCTAAAGTAGACTTCAGAACAATGACAGATTTTAAGTAAAGTTCTTAGTTATGCCTTATTTCTAAGATGTACTGAAGTGAATCAGACTTTACACTTTGTCTGATATTTAGCTTAATGCACACACTTACACTCCATATGAATGATGAAAATTACTGTGGTGATCAATGTTATTTTAGATGAACAGTCTATGTGTCAGATTGCATAAATTCTGAGGACAAGTTCTGATGGAAGTTCTGATGATTAAGTTCTGGTGAAACCATATCACTATTTGTGTGAAGAATTACAGGAATACACATTCACTTTTCGAGTTAAGGAGCCATATTCTGATGACTTTTAAATCCTGATAATAATCAAGTTCTGATGCTGACGTGACAGTATTTATTTACTTGGTTTATTTCTGGTCATTACTTGAACGATAATATTTTTTACAGAATATTGGTTAATGTGAGATAAAACAGTCATAATCATTGTGGGTTAGTAGTTAACGTGTATGTCCTGAAAAACTGCATGTGCATGGTAATTATTGCTCATTTTACGTGCCCATTAACTCTCATTCTAACCATTTACTGACTGTTCACATGGTGCCAGGTGTAAAGTGTATCCCATGCTTCAAAAATATGACTGTTGAGTGGAGAGAGTATATATATGAGAGATAAAAGATTTTCTAATCTTTTACTTACTTTTCTATTCTAAATCTCTTTTACTTTCTCTCTCTCTCTCTCTCTCTCTCTCTCTCTCTCCTTTATTTTATGAAGCTGTTTATCTCTGAGGACTTTTTACAAACACTTTGCAAACATTCTCTTATTCACTTAATGTCTTACAGAAATGGCACCAAAAGACATAATTTTTGATGGAGCTAAGTTTGTTCCTAATAACTTCTCCGCCATTCTTAGCAAGTCAGAAGCCCCATCAGAACTTCACTTCATTCAGGACTTTCTTGCTAGTTCTGATATTGGGTACGCTCTGACCGAACCTGAGGCAGTCTCTAGTACTTAAGTACTGGAGTTCTGGAGCAGCGGAGTATATGACGATGGTGGTGCTCAAGGGTCCCCAAGTATTATTTTTTCATCAAGGGAGGATGAGCATGTCGTGACATTGGCTACGGTTCGACAAGCACTGCAGCTGCCTGAGAACTGTGTTTATTCTACTGTTGAAGAGCCAGTTCTTCAAAACATGATGGCCAGTCTGGGGTATGAGAGGACATTGGCAAAGCTGGGTCAGTTGAAGAGATCTTACATAAGGAGGGAATGGAGTTTCTTCTTTGACTGCATAACCAAGGCTTTTGCAAATAAATATTCTAATTTCATTGCAATCCCCATATTCAGCCAACAAATCGGGCATGCTCTCATAAATCAAACTGATTTTGATTATACAAGTAATGTCTTAGGTTTTATTGGGGATAGAATGACAGAAGATAAAAATACTGTTTATTTTGCTAGATTCTATCAGCTTATCTATAGTTTTTGTTGTGATGATAAGCCCCAATCAGCTAGTGAATTAATTCCATCATTTAGACTAGCTAAAAGAGCTTTTAATGACTTATTATCTACTGATAATAAGAAGGTTGTGTTAAGACCCCTCCTAGTTCCTTTATCTGTCAAACAAGCCTTGATAACCTATGATCCAGTTAAATACACTGAACTATATCCTGATGTTCAACCATCCGAACCTCATCCATCAGCACTTACCACCTCTACACAAACACCTCAAACTTCTCAACCTCAACCTTCAGATCCTACAGTGCAACCTTCATCTTCCAAATCCAAGAGGACTAAGAAAGTACCTGAGTCTCAACAGAAGAGAAGGAGAATTATTCTGCGAGATGAATCTGATACTGAGGAACAGGTTCCAATATCAGAACTTGTTGTTATAAAAGCTGAGAAAGTTTCTTCTCAGAAAGATACTGTAACTGGGAGTTCTAGGCCCCTCAAAAGGCTTAGAAAGATAAAATATGATGATAAAGCTCCTACAGTGTCTCCACTTTTGAAGAAAGTAAAGAAAATGAGAGCTCACAGGGACATAGTTGAGTCAGATTCAGATGTAGTGGAAGCAGCTAAGAAAGGGGATCAGGAATCTCTGATCTCAACAGAACCTATTGTTATTGAATCACTTCCTTCTGCATAACATGAAACTGCTCAAGACAAAATTTCTACACCTCCTATGTCACCTATTGTTGATCCAGTACATACTGAAGAACCGGGTACAAGTGCTGAAATTGATATTCTAACTTGATTTTGCCTGAGGTTTTGTACTTGGAAGCTCCACAAATTCAACTCACTCCACCAACAACATCAATTTTGGATATTGATCGGAACCTGGCTGCAGATCAGAATTTAGAGGATGATGTTGAAGTCTCTTTAGCCTCACATACTGCTATTTTATCAGAGGATGCTGATACTGCAGGATCTACAAGTTCTGATGCTGCCAGTGAAGAAACTACTGATGAAGCTGCTACCAATTTACATGTTGATGCAGCTGGTCCATCAGGACATGTACCTCAACAAACAATTACTAAAGCTGATTTAGTTAAGAAGTTTGTTATAGGGGAAGCACCGGTACCTTGGAGTGAAACTCCTAGAGGAAAGGAGTGGACTAAGGAATGGAACTCAGTTAGTTTTGTTCCTTCTGAAAAGATTCTTGCTGAGCATCTTGCAAAAGCTGATGAAATGCTGATAAATGATGATTTCAAGGCACAGCTGAGAGTTACTGCATTGAGTACAAGGCACCTTCAAGGTCAACACTCAATAACTCATGACAAGGTGAACAAAATTCAAGAAACTTTGATCCAACAAGATATGAATGTGAAACTTGAAAATAACAGATTTTTCAAGCTAGCCTTTGACAGAATTGCCTACATTGAGAAAACTCAGGAGAAGCAAGAAACTCAAATTGAAGAAATTTTGAAGAATCAAGTTTCTCACCAAAATCAACTCAATGAGATCCAATCCTCAGTGGAATTGCTTGTCTCTCTTCTATTACCTGCTGATGCCAAAAAGGGGGAGAAAGTGATTAAGTCAAAAAGCAAATCTATTCAGACACTGAAAGGAAAGGATGATGGAAATGATGACCAGGGAAACTCTGATAAGGGTAGAGGTCAAGGTCAAGGCAAAGGATTTTCATCAAGTAAAGCTAAAATTACAAGTCAAGGAACAAGTTCTGATACTGGGAGAAGAATAAGTTCTGATACTGGTAAAAGGATAAGTTCTGGTGAACATCTGGAACTTGATGAAGAAATTTCAAAACAGTTATTTCTTAAAGAAAATCCAGGAATGGACTTTGAGAGTCTAAAGGAAGAAGAAGCTAGACTCAAAGCAGAAGTTGTCAAGACAAAATCTAAAACTTCTGTTGTTGAAAAGAAATTTCCAAAGCCTAAGGGTATTGTGATAAAAGAAAGAACAAATTATGAGGCAATCAAAGCCAAATCACAAATGGAAATTGATCCAAGGTCCAAAGGCAAAGAAAAAGTTGATGAACCTGTAAAGGTTTATATGCCAGTCATGGATGAAGAAATAATTGATGATGAAGAAGATGCTAATCTTATTCTGATGCATAAGAAGATTTTTCAAACAACCTCTGACATGGCTCATGTTGTTCAGAGTCAAGATTTAGTAAGTTCTGATATGACAGTGAAGCAAGCAACCTCTGACATAGCTCAAGTTGGCTTGATATCAGAAGATAAGGAAAAGGAAACCTCTGACATTGCTCATGTTAAACCTCCAAAGATACTCCTACCAGGATTCACCAAAGCTAAACAGACTCAACCTTTGACGACTGTAACTAGTGGTTTTGAAGCAAGAGTTGTTACATGGAAGGAAACAAGAGATAAATCTGGGTTGGGTAGTTCTGATGAAAGAAGAGTACATAACACTACCAGTGATCCAACTTCCTTAAGTGAACCAGGTATTGGAGCAACTCCTGAAAGATTGAATCGACTTGAATCTGTACAAATGGTTTACCATACCTTCTTGAAAAAGCATATCTTGTTATATTTTATGACAGATGGAAGGGTATACCAAATTAGGAAGAATGCTATACCACTGAAGTATTTTGAGGAACTGGAATATGTTCTATTTCTACTTCAAGTGAAAGACAGATTAACAGATAGTGTTATAGGGTATTTAAAGTCTCAAATTCAAAGACAGAAGAAGCTTTATTCTGTAAAGTCTGACATCACATATTTTCCCAAGTACAGAGATCACAAAGGTGATATTGTCGATATGAAGCCTAACTCTGCTAGGATTATAACTACTTTTCTGGGTTATAAGGTTATGGAATTCAATCTAGAGTCTGACAAGGCATATCTGATAAGACTAGATCAGGAGATAAGAAAAGTTAAGATAAATGATCTCAGAGCAGCTATTTTTCAAATTGGAGAAGATACAGCTGAATTGATAAATGCTAAAAGGAGGATGGTCAATGAACTTGAATATGCAGAGAGATGTTTGTTGAAGAACTATCTCAGGACAACTCCTGATATCAAAGAGATCAAAAATTGAAAGTGAAGCCAAGTCAAAGATCTACAACTACTTAAATTCTGAAGTTTATACAGACTGAAGCTGTTATCAGAAGTTAAAGATGGTAAAGCTGAAAGGACTGTAAGTTGTAGTTATCTAGTCAAATTCTTATGCATTTGTACTTACTATTTTTGACATCATCAAATATCTGTTGAACTTGTATATTATGCTAATTTACAAGTTGGGGGAGATTGTTAGATATATTTGATAATGTCATGTGTAATATGATTTGTGTTTAGTTTTCAAATCTTACTTAACTGGACAAATCAGTACTTAACTGGAAACCAGCACTTATACTGAAGACAGAACTTAAGATATCAGAAATTAAGTTATTAGAACTTAAGTGATCAGAAGATATTTATCAGGAGATAATATCAGGACTTAAGATGACTTTCAGATAAGGCAGGCGGCTGATTGAAAGGAAAGAAGATCGAGACTAAGACAGAAAGAATTGTGCATGAAGAAGGAATTCTATGAAGAATAGAATACTTGGAAGAAAAGATAACTAGTTGATATATTTTAGGAAGCAGAATTATATTCCATATCAATTATAATTTATCTTGTAACTGCGTAGTGTATAAACATAGGCATAGAGTTTACACTATAAGTGTTACAATTATCGAAGTTATTATTCTTGGTAACTCTAGCAGCTCTAGTGATAATTTGTTCATCACTGAGAGAGGACAGTTCCATATTATAACAGAGTTTATTGTATTGAATAAAATCTGTTTTCTGTTACTTGAGTTCTTATATTCGATTTGATTGTGCTAAACACTGTATTCAACCCCCTTCTACAGTGCGTGTGACCTAATATTTTATGATAGAGGCATATCTTGCACAACAATCTCCCCCAATTTGTGAGAAGATTGCTTATCATAAAATTCATGCCTGGTAACAAGACTAAACCCCGGTTACAATGAATACATATAGATTGATGGATTAATAAATATAACTTTTATACATGGATAAATTACATGAGTTCAATGAGTATATTCATCATACAATTTTCTCATAGCATGTTTCTTGTCTAATGAGGTCCTTTAAATTTACAAGTACTTGCAATTCCTTTATGATTGGTGTCCCTCTTAGAGGTTCCACAAGCTTGAGCCAATCATCTAATAAATAACTATTCAAGTAATACTCTGAATCTTGGGAATCTTCCAATTCTTATGTTTAGAAAATGTCCATCCTTGGATATTCTGCTCATCCCCTTTGTCTTGAGTTCCTCAGATCTTTGCTCAAACATTTCTATCTTTTCAACATATTTTCTTTCCCTCTCCTCTCTTTCAGCATTTTCTTTTGCCCTAATTTCTTCCCTTACTATCAACCATACACCTAATACATCTCTCCATGTCATTGTACTTGTATCCTTATCCTTCAGTAATCTAATCACCCTTTTAATTTATGTGGTTGAAAATGTGTCCATTAAATTCCTGCCGAGTAAAGTGTAGGAACTATCCTGGTAATAGATTCTGATTTCCCTCAATGATACAACCCAAACTTTGACTATTTTTTCATATAATTATTGAAAGTGGTCATCATCTGTGTTGCACCAATTTAGAGGTAGAAAATCATTTTGATTAAAACAGTTCCAGATAGCCCTCTCAGTAACTTGCAGTTTCTTTGGCTTTCTTCCAACAGACTTGTAATGAGTTTTGATTGGTGGCTTGAAAGAAGGTAGGTTTGAAATTTTCTTTAGAGTGGTTTGGCCGGAAGTGATTGGTATTTTTAGTATGGTGTTTGCATTATGCTTGTACAAAATTTTAGGCTTAGAGGTTAAAGGTGGTAACGTGTTTGAGTTTGTTGGCTTAGAGGTATGAGTTTGTTGGATTTGGATTGGTAGGGCATTTTTCTTGGTTCCTGAATCATCCTCCTTCTTCTTTCTTCTTCTTCCATCACCCTTCTTCTCATCATTTCCCTTCTTCTTAGCATCTCTTTTCTTATCATCTTCTTTGCTACCAGTTACCTTAGAGGATTGACTTGGATTTGAGCCAAAAGGTTTTTGATCATCTTTCTCCTGCTCATCATCATCCAATTCATCCTTATTGAATTGTTTTTTGGGCAACCTAGCTTCAGGATCTCTCAGATATCTCCTCAAAATCTTAATCATCTCTTCATCTTCACTAGTCTTGTTCTTTTTAGTCTTCAACTCAGTTTCCAAGGTCACTATGAGCTTCTTATGTGCCATGACATAATTCTAGGAACAAGAAAGTTCTTGAGTTGTTTGGTGGATGGACAAATGTATGCCACTCCTTTGCTTGGCTGGAGATATGCTTCTAGAAAAGCAGCTTCTTGAGCTTTTTAAAGTTCCTTAAGTAAGAGAGTGTCTTCATTAATGACTCTGTTGACTTTTTCAATAAATATATCTGATTCAGATGCCCTTCTTGACATGAATAATTAAGGGACAGCTGCATACATCTATCCACGCCTGAGTCGTTGATGTTGATCACAATTCTCTTTTCTTGAAAGTTACCCTTGGTTATCAAAATCACCCTTATGAAATTTACAGTCTTGTTCAAAGCCCTCTTGTAGGTAATGAAGTTGCTGTTGAGAGGAGCCCTGAGAGCCTTAAGTAAATCATCAAATTCCTTGCTCAAACTAGGTCCCTAAGCTGCTTTTATAAGCCTCTTCATTCCAACATCAACTTCAACTTCTTTGGCTTTGCCTTTTTGAACAGCATGAACAGATGCTTGGGCAGATGATGATGATCTTAATTAGACCTAGCAATACTGGTATACGACACGTGAACACGGTATGAAACGACACGAATAATTAGTGTTTGGGTTCAAAAATTTGGTACACGGACACGAAAGTATACAAGCACGAAAAAACACGAATATAATTAGTGTCGGGTTTGGGTTTTCAATATAGGTACACGACACAGAACGAAAGCACGGAATAAATAAATAGTTAAAATTTTAAAAATATATAATATACATATATATATATACTAATACCAAATGTGAATTTTCCCTATTCTAAATAACATATATATAATTGTAAATACTAAAATATATATTATTGTTCCTTAACTATGTGAGTGAGCACTTTACTATTTAATTATCTATTGTACTTTTTACAATTAATATTTTAACTCATTTTTTTAAAATAAATATATAATATTAAAAAAATGTTTAATCCATGCATGCCACCGGTTTTCAGCTAGTTATCTTAATTTCTTATATGTTCGGAAAATAGATACTATAAATTTGCTAGACCCAAAATTAAAATTTAACTACCAATGACTCATCTCTGATCAGCACTTTTGAGATTGCAACCCATATGTTAGTCCCTAACAATGTAACAAGAATTACAGAAGGGGGTTGAATGAAATTCTTGAAACTTTTTCTGAATTATAAAATGTTCTAACTAAATATGTATATATATATATATATATATATATATATGACAGTGTTTTGATTTGCAAAGTGCGGAATAACAAGTTAAATATGAATCAAAACACAAAGTGATAAAAACACAAGTCTTTAAAACTTTCTGGTGGATTAGCATGTATCCACCAGATATATATATATATATATATATATATATATATATATATATATAGAGAGAGAGAGAGAGAGATAGAGAGAGAGAGAGAACTCTATGAAGCTTGAGTAGCTCACAGCTGCTTACAAATAAGAACAACTAAACTTCCAGAGAAATGCTAAAGATACAGCTTACAAATGTTTCTCTGAGTAAATACTTGCTTAGTCTTCTTGTTGTTCTAATTGCTACTCTTGGTTTATATATCACCAAGATTACACAGTAATAAGACAAGATAATAAAAACAAAACCTATCAAGTCTAATACTATGCTACTTCATTGCTCTATTCCAGCATCTTTGAATATCTTCATAATAGCATGGAAATGACAATGCTTCTTTGTTCTCAAAAACCAAGTTGAATAGGCTTTCACATTCCTTTTGCATATACTCGACGCATGTGACTGTGTTGTCACTGCCAACAGATGTTTGAATTGATTATCCGTCGGGTACATGATCATTCATAGGGTTGCCTTGTTGATCATCCGTCGAGTAGCATTATTGTTTATCCGTCGGGTAGCTATTTGACACTTGACTTCATTTCATTTATGCAGAATTACAAGACATCATCTATGTACAATTAATTAACCTATTCTGCATATCTAATTAAAGTCATCCGTTGGGACTATATTGAGTCATCCGTCGGGACTATATTCCTTATCCGTCGAGTGCTACATTTTTCACTAAATTAAATCTACTAAGGAGTTTTGTTAATGAAATCATCAAGTTCACAACATATTCACAACAATCTCCACCAATTTATGTCTACTAGAATTGTAGCCATAAATTAAGAGAAACTTGATGATAACAAAACTCCCTAAAAAATACAAATTTAAATGGAAGTAGATAAAACTGTAAAGTGCTTCAACTAAAAAAATGTAGAAAGATTTGCTCACAGTCATTTTTCAAGGTGCTCCTCTAGCCTGAGCAGATTAATCTATTTCCTTGAAGATCTGGATCTCTTTCCAAGCATTCTGTTGTTTTTTTCTATCTGATTTTGGAGCTGTCTGTGGAATTCCAGTTCATCAGATTCTGAGAGATTTAGCATTTCTTGTATTTCCAAAAGAGTCTCATTGCTAGAGATGCTCAATTGGTCTTCTAATCTGAAGAATCTTCTAACTCCTTTATCGTCCATGAATTCCATCAGCCAGTAGGGCCTTAGATGCACTCTACTCCCTGTGTAAGGAATAGTTAGAGTCTTTGGGAGTGTATCTTTGGCTCTAATACTCCTCTGTTCTTCAATCTTCTTTAGAACAAGTCTTCTAGCTGTCAAATTGAATCCAAAGTTCTTCTTGAAGGATGAATAAACCTTTATCAGCACATATTAGCTTTCTTGAAGGATCCTGTGAAGTGGCCACTGTATCTCTTTTCCTCCCTTGTACTTGAATACTAACCTTTCAGGTAGATTCCTGTAAGCATCAATCCCTCTAACTTCTTCCAGTTCATCTAGATAGAGGTTTAAATATGAGAATTCCTTGATGTCACAGATGTACATGATGTCTCCCTTATTGACTTTGGTTTGAGCTTTGGTTAGGGACTTGGATCTGAGAGTTGAGGGCTTCACTTTCTTGACTGCTCTGGTCTTTGTCTTCTTTGGCTTCATTAAGTGAGGTAGATTGAGTTCAGGTATTGGCAGACTATCCCAGTCTATTGGTTCATCCTTTGGAATGATAGGTTCACCATGGAAATTCTTGGATGTATCTATTTTGCATTCTTTATGTGCCACAGAGGGCATGGATGTTTGAGTTGTTGTAGAGATAGACTTTTTGGGAAAGTACCCTTCAATCTCCGCATCACTGAAATCCAATTTTCTCTTGATTCTTTGCTTGTACCTTGGCTTCTTTGTCTGTGGAGGTTCATTCTGCATTACTTGATCTTGAGATTCAACAACTTCATATGGTTGGGCAGAAATTTGTTGTGTGGGTTTCACCGCTTGCAACTTGGCCAAGATAGCAGCTTGCTCCTTCTTTTGTTTGACCTTTTTAGCATCTAGAGCAACTTGTTTCTTTTCTTGCTTCAATCTTGCCTTTTCTTCTCTCTTTGCTTCAGCAAATTGAGGGTGTCCAGCCACCACACAAATTTCCTTACCATTCCTGAAAACTTTAGCAATTCTTTTTTTCAATGCTGAATTAGCTGGATCCTTGTAGAATGCTATAGACCTGGCCAACAACTTCTTTTCATCAGGCTTTGGTATCTCATACACTGTGTCCAAAAGGTTCTTTAGTGAAGATTTTAGATAGTTCACCTTTGGCTTCAAAATTAGCTTAGCCTTTGGAGATTTGATGCATGATGGTTGTCCTCTTTCCAGATTATTCATGCTCATTTCATTCACAGAGATTTTCCTGACTTGAGAGTGATGAATAGCTGATTTTTCTGGCTTCTTTACTAACCCAAATCTCTTTTGAATATCCTCATCAATTTTCTCCCAGTTGATTGGTCTCAACTGCTTCTTCTCAGCTATTCTTAATGTGGCTGCTGCTTCATTAATCAGATCAATGATGTCCTTAGTTGGTGGCTTAGTGAAAGCAATTATGGGCACAATTACTTTGCTAACTTGAATGTTAAGCTGCTTATCCCCCTCACTTGAGCCTTTCTCCCCCTTTTTGTTACCATCAAGTTGTGTGGGAGGGAGTTGAGCAGCCACCAACTATTGAAGAAGTGCAGTCTGAGCTTCTTGATTGGTGAGTATCTTGGCCATTGACTTCTCTACAGCAGTCAGTCTTGAGTCCATGGCCTCAACTTTCCTATTGAGATCAGCCTCCTTCCTTAGATTTTGAGCAATTTCAGTCATGGTGGTTGCAGGGAGTCTAGCATCCATCCTTTCTACAACTTCTTGCTTGACTTCATAAATTTCCTGCTTGATTGCATCCACACTCTGACGGTGTTGGATGGCTTGAATTTATGCAGTTGGGGTGCTTCAAGATGTGCTGTGAGTAGCTTCTTTGTGCTAGCATTGGAAGATGCCCGAATGGCTGCTTGGGTGTCATGAAAAAGCTTGAATAGATTTGATTGGAGATGTGAGTAGGAACATTCTTGTAACACCCCCCAAATCCGGGGTCAGGATTGGGTGTCATTACACAACTTTAAATAATAAAACCTGTATATTAAAATAAATATACAGACAACCCCTCACTATTTAGGACCGCTTACAGGTTATAGTATGAAACAAGAAATTAATCTTCTAAAATTACAATGCCTAAATACAATTTCATTACCTCATTACTAATTTCCTTGTATTGATCACTCTGACACCTCCAAATTTCTTCAGATGGAATCTCACCACTTTTGCTGCCTATTAAAAGCTATGCACTTTTGTCCTCATTTGATACTGAAAGGAATAAGAGTTCACAAAGCAAGAGTGAGCCAAAAATGCCCAGCAAGTATCATAAATGGTTTCCAAGTGTCAGATCAGAAAATTCCCGGAAACGATTGTTGAATGATTTTAAAAATGTCTTTATATATTTAAATAGTTGAGCGAGCAAAACATCGGTCCTCATTAGTCTTAAATCATAAATCACCTTGTTCTGTAAAAGAATAGTGATCATTTTAAAATTTCATCCTTTTGAATCAAATCTTTGTGTGAGTTTGTAATTATGAACTATTCGGAAAGGAGTGTCGTTAATGGCGATCAACAATAAATTAGACTGGACACTAGAAACCAACATATGCACTATAACCTGCTGATCAGTCAGGAGATAGTGCGGATCTATACCCAACTGCATAGACCCAACCAACATATGGGGTACCCAGGCAACTATGGCCTAAGGGTCCGGTCCATCTCCAGCCCATAGGATCCAGCTCATCACTGGTCCTCATAATAATCGTCCAGCCCATAGAGTATTTTGATGTCAAATCATTTTTGATTTCAAAATATCCCAAATCAGGGTTCGCAAATAACCCGAGCGAATGGGTATTTGCTCAAGAGAGCAATCGATAATATAGGAACAATAATGAAAAGAACTGGCATAATAAGAGTAATTGCAGCGAAATATAAAACAGTTAACTATTCTGAACTTAGAATATGAGCGAATAAATATTTGCAGTATTTTAGGAGAAAGGTTAGGAATACTTGCCTCAATTGATAACCCTTTGATCTTTAACTAGCTGCCATATCACTCAGTCCTGTTGCATCTGTATTTCCTTTGACAGGCTACTTGACCTTTCTTATCATTTACCCTCTTAGTTTTTTCTTTATTCTGAATCCACTCATTTCATTACTACACGCAATCAGGCTTTACTTCTACAATCTCTATCTTGCTTTGAACGTCTCGTACTATGCGGATCTATCACAAATAATACTATTCAATGAACTGACAATATATAATTGTCTAGTCTATACATTTATCCCTATCGTCTACCCGCCCGATAATTGATAAAGATCACATCTCATTCAGATAACGTTTAAAAGACCTGTTGACTCACAATTTACATAACACGTAAACACATAAGACACGTAATCATGTTATTCATATAACACGTTGTCACATAATTCATGTAGCATATAAGTTGAATCATTAAAAGTTAGGTCTTAATACGTTTAAAATTGAAATCGGGTCAAAAATAATATTTTATCAATCAATAATCGACTCAGAATGATTCATAAAACAAATGACTCTTAGATTAAAAAGAATTTATGTCTCGAAAGTATTTTTAGTAGAAGCAAAATATTTTTCTGAGTCTAGGGGCGTTCGTTTCGTATTAAACGGACGAACGATTAATTTATTTTGAATTTTTGAACATTTTTCGGAATTAAAATGGGTCTCCGAATCATTTTATAATTAAATAATAGGGTTCGAATACCCGAATCTAACTTTAAAATAAATTTATAATAATTATCTAGCCTTGAAAATAATTTAAAATAATATTTTAAAGCTCAAAACTATTTTTTAGAATTTTTAAATCAACAATAAATAATTAAATCTAATTAAATAATTAATTAATAATTAATTAAATTAATTAATCAATTAATATTTAAATTAATTGACTAATTAAATAATTAATTATCAACTAATATTAATTAATTAATTAAGATTTATTTTTAACTTAAAAATAATTTTCGAAAATTAAATAATATCCATAAATAATTAATTAAAACAAATTATAATTAATTAAATCGAATTCTGGATTTTTGAAAATAATTAAGAAAATAATTTTCTAGATTTAAAATAAATTTAACTAATTATTTAAGTAATTAACTAAACTGATTTCTGAATTTAAAAACAAGTTATAAAATTTATAAATGATTTTTGATTTAATTAAATAAAAGAAAATCCAAAAATATTTTTGGAAACGGGGTTGTCTTCCCCACCAGATCCACAGGCGGCAAGGCTCGCCGGACTTTGAAGAACATCCGCCGGATTCTGGAATTTCCAGAAAACGGCCGGCGGTCTTTAAAGAAACTGGCAAAGCTCCGTTCAGCCCCCAAACTACTCCGGTCGACACGATTTTACAGTCTATATTATCCAGAAACAGTCCAGAAACACAAATACCACAACATCAAGTTCAAACGATCCACCAACCTCGTTTTCCGATCAAACCTCGTACCAACGCCGACGGCACTCTGGTCAAACATCGACGAAGCTAATTACTTAACCAAAATCATCAATTTATATATGGAATTAAAGCCCTGATTACCTATAATCTATCCCTAAGATCACAATCAACATTCATCTCATAAATAATCTGAAAAATCAAAATGAAAAAAATGAATAAAACAAAAATTAACAAACTTCGATTTTTACTTTTCAGGGGTTATAATCCTTAATTCTATATACCATTCTATTGCAAATTCAACGATAAAGCTTATTTAAGCATCAAAACCATCAAATGATCCGTAAATCAAAAAGGCCCAAATTTTAACTCAAGAACACCAAGAACCCTAATTTCAAAGCTGTCCAAAATCAAACCTTAATTTATACATGTTATTGAACTCTATTTTTGAAGTATAATATATGAAATTGACCAGAAAAATATTATATACACGATGGAATCATCAAATCATATCAACAACATCAAGAACAAATTTTCATAATTTAATTATCAAATAATTCGAATATAAATAAATAAATAAGAAAATTACCTTAATTTATGCACTAAAATGGTTGATTGATTCAGAAAGTACTTTTTGAGAGCTTCGTTTTGATATATTACATGCTTAAATCGGAGTTCAGTAACGCCTTCGTTCGTGCGTTTGATTCTCAAGAACGTATCGTTTTTAGGGTTTTTCTCTGTAATTACTATATTTTTACTGGTTGTAAATGAATAAACGAACAAAATGAAATAAGGAATATGCTATTTATATTTACGAAATATTGGTTCGTTTTGGATCGTTTTGGATCGTTAAATTAGTTACTTAGCCACTAGGTAACTGCAATAACGATCCGATTTAATATCAGTTTTGGATAATTATCCCAACCGGGCTTTTTATAAAACACTTTATACAAAAATAATATAATAATATCCCTTTTTTCGAGAATAGGGGTTTCGTTGATTTACCAAAATGATTGTCGTATCAAAAATCTTGCACCGGGCCGCGTACGGGTCAAACCGTAATCCGGATCGAAAAAGTCAAAACACGAAAAATGTCTGGAATTACCAGATTAGGTTAGGAAGAAGTTTTTGGAAGAGTTTCGGTTCGTAAAAACGTAAAAATAGTTGAAGTCGGAAAATTCTCGGCTTTATAAAATAATTTTGAAATTATTCAGAAAATAATTGATAAATTCATAAATCATTATAAAATCATATAATACTCTAAAGATTACCAGAAAAATACTTTAATTATCTACATTTTATTCTGGATATATTAAATTTAACATACTCATATTTTATTACATACAAACATCCACATATTATTATCAAGTCATCAGATAATTCACCAAAAATTCATATAATATTCACATGATAATCATTTATTGATATAAATAATTACACGATATTTCCCGGATGTTACATCCTTCCCCCATTAAAAGGATTCTGTCCTCAGAATCATACTAAGGATCAGATAACGATACATCCAAGTATCTCACTCTCATTTTCTCGGGTTGATCTCTCAACCTTATAACTTTTCATAAACTTTTACTCGCGGAATCAATCATTACTTAACACCTCTCGCTGATCTCATATTCTATTTGTTGCTTATACAACTCAACTCTAGTCTCCATTTTATATATAATGGAGCTAACTTACTCCTTCTGGATATATACATATAAACGCCCTATAAATTCGCTATACGGGTAGCGGTGAAGCCAATTCACTTCTATTTATCTTGCTTATCTTACTATCTAGGAGGGACCAACATAACATATCTTAATTCTCTTTTTCTTTCTAATTCTAGTAACTCGTGCTTATGTGCGTTTCCAACTGTTACTCGGTGTTGAACCTCGTCCTCATATGTTTTTTCGTTCTAATAACCAAATTTGTAATCGCTTCCCATCGCATTCGAGGCTCTTTAACCGTTCCTGTAATCTTCTTCTTCATTCGTAGATGATGCACTGAGGCCAGGGCGTATTTGCTTTCCGACGTTGAATATGATATTTTCCAAGCACCTTTCCTATAATTCCTCGGGTCTCATCACTGTAATCACAACTCATTGGTCTCTTACCGACATTAAATTTGTCAGTTACTCACGTAACCTGATTCAACCTTCATTTTATACGTAGGGAGCTAAATTATCCTTCTTAGTCATATACATTTGAATATCTTATGAACTCGTTATGTCTGTAACAACAGGGTCAACCCATTCGTAATCGTTCTATCTATCTCATTATCTCGATGGACTAACTTAATTTATACTAATCTGATTTTAATAATTTGTGTCTATGTACCTTCCATTTTCCCTGACTGTTCTACTTGACTTCTCGCGTCTCCTTCTATTTGGTTAGTCTGGCCTATAATCATTTTCAATCGTATTCGAGAACTTTTAACTGGTTCGTGTACTTTCCATCCATGTGCGTCCGATATACTGAGCTCATGGCATCTGATGCTTCAAAATATTCTAAATCTATTCAAAACTAAAAAAATTAAAAGAGAATCTCGACAATTGCATTTAACTCATTACTTTGTAGTATTTTTCAATTTCTTTTTAATCACTAACAAGAGCGAAATCTTTTATTATCTGAAAGGAAATATTAATTTGAAATAGAATAAACCATAACTTTATTCAAAACCGAACTCTTGGTACTAATACTAATTTTGTTGTCATATCAAATTAGATATCAATATGAACTTTGATTCTCACAACATTCCATACTGAAGTCAACATCAATCATCTATATTAATACCACCTTTGATATCTAACAACAAAGTAAGTATCAACATAATCCAGAAGTCGGATCAAAACCTGTTCTCAATTCCTAATTTTTCTAATTCCTTTGTCCACTCCCCAGCAATCTTAGTGATGCTCACTCTTTCTTTTCTATTCAAGACATCTGTCTCTGAATGGATCTTGCTTGGTTGGTAATTAACCATACTTCTGTAGCTCATAAGTAATTATAACCAGAGTTCATACATTTGTAGCTTAGAACACAGTCGTTAATCTTTTACCCTTCGCATGCATATCTCCAGGTGTTCAACTTGGTCTTCCTTAGTTCTTGAATGGACGAGGATGTTATTAACAATTACACTATCCAATTATTCCTTATACACTATGTTCATTTAATCTTCAGACTTACAATTTCTGATAACCGATGCGTGACTTCATACCTCCCTTCTCTTCTCTCCATGATCACTTTTGTGTATAGCACGAAGTACTCTTTATTTCATTATTCTTTCATTCCATATTTCTTAAGTTTTTCCTTCACTCAACATCTAATTCCTACTGGGTTACACAATACATGGCTTTTGACACCAGCTCGATTCTGTGCAGTAACCAATGAGAAATTTTTACCTCATTTCCCGAGGTAACTTTGGTAAATCATTTGTTAGAATCTTCAGGACTTTTCTTTATTTCTAAAGAATTCCGATATGAGATTTATTGTAATGTTCTTCTTTAACAGTTCGCTACTAATACCTTGGTTTAATCTCCCCAATTTACACGCAATTTTTGAATGAATTTTCTATCTTTAATTATCGGTGTTTCACTTCATTCTCCTATCAGTTCTGACACAGCTGACGTTCACAACTTGCTTATATCCTGGACTATTTTATAAATTTTCTTTATCATCCTTTTGATTCCACTTCTTTTCTTATTTAGTTCTTTATTCTCATTACTCATTCATTCTTTTAACATAAGGAATGCCTTTTCTTGATAATATTCATATGTACATTATTAGCTAACCATTTCTGAAATTAATAAGAGGCTTTTATTTATAATATTTAAGTTTTTACTGACATAATCACCAAAATTCATCGATAGTTATTTTCTTAGCCTCATTTAAATCATCATTGATCGCATACTTGGCTTTTTCCCAATTGATCAACATTTCTTTTTCCTGAGTTCACATGCAGACTTCGTCAGTCTCTATCTTACATCGGATACTTGGATTTGCGAGTTTCCCAGTATTTCATAGCATCTTTCATTAAATCATAATTCGACATGGATGTACGTTCACGTCTTTCATGGAGTATTATTACAGATGATAACACTTCTTTGCACTAACTTGGATCTTCAGTTCTTACAAATGTTCTCTCTACTAGTTTATGGTAACTTCCATTAAATCATCATTCGATATGGGTATACATCCAAGTCCTTCCTGGAACGCTATTACAGATGATAAAATTTCTTTGCTTTATCTTGAAACTTCAATTCTTGAAAATACTCTTCTTACTAGCATATACCAACTACTTTATGTTCCTCTTGTTTATCGAAAAGAGCGTATTTATCTAAATAAAATCTCGCATATGTTTGTAATAACATCACGCTAATTCTACTAAACATTCAATTCCTACTAATGCCATTACTTCCTTCAACTTGCTAATTGCTTTGATTTCGGATCTGAAAATCATGTTAGAGCTTGACTCAATCTAGTTGGTAAAGTTGATCAATTAACTCTTTTAACTGATCACTTAAACCAAGTAAAGACTAGCTAACTGGAATCAAAGACCAATTACATAAAGTCGGTTTGATCATAACATTCTTCCTCAAGAACCGAAATCACAACCATTTAGAGTACAACTGGGAATGAGAATATACTTCTTTATCCTTACATGTAGGGTAATTTCTGAAAATTTGGGCAGCATTTTCCCTATATCATTGACTACCAGTTGGACTCAAGCCGACACCATCAATCAACCAAATTCATCCATTCACCATAATTCAAACTATATCATTCTGACCAGCAATTGTATGATTAATTGGCATAACATATATCTTTTTGAAATGGGGCTAAGGTCTTAATTATCATCGCCACAATCGGGTGAAAACTCCATCATCAGTTCGTTATTTCTTAAAAGGTCTCGCAGTCGAATCACCCTTACTCTATCTCCACTTATGTTCTCATATCGAACTTTCGTCACCGACCCGGTTAAGGGTATTAAATTCATCATAACTTATTGACTCAAGGTAGATAACTTCATAATTTCTTGAAGAACATGTTCAAAGTTTGTTTACAATTAAGATTTCTTTAATCTTGACTCTTTATGACAAATATCTTTCCGCGACGAAGGGATGCTTCACGTATTAATTGCCTGTCTAATTCAGTGTTCAGAATTCCCTTGATCTCCGATTATTGTCCCGAAACTCGTTCGCTTTGCATACAGCCTTACTACTTTGTTTTATAACTAATTTATTTGTTACGGTTCACCAAACATTCATTTTACATCAAAATCCTATGATTTGAAGCGCATAATGTTTACGCAATCTATCGTACGGATGAGATCCTCGTAACACGAACAACTGTCTAACTTGATGTCTTCGCCACGTCCATGTTATCGATGAATTCCTTCTTCCTTACCCGCAGATGTCCATCATTTATCGGTTTGCAGTCGTATCTATGTTTGTTGTATGATTCCACGTGCCACACTATTTCATTTCTTTTGAAATCGTCAGAGAACAGACTCTATGCAAGAGGAGAGTTTGCGAATATGACTTTGGTTGAAAACTGAATAAGGAATAATAATGCCACAAATGACTAGGAAAATTTGTAATTCAGTAAATTGAAGGAAGAAGAATGAGTGAAGATTTAAATATGAATGAGACAACCATATTCGTACTCAAGATGGCCAGTCTTTCATACTATATGGCATACATCACATGATTAGGTGGCGTCCCACCCGACTCTTCATCATTTCGACAAAGCGTCATACCACAACACTATTTATCTCAATCAGGAATCAGTAATTTAAGAAGAGAAATAATTCAGAAGGAATACAATAAATTTTCTTTCGTCTTCGCCTCATATGATTTATCCACAGAAGAAACTCATACGTATTCAAGAATCAAGGAGAACATATGCTATCGTATTAAGAGAAAGAATGTCGACGTTGATCACTTTCCCCGCTTCACCTACGTATGTCTTCAGAAACCAGTCGAATGAGAGATGCACAGTTTAGGTCACATTATAACTTCGAAATGTCGTCTGGAAATGCCTCCACATTAAATGCTTTAATGATTTGATCGTAATCGTGTTGCTACGAATTTTATAATTATTACTTCCGATTTCCTTTATGCCACGTAGGGTAACAGTCGATCCCGCAACGTCTCAACTCCGTTGATAGGAATACTATTTTTCTCCGATAATCTGGAAGATTCTTCCATTTCCTTCAGTCATCCGTTGTCCGTTCAAATTACGAATCTCGTTAAATTTTAATAATTTCATGAATTGGGTAAATAATATTTTAACATATTCATTCAATTGTTGGTATTATTTAAACAAAGATTACCTTCGTTTTTCATGAAAACTTTAAACTTTCTCCCTGCTGGGGGGGTCTATTTAGTCCTTCGAACTAACAACACTGAATTTATATCCATTCTTCTTTTTAGGTCATTTTCTGTTTATAATAACAAGGACTTAAATAGTAATTCGATAACCAAATTATAAAACTCATTTCATGCAAAAAAATTCTGAAAGTTGATTAAGAAAATCTTCTCCGAAATCTCATTTTAAATTTTGAAAATCAAATATTTGGTCATCATTACTATATAAGTTACTTGCTATTCTCTTGATCCGCTGATGAAATATCTAATTAAAGGAATGCCCATATAAGGGTCTCTCCATTTTGGTACATCTTCTGCTTTTCCTTGGATTCTGCTCACACTTATTAGTCGACGAAGTTCCATTTACTATTGTATATCATTATTCGCAATTCTACCGTAATGCTGACATCTGGTACTATCTCTGACATTCTTGCCATCGTTCTTGACGCTATGCTTACAACCACGCAGGTGATTCAGTGTTCTGTCCATAGATAGGGTCGCACCTTCTTGCTAGCCTTACCTATACCTAGTAAGGTAAAAATCATTCTTCGCGTAGCGCCCGATATGTGATAAGAATTTTTTTATTTATTATTTTTTTTCTCTCGACGGTGGTGCCTTTGCAGCTTGCAACTTCGGTCCTTCATCAGCTTCCATCAACTCGTTGCCTCTAGCGTGGAGCGCGTTCTATTACCTAATTCTAGGTTAAGTCGTACCAAAGCTCACCTAGCCTCTCTTTCACAAGTTCTCACAAGAATCAATCGCATTTTCTTCAAACCGCATGAAACGTATGGTATCATATCCAGTCTCCGTCGATCTATCTATTCCTCATTACTGTAGGATCGGAGAAATCAATATACCTATAGCATTGCGATACTCGCCGTACACTTCCCTCAATAATTCTGGCTCACCAATTCCGTGTCGGACCTGCTAGTCCTTATTCACACTCAATTCGACCTTAAAAGGAGTATGCCTAGGATCTTTCTTATCTCATATGACCTATCACTCCTATCTTACCCTCACCTATTCTTATTTCAATGACCAGCCTGTAGCTCTGATACCAACTGTAACACCCCCAAAATCCGGGGTTAGGATTAGGTGTCACTACACAACTTTAAACAACAAAAACCTGTATATTAAAATAAATATACAGACAACCCCTCACTATTCAGGATCGCTTACATGTTATGGTATGAAACAAGAAACTAATCTTCTGAAATTACAATGCCTAAATACAATTTCATTACCTCATTACTAATTTCCTTGTATTGATCACTCTGACACCTCCAAATTTCTTCAGATGGAATCTCACCACTTTTGCTGCCTATTAAAAGCTATGCACTTTTGTCCTCATTTGATACTGAAAGGAATAAGAATTCACAAAACAAGAGTGAGCCAAAAATGCCCAGCAAGTATCATAAATGGTTTCCAGGTGTCAGATCAGAAAATTCCTGGAAATGATTGTTGAATGATCTTAAAAACGTCTTTACATATTTAAATGGTTGAGTGAACGAAACATTGGTCCTCATTAGCCTTTAATCATAAATCACATTTTTCTGTAAAAGAATAGTGATCGTTTCAATATTTCATCCTTTTGAATCAAATCTTTGTGTGAGTTTGTAATTATGAACTATTCGGAAAGGAGTGCCATTAATGGCGATCAACAATAAATTAGACTGGACACTAGAAACCAACATATGCACTATAACCTGCTGATCAGTCAGGAGATAGTGCGGATCTATACCCAACTGCATAGACCCAACCAACATATGGGGTACCCAGGAAACTATGGCCTAAGGGTCCGGTCCATCTCTGGACTGCTGAATCCCCCTGTTCACTAAAACTATGAAGTTGTTCTTCTCGTAGATAAATCCAGTTTGAGACATGATCTTTACGACTGGTGCCATTGTTAGAGAGTAAAAACTTGCAGAGAGTGAGAGTAAGTGCTTTTGAGAAAGAGAGAAGTTAGAGCAGATGATTTGAGAATGATAAAAAAAATCAGTGAAAATGAATTATGCTTTTATACTCTCTCAAAAATAACTGTCAAAAATAATAAAGTGAAATAAAGTAAACAATAAGAATTTCCCAAAATAGCCGTTTGAAAATAAACTGTAAAAATTCCATTAATTATCCGTCGTGTTATGCTTACAAACTGTAAGTATACTCGATGGATAGTGTTCAGAGAATCAACGGCTAAGAATAAGACAATTCGAAGGATGAGAATAAAACAGTTATCCGTCGAGACATAAAATATTCCAGAAAAATAATTGATTTTATTAACAAAATATATACCGATGGATGATCAAACTCGATGGATAATGATCATCCGTCGAGGTGTAAATTTTGACTTAGCCTAAATTTCATCCAAGACTGAAAAATCAATTAAATTTCTGGCTACATTACAACTTGCAAATTATCTGTAAATATATAAGAGTAATTTAGCATACCTAACTCACTTACCAACCTTGAAAAGGTGGATTCATCCAGTGGCTTGGTAAATATATCTGCAAGATGCTTTTCACTTGGAACAAATTGTAGTTCCACAGTACCATTCATTACATGTTTCCTTATGAAGTGGTACTTGATGTCTATGTGCTTTGTTCTTGAATGTTGTACTGGATTTTCAGTGATGGCAATTGCACTTGTGTTATCACAGAAAATAGGAATTCTTTCCACTTGCAAACCATAGTCTCACAATTGGTTTTTCATCCACAAAATCTGTGCACAACAACTGCTAACAGCAATATATTCAGCTTCAACTGTAGAAGTAGAAACTGAATTTTGCTTTTTACTGAACCAGGACACATGCTTGTTTCCCAGAAATTGACAGGTTCATGTTGTACTTTTTCTATCAATTCTACAACCTGCATAATCTGCATCTGAATAACCAGTTAGATCAAAACCAGAATCTCTAAGGTACCAAATGCCAAGTTTTGGTGTTCCCTTGAGATATCTGAAAATTCTCTTAATAGCTACTAAGTGAGATTCTCTAGGATCAGCCTGAAATCTAGCATAAAGATATGTAGCAAACATTATATCTAGCCTACTAGCTGCTAAGTACAGAAGTGAGCCAGCCATGCCTCTATAACTTGAAATATCCACAGACTTTTTAGTAGTGTTTAATTCAAGCTTAGTTGCAGTGGCCATGAGAGTTTTTACAAATGTACAATCCATTAGATCAAACTTCTTTAAAAGATCATAAATGTATTTAGTTTGACTAATGAATATTTCATCACTAATTTGTTTAACTTGTAAACCAAGAAAGTAAGTTAGTTCTCCCATCATGCTCATTTCATACTTACTTTGCATCAATTTGGAAAACTTTTTGCAAAGTTTCTCATCTGTAGAGCCAAAAATAATGTCATCTACATAAATTTGAACAAGTATACTAGAGCCATTAACATTTCTAAGGAATAAGGTTTTGTCAACAGTACCTCTTGTGAAATGATTCTCTAAAAGGAACTTTGACAAAATATCATACCAGGCTCTAGGTGCTTGCTTCAGTTCATAAAGTGCTTTCAAAAAATAGTAAACATATTCTGGAAATTTTGGATTTTCAAAACCAGGAGGCTGACTGACATAGACTTCCTCCTCCAAATCTCCATTCAGAAAGGCACTTTTGACATCCATTTGATAGACCTTGAAATTGGCATGGGCTGCATAGGCTAAGAAGATTCTGACGGCTTCAAGTCTTGCAACAGGAGCAAATGTTTCATCAAAATCTATTCCTTCTTGTTGACAGTAGCCCTTAGCAACCAATCTAGCTTTGTTCCTGACTACTATGCCATTTTCATCCATCTTGTTCCTGAATACCCATTTGGTGTCCATTGGATTCTTTCCTTTAGGCTTGGGTACCAGCTTCCAAACCTTATTCCTTTCAAATTGGTTTAGCTCCTCCTGCATAGCTAAAATCCAATCAGGATCCAACAAAGCTTTTTCTACCTTCTTTGGTTCTTCCTTAGATAGGAAACTGCTATATAGACATTCTTCCTGAGTTGCTCTCCTTGTTTGAACTCTAGAAGATACATCACCAATGATGAGCTCAAACGGGTGATCCTTTGTCCATTTCCTTTGTTGAGGTAGATTAGCTCTAGATGAAGAGGCCTCATTGTTGTCTTGATGTGTGATTGAGTTTTGTTTATTAGAAACTCCCCCTAAATTAATGGATCTTTGATTTGAGAAAGGGGAACTTTCTGTAAGTGATCTATTCTGACTTCCAGCTTCTTTTGATGACCCGAAAGATGGTGAATTTTGAGTACCGACGGATGAAGTTGGTTGTCTCGCGACGGATAAAGCTGATTGTCTCCTGACGGATGAAGCATTTTGCAACTCGACAGATGTTGAATTTTATGCTTCATTGGTAGTGGATTTTTCTGCATTATCCTTTGATACTGTTTCTTGATCACTTTCATCATCACTGTCATCCCTAACCATCTCCACATTGTCAAATTTGAGGCTCTCATGGTAATCTCCATCTTGCAGTCCTTCAATCTTTTAATAATCAAACACAACATGTATTGATTCCACAACAATGTTTGTTCTCAGATTGTAGACTCTATATGCTTTACCCACAGCATATCCAACAAAAATTCCTTCATCTGCTTTAGCATCAAACTTCCCATTCTGATCAGTTTGATTTCTCAAGATATAACATTTGCACCCAAAGACATGAAGAAAATTTAGAGTTGACTTCTTGTTCTAGAATAATTGATAGGGAGTCATGCATTTTGCTTGATTAACCAGAGAAATATTCTGAGTGTAGCATGCAGTATTTATAGCTTCAACCCAGAAATATGTTGGTAACTTAGACTCTTCAAGCATTATCCTTGCAGCTTCAATAAGTGATCTATTCTTTCTTTCTACTACTCCATTTTGTTGTGGAGTTCTTGTTGCTGAAAACTCATGCAAAATCCCACTTTCTTCAAAATACTCTCATGACAGAATTTTTGAACTCAGTTCCATTGTCACTCCTGATTCTTCTAACTTTGAAATCAGGATGATTGTTGACTTGCCTTATGTGATTGATGATGATTTCACTAGCCTCATCTTTGGACTTAAGGAAATATGTCCAAGAGAACTTTGAGAAATCATCTACAATTACTAGGAAAAATCTTTTCCTTGAGATGGATAACACATTGACTGGTACAAACAAATCCATGTGTAGCAGTTGCAAAGGTTCTTCAATTGTTGAATTAAGCTTCTTTCTGAATGATGCTTTAATTTGCTTTCCTTTTTTGCAAGCATCACACAGTCCATCCTTAGAAAACTCCACTTGAGGAATGCCTCTTACCAGTTCTTTATTTACAAGTTCATTCATAGTCTTGAAGTTTAGATGGGATAGCTTCTTGTGCCATAGCCAACTTTTATCTTGACTTGCTTTACTGAGAAGACAAGTAACAAATTTTGCATTTGATGAGTTGAAGTCAGCTAAGTACACATTTCATTTTCTCACTCCAGTGAGAACCACTTTATTGCTCCTCTTGTTTGTCACAACACAGGTTTCTGAGTTGAAGGTTACTGAATTACCTTTGTCACACAGCTGGCTGATGCTCAACAAATTGTGCTTGAGACCATCCACTAAGGCAACCTCCTCAATGATGACATTTTCTTTTGAAATCAAGCCATATCCCACAGTATAACCCTTGCTGTCATCTCCAAAAGTAATACTTGGGCCAACTCTCTCCTTGAACTCTGTGAGCAGGGTAGAATCACCAGTCATGTGTCTTGAACAACCACTATCCAAGTACCACAAATTCTTTCTGTTTCCCTGCACACATTAAAATCAAATCAAGTTGATTTTGGTACCCAAGTTTCCTTGGGTCCTGCATTGTTAGCTTTCTTTTTCTGTTTCTTAGGTTTGATCTCATTTGACTTGGGGATATCAGATTCATCCTTACTCATTTGAGTTGGACCTTTGAAACCATTCATTGCAATATAATTAGCATGCACATTTTGATTAACAGAAAATGGCATGCTATTAGTAAACATGTTATTCCAGTAGGGCATGCTAAATGGAATTTGAGGCATACTAAATGCAGCATAATAAGGATTAGGTGCAAATGGCATATTAGCAAATTGTGCATTCATATTCTATGTAGACATAGCATTCATAGGCATAGAAGGCATGTCATTCATGTTGGGAAAAGGAGGTGGCACAGATATGGAAGTAGGCATGGCAGTTTTGTAATTAACAGACAGATGATTTACACTACCACACTTAACACAGATTTTTCGTGGAGCATACTTATCAGGTGTGTAGTTTTTATGCTTGTTAATTCCTACTTTACTATTTCTATTGTTTTTCCTTTTAGCCTCTGTTTTAACCACAATCTTTTCTAGTCTTTTATTCAATTGCTTGATAGACAGATGACCAACATTCACTTTCTTCTCCTTCCTCACTTGACTAGATTCTTCTGAAATGAAGTTTTTGGAAACTGATCCATACTTTTCATTTAACTTGGCAAGTTTGGCATTACTCACAGGTTTGCTCAAAGCTGACGGATGAGGGTTTATATCACTCGACGGATAATCCTTTTGATTATCCGATGGATGACTCTCATCATCTGCCGAGTCCACATCTGTTAGCACTCCTTCAACCAAATTGGATTTCAGCTTCTCCTTATTCTTCTTCCAGGCTGCATCACAAAAGGACTCAATACCTTGAACTTTGGTGATTTGAGCATGAACATCTCTAGATGTTTTCCATGCCTTAATCACCTCATGTTCTCGTTCAAGCTGCTTCTTCAAGATCTCTTCTTTCTTCAAGGATTCAGTTAATTCATCTTTGGCAATTTTACACTCAATTCTCAATTTTTCAAATTCAATAAATTGAGACTCTAGCACATTATTCCTCTCACTTAAAAACAGATTGTTTTCTTTGATTTTAGCATTTTTCTTAGTAAGAGACTTAAGTGTAACACGCAAATGATATAATTCTGTAGACATGTCATTTATTGCATCATTACACTCAGCTTTAGATAAATGTGCAAGGTTAGTGGTGATTACCTGATTACTTGAAGAACTTGTCTCTGTTTCATCAGACTTGGCCATTAGGGCTAGATTAACATAGCTGACATCCTCATCCTCATCTAGACCATCTGCTGCCCAGTCATTTTCTTGTGTAATGAAAGCCCTTTCCTTTTGTTTGAGCAACTCAAAATATTTCTGTTTATAATCCACAGGCTCAAACTTCTTCTTGCTGGAATCTAACTTTCTACACTCACTGACAAAGTGCCCTGCCAAGCCACATTTGAAACATTTGAATTTTGATTTATCCACCATGTTTTAGCTGCTCCAAAGTTCTTCTTGAACTTGAACTTGGCAAATCTTCTAGAAAAAAATGCTAGATGTTCATCAATATCCTCCATGTCATCCTGGCTCAAAGAATCTTCATTTTCTGCTACCAGCCCCTTGCCCTTGTTTATACAGACCTTTGAAGTAGACTCAACAGCTTCTATCTTCATTTCCTTCTCTTTCTCTAACTCAGCAACCAGTGCAATGGACCCTCCTTTCTTCCTCCCTTTCTCCATTCTTTCATCTTGCTCTATTTCAAGCTCAGAAGTCTTTAGAATGCCATACAGTCTCTCTAGTGTAAATTCCTTGTATTCTTGTGAATTTCTCAAGGAGACGGTCATTGGTTTCCATTCTTTTGGTAGGGATCTCAGAAACTTGAGTTAGAATCTTTGGTTTGGTAGACTCTTCCATGCAGCTTTAGAGCATTTAGTAGCTTTTCAAATCTACTAAAGATATGTAATAACCCCAAAATTTTCAACTTTTTGTAACCCTTGTGAATAGTGTTTTAGCTGAATGAGAAAACTTTTAATGCCACACTATGTAGGGGTTCTATTATGGATATTCTGAGATTTTATTAGTACTCTATATGGTATATGAGTGTATGTAAAGATCGCCAGAATCCAATTCCGAACACTTTGGTTTTTCCCGGAAATCCACTAGATACGGAAAGAATTGAGTATAAGGTAGCAGGATAAAAAGGATTTAAATTAAAGGATTATAATAGAGGATCATAAAAAGGAATATAATGTATTGAGAAAGGTTAAGGGAACCTAAGTAATAAGATCCCGGGTATGATCCTTCAAACGATAAACGAAAATGAAAGTTAAGCGAACCGTATAGCAGATCAGCGGTCATTAGGCAAACAATTAGGAAGTTAATCAAATGGATTAGAGAGAGTGATGTCACCCAACCAATGAGAAGAGGACAAGGAGGGAAAGATGACATCACCACATGACATGGGCATGACATGGGAAGGAAGGAGATGTGGTGGCTTTTTAACCACACAAAATCAAGGGCAACAAGGTAATTAACTAAATCAAACACAAAACCAATCAACCAAGCCAAGCAAATCACTTTCATCAAAAAAAAAAAAAAAAGAAACCAAGGCATTGTTCTTCATGCTCTCGGCTTTTACTATTGCAAAAGGGCAAGAAATTCAAAATCAAAGATCCAAGCTTCCTAAATTGGTAAGATAATTCCCTAATCATCTTTATGCTTAGTTAGGGCTATATCATGAGTTTAAGCCATCAATTCCTTCTCAATCTTCTTCATTTAATCAAAGAAGAAGACAATGAATAGTGTTTTCAAGTTTTAACTTGAAATTTTTCTTGATTTCCTTGAAGATCCAAGCATTCCTAAGACTTCCCAAAGCTTCTTAAGGCTTCCTAGCTCCTCCCACCACTTCAAGGAAGGTATACCATCTCCAAACCCTAGATTCCTATGTATTATAAGATGATTTTGATTATTAGGGTGATATTGTAGCTTAATATTTGTGATTTAGAGTTTGGGATTGAAATGGTATTGAAATGGAATGGTAAATGTTGTTGTTTTGGTTAAAAGATTGTAGTATAGTTAAATTCAAGCTTAGGCATAAGTATGAATGTTAAAATTGAATTGGTTGGGGTTGTTATGATGTGATAAGGATGGATGTTGGTTGTATATTTGATTTGAGGTTGAATTGGGTTGGTTTTGAATGGTTTTAAATTGGGAAATCGCGTAAACATAGCCGTCGTAACGTCCGATTTTCTTTAGACTGTTTTTGTGCATAACATTAAGACCCGAGAACCCCCTACTAGATTTTGACCATTGCCATGTTTAGATAGTTCGTGTTACGAGCTTCGTTTTGATATGTATTTCGTTCGATTCCGATGCACGGTTTAGGAGGAACGACTGTTTCAAGTAACGGCATTTCGCGAACGAAACTTTTCCCCTCGCCTTACTTTGAAACATAGGTTAAAGACCAAAAAGGGTTAATTAAGGTATGAAGCATTTATGGTAAGTGTGTTAGGCAGTTGGTAAGACACTCGCGAAGGAATCGCCTTAAAACTCGTAAAGGTTAAATTATTAAAAATGGTGGAGCCGAGGGTACTCGAGTGACTTAAGAGAATCAGTAAGCGCAAAATAAGCGTTAGAGTCTAAGTTAGTTAAAGTATAGATTTACAAGTGACTTTGGATTAATTCCAACTTACTTGTTGTTTATAGGTTACCAAACTCGTCCCGAGCCTTTTAACACCCCAAGTCGCTCAGGCAAGTTTTCTACCCGTTATAACTGTTGTTGTGATGTATTTGTGCATATGCGTGATCTTGCGTTAAATGCATATTTGTTATAGCAGATTCTTGCGATATATTGTAGCATGTTATATGGTACATATGCATGCCTGTTTCGTATTCTTGCCATATATATCTGATTGGTTCAGTTGATAATACCTATGCTAGAGGATAGCGGTAACTTGCATATACCCTTAGTATAGGGACCCAAAAGGTGAAAACATTTTCTAAAACCGGGAGTCGAGGATCCCGAGTAGATTTTGTATATATGTATATATATACATATATATTTATATATATATATGGTTATAGTTTTCAAAACTATTAATCGAATAAGGTTTATTCGATAACTTTATTTTATTTAATGAATATTATTTGAATATTCATTCGAGGGCTTATGACTTCTTTATTTTATTAAATGAATATTATTTGAATATTCATTCGAGGGCTTATGACTCTTTATATTATTTATTGAATATTATTTCGAATATTCATTCGAGGGCTTATGACTCTTTTATATTATTATTGGATATTACTTGGATATTCATTTGAGGATGTATGACTCCTTTATTTTATGAATGTTATTTATAATATTCATTCGAGGTATTATGACTCCGCTTATTACTGCAATATATTCTTTATTTTATTAAAGAATAAGGTGTCAGTAATCAAACTTATTTTCGATTATTCAAATAAAGATAGTACTTTCGTATAAGTATATCTTTGGTTATTTAATACTCGTTTCAAGTATAAGTTTTAATACTTCTACTTCAATTATTTTTATAAAGATTATTCTTTATGGGAATATTATTTAAATAATAATATTCAGACATTTTCTAAATATACCGGGGACTGATTTACTTCATTAAATCAGCTTTACTCCAAACACTCTTTAAAGTGTTTTCGAGTCTTCAAAATGATTTTTAAAAGTTAGAGCGGATCCCAAAACTCATTTTTATATTTAAGATCTTCCTTTTTAAGGGGATTTAAATACTCGCTCAAAACCTGAGGGATCCGGCTCTGTGGTGTATTTTATATTCGCAACAAGGTTGCAGTTTTGGTAAATGAATTGATTACTTACCCAACGTTCGGGAAGTAAGTCCATCTATTGAGTCGGCATAAGCAACATGGGCTCAGTGGGCGTCCATGATAGTGTAAGTGGCTCAGTGGGAGTCCATCAAATGCATAAGTGGCTGAGTGGCAGTCCAGCATAAGGTCCTATTACGACCAGGGTGATGACCAGTGGGGAATTCGTCCATCTACTAGTAGAAAAGGTTACTTATTGGTATCTTTGCCTGATCAGCGAGATACCTGGTTTATGCCAAAATTCTTTTCCTTTCCCAAAATTTATTGGATGTTTCAAACTCTGTTCATACTTTACATGACAGAGGTTTTCAGGAAATGTATTAAGAAGATGTATATGTGGATATATATATATATATATCAGAACTTAATGAAGTATATCATAACTTCATTTCCTTTAATAATATTTCAAAGGTTTAATCTATTCAAATCTTGTCTTGTAGTCTCATCTATGTGATGAACTGGTAAAAGCTCATTATACTTTGAACAGTGGTAGTTCAAGTAGCTTTATAAATGATATAAGTGTAGTGAAGTATTTGGTAACTTCATCCCTTGTTTTTACTTATATCTAGTAAGTAATTATCTTACACAGGATAAAAGATTCTAGTAAGTATCCATTTAGATACTTATATTATTGTTATCACTACATATTATCTTGCGAGCTGTAAGGCTCACTCTTGCTTTATTTCTTCATCACACAACAACAGTTAGGAAAAATGGCCAGACTCCAGCAGACCCAGCGCAAGCGCGTGGGAAGCGTCTCGCGTCTTCCCGATGATGTTGTAGCTGCTATAGCTGCAGAGTAGATCTATTATAGATCAGACCATCTACTTTTGAGAATCAATTATGTATAATTATAACTTGTGGCAGATAATGGCAATTAACTGTAAATTTATCAAGTAATCATTTTGGGTTGTAATAACTTTTAAATTATGGATTCAAAGACTTGTACTTATTTCAATTTCATCTCTGAGACTATAACGGGTTGTGGTGTGTGTTAGTGTGGGGTCACAACATAAGGTTATTATTATTAATTAAGTGAAATGATATTGTGGAAAGAAAGACCGTGACGACCCGGATCCCCGACCCCGGATCTGGGGGTGTTACAAGATATCAGTGAGAGTTTCACCTTCTTCAAAGTGGAAATGCTCGTATTGCTGAATTAGTAACTGCATCTTATTTTCTCTAACTTGTTCAGTGCCATCACAGATAATCTGAATTGTATCCCAAACTTCCTTGGCAGTTTTACAATTGATGATGTTGTCAAACATGTCACCATCAACTCCATTGAACAAAATATTCATGGCCTTCTTGTCTTTCCTGACTTGATCAATATCAGGATCTGACCATTCATGCCTTGGCTTGGGAACTGATGGCTCGTTTCCAGTTGCAGCTCTCATTGGTACATGAGGGCCTCTCTCTATGCAATCCACATAGGCCTCATCTTGAGAAATTAAATGGAGATGCATCTTTACCTTCCAGTGATGGTAATTATCTTTTTCCAGAAAAGGAATCTTGACTCCAACATCCTTCTTGTTCATCTTGTTGTTTGTTGTGATCTTTAAACTCTTTGTTTTTTAAGAGCTAGCTTTGATACCAATTGTTAGTCCCTAACAATGCAACAAGAATTACAGATTGGGGGTTGAATGGAATTCTTGAAACCTTTTCTGAATTATAAAATGTTCTAACTTAAGATATATATATGACAGTGTTTTGATTTGCAAAGTGCGGAATAACAAGTTAAATATGAATCGAAACACAAAATGATAAAAACAGAATTCTTTAAAACTTTTTGGTGGATTAGAATGTATCCACCGGAGATATATATATATATATATATAGAACTCTGTGAAGCTTAAGTAGCTCACAGCTGCTTACAAATAAGAACAACAGATGTGACTGTGTTGTCACTGTCAACAGATGTTTGAATTGATTATCCGTCGGGTACATGATCATTCGTCGGGTTGCCTTGTTGATCATCTTTTGAGTAGCATTGTTGTTTATCCGTCGGGTAGCTATTTGACACTTGACTTTATTTCATTTATGCAGAATTACAAGACATCATCTATATACAATTAATCAGCCTATTCTGCATATTTAATTAAAGTCACATGACTTATATGCTACTACAGAATCTAAACAAAGGTGTTTGCAGAAATGTGCTTCATGACTTATTATTACACAAGCTACTCACTCGATGGATAACAAATCATCATCCGTTGGGACTATATTGAGTCATCCGTCGGGACTATGTTCCTTATCTGTCAAGTGCTATATTTTTCACTAAGTTAAATCTACTAAGGAGTTTTTTTAATGAAATCATCAAGTTCACAACATATTCACAACACCATCCTAGGGTTGTAATCGAGTCGAGCCGAGCCGAATAATGCCAGGCTCGGCTCGAGCTCGATTAAAATAGTTCGGGCTCGAGCTTGAGCTCGATCGAGCCTTTAATTTCAAGTTCGAAGGTCGGCACGTAAAAGGTTCGGTGGGCTCGAGTTCGGCTCGAAGGCTCGAATTAATTCACTAAATATTAACAAAAAATTCAAAATATGATCGGTTCGACTCTAGTTCGGTTCGATTCGGCTCGAGTTCAACTCGATAAAAATAAATATTAAATATTAAATATTCACATAAAAATATATTTATAATTAAAAAAAATTAAAAATAATAGAGGCCCGATAAGGCTCGAATTGAAGCTCGAGCCCGACTCGGTTAAAAAATCGAAAAGCTCGAGCTCGAGCTCGAGCTCAGATCGATTTTTTTCGAGCTGAATTTTAATTTTTTATGAGCCAAGCTCAAGTAGCTCACGAAAAGTTTGGCTCATTTACACCCCTAACCCATCCCGTGTAATCTCTTTAATGGGCCTCAATTTGACAATCCATTACCCGGGTTGTCGGAGCCCCGAACCAAAAATGTACCATGTAAATCAAGATTGAAGTCTTCTTGTCTTAAACCCTAACTTAAAAAAAACCTTAAAATCAAGCATGTCTCAAAGCGCAAAAATGGAGGAAAAAAACACAACATAAGTAGCTTAAGATGACAAAGTCTTTGCTCCTTGCACTTTTGAAACTCTTGGTCTTCATCCCAGAATGTGTCAAATTCTAAACGGTACAATTCAAATTTGCACACGCATGCTTACTATTTTTAATTTTATTATATATATATATATGTATGTATGTATGTATGTATGTATAGTTCTGTAACATGTTTTTTTTATGTTTAGAAAAATTGGAGTTTAAGGTTCCTACACATATTCAAGCTCAGGTTGTTCATGTTATACTTTCCGGGAAGCACGCGTAAGCTCTTGTTATGTTTTTGTGTTATTTTTTAGGGGATGGATGGTGTTGGTTTTTAATAAATTGTTTGTTTTTTGAAATTTGGGAATTTAGGCTTGTTAATGCGGCTACTGGGACTGGCAAAACTTTGGTTTATTTAGCGACAGTTGTTCATCATTTGTTTTTGTAAAATGATAAATAAAGGATTAATCGTATATTATTTTTTATATGCATTTTTGTCGTCCATTTGTATGTTCATATATTTTTGCTAATATATTCTTATATTTTTCATTTTAGGATCTTTTTACTTGGATGCTAGCGGTGGTCATGATTACGATGGTGTTGTTTGCGATGGCGAGGAAAGGGAAGGGGAAGGAAGTTGAAAAAGAAAACGATAAGGGAAAGGGAAAAGCTAGAAAGGGTAATGGTGGAAAAGGCACGCCGAAGGGCAAAGGAAAGGGCACTAAGGGCAATGATAGAGGAAAGAAAAAGATGGGGAAATTGAGTTTGTGTGACGAGCCGACAGATTCGGATTCGGACCCGAATGATCCGACTAGACACATGACACCTAACGAAGAACGAGAATGGCGAGGAAGGAGACCTTGATCACATTCAAGTGGCATCTATGGAGGAAAAGCCGCCATTGAAGCCATACCGCATTGATATCGTCGATGGACAGTAAGTCTTAAATAAGTTTTTAAATTACATTATTCCTATATATTGTTGTGTTCTTAAGTGCAAGAGATTATGTCCATTGCTTTGTTTGTATATAATATTGAAAATGATATCGCTAAAAAGACTTTGTTAAGCATGATTCGGGAGAAGTGGCCTATTGGGCGTTATACTTTTACCGACATTAAAGAACATAATCCCGGTTGGTCAAATGTAAGGGTTTTAGAGTTTCAAGTAAGTTTAAAACCCTTTTTTTGTTTGCATTTGTTTCTTGATTTTATGATGCATTTATCCTTAATCTTTGTTGCAATTTTTAGAAATATTATAGACATCTTAAGAGGCAAAGCCGTTCAAAATCCCGGAAAATTGTTGAAGATCACATCAAGGTGACAATCAAAAGGACGTTGAATGAGATTAAAAAAGAGTTGACAGAAAAGCAAGAGAAGAGGGCGTTTCAAAGGAATCTTTAAAGCTGCCTTATTGGTTCGTTGCTTTTTGGAAGGATCTTTTAAAGTATTGGGAGATAAATGAAGGGCACTTACATAGGTCGTCGGTTGGATCCGCTAATTGGCAACAAGTTGAAAGATTGTATAGTGCTGGTGCTCGGTCATTTAACAAAGTGTGAGAGGTAATGACATTTTTTTCAAACACGCACATACGCACACACACATACACATTTATCTCGTTTAATAATGTCAACTTAGCACATGCTAATATAAGTTGTTTATATGTTGAAAGGTAATGACGAACAAAAATAAGAATAAATCGACGAGACTTGAGGTTTGGGATAAGTGTCATATGAGAGTTGGATCGGATCCGGAAAATCCCGTCTATACTACTCCAGCTGCCATGCGTATTGCGGTAATGAAATTTTTTTTAAGTCTACATGTGTATTCTCATTTTTTTTAAATAGAATTAAGTGTGCATTCTCATTTTATTTTTATTTTAATAGATTTAATTATTCCAATAAAACTTGAAAATTGTGTAGGAAAATGCATTCTCATTTTTATTTTTATTTTTATTTTTATAGATTTAATTAATTGTGTATTCTCATTTTTATTTGTATTTTTATAGATTTAATTGTTCCAATAAAATTTGAAAATTGTGTAGGAACGATATGCCACTATTCTTGAGCGTATTCCCGTGGAGGTGACACAAACGGGTGATAGAGATGAGCCATGGGGTTGGTGGATGGAAGCATTGGGGGTCCCCGAAGGTAAAAAGCCAAAGAAGAATTATGTTGTTGGATTCCCAAATGCTCGAGCCACCGATCTTTTGCCTACATTAGCTACGCGCTACCGAGATTCCACCCGGAATGAAGCCGGCTCATCCTCATGCGCTCCTAGACAACGTGAAGCCATCTCCGACAATGTTTATCTTTCCATCGTGAGAAACGTGCTTACAGAGATTCGTGCTAATCCAGGTCGATTTACTCGCCAACTATCCGATGAGAAGATAACCATATTTGCTCGTACCGCCCTTGAGGCCTCAGATCCATCCTCCGATCCAAGTCAAAGATTACAATGGAACAACCTAATTGGTGGTGAGATTGTACATATTGTTGGGTGTTTGGTTGAAGACATCGTCTAGAAAATCGAAACTCGTATTGCTGAGGTATAAACTAATTTGTGTTGTTTAATTATTTGTTCTCATTTGCAAATAATTTGTTTTTTTTTATAATTAGTTTATAATTGTGCATATAGGAAAATAATCGGCGTGCTTTGGAAGATGACAAGGATTATACATCCGAGGATGAGGTGACAGATGATGAGGACGTTGATGATGTTGGTGGCGATGGTGGGCAGGAAGATGGAGACAGTGAATCGTCCGAAGTTTCTTGTCGGATTAATTAAATTTATCGTTTATGGGATGATTGTAATTTAAGACTTTGTCGTTTATGGGATGATGCTATGTTTGTAATGCGATACTTTATTATGTTGGTTTTAAAGCTACGTTGCGGTTTGATGCTCCGGTTGTCGGAGTTAGTATTTTGTTTGAATGGATATATTATGGTTATGACATTATATATAGTAGTGTTTTATCGGATTTAGTATTTTGTTTGATTTGATGTATTGATTGTGTTGAATTGAGAATTGGTGTTTTGTTGATTTGGATGTGTAGAGAATTGGTATTTTGTTGATTTGGATTGTTCTGGATTGGTTTGGTATGGAACTGCAAAAAACCTGCAATTTTTTTTAAAAAATTTATCATCAAAATCGACCGACATAATACATAACCGACCATTTTTTACCATTACAATTCCAAGAAAACCGACCGTTTACAGACATAACCGACCATCTTCATCGTAAAACCGACCATGTTCTTGACAGGGTGGTCGGTTATAGAGTGGTCGGTTATGTGTAGTTAAGTTAGCTTCTAAAATAAAACCGACCATTGTGCACATTTGACCACGGTCGGTTATAAGTTTCAGTCAACATTTTTTACCATTACAATTCCAAGAAAACCGACCACCTAACCACATAACCGACCATCTTCTTCATAAAACCGACCATCTTCTTGACAGAGTGGTCGGTTATAGAGTGGTCGGTTATGTGCAGTTAAGTTAGCTTCTGAAATAAAATCGACAATTTTACAAGTCCCTAGCAATCTTTAAAAGTTTCTATTTTATAAACATTTAATTTAAAAAAATATAAAAATAATAGTGCGAAAATATTTTATACAAAAGTAGTATACTGTATGTACACCTTGGCGGTTGGCACAACGCAGCTACAAAAAGGACGCCTATGAAGTTTGTATAAAACCTACATTTGCACCTACAGTACATGGCTATATACGTGCGCATTGTGTAATTTCTTCTGTTAATTTGTTTTCCTCTCAAAATATCATACATAAAACCTTACACATTTACTTATTTTGTATACGTCTACCAGAAAACTCTTTTTCTTCTTGAAGATCGATCACTAGCTCTAAATGTCTTTCTCAAAACCTAGCCTCCGTTTCAAAATCTTCTCCATTCTCTTCCTTGCACTATCACTCCTATTATTTACCGTCCCCTCTTCTTCTTCTTCTTCTTCACCGGAAGATCAACCCATTCTGGCGCCGGAAAGTGCTGCATATTACCAAGTGTTCCACATCAAGAACACAATCCCATATTTGTTGAAGAGCAAAGAAGCACAACAATACAAGAACAAGAAAAGAATGATGAAGAAGAGAGGGAGTTATATAGATATAGATACAAGGGCTTTCTCAACTATGCTTCCAAAGGGCTTTGTTCCTCCTTCTGGTTCTTCTCCTTGCCATAATGATTTTCCTAATTCAATCACTTTTTTCTGTCAGCACTCCTCCCAAAAACCCTAGTTGCTGCTTACGTACGTATTTACGTAAGCATACAGTTTTTTTTCTTGATTATTCTGGGTTTCTTGATCTCAAGAAACATGGAAAAATGGTATCTGAAATTCCTTAAAGAACAATAGTTGTGATAGTAAGTTTTGATTAAGTGTAGATGGGACGTGAAACGCAACCTTTGTTTGCGTTTGAATGGAGAATTGTATAATTTACTTTCATATGTAAACATCTGATCAAGCAGTCATCTTTCTTCTGTTTGGTGAATAAAAAGTTTTGAAGGTAAATTGTAGATGTGTTAGCATGTGTAAGGTGTGTGTGTGTTTAACTCTGTTTTGATTAATTTACTGGTAAGCATATGTACTAAAAGGTGCACTTATATCTCATAATTGACAATAATTTGGTGTTAATTAATAATGGTACAACTACAAGGACTATTTTGACAAGTCCAGAGCACATGTAAATCAAGTAAATTGAAGAGTTAAATGAAATTAAAAGGAACGGCTAGGTATATATGTTTGGTGCAAGTTTAGACTTGAGCATTTAAAAATAGTAAGATTTAAGTCGAATAAAGAGTCGGATGTCTGTGGGTGTGTGCACGTAAGTAGCTGGCTACTTGAAGTCTGAAATCAAGGGCGAAAAAAATGGGAGGGGGCACCAATGAGGGCAGGTGAGAATGCCCTGGATTCATGGACCCTTTTTATCAGTTCTACTTGCAATTTGGGTAGCTAGCTAGTACCTTTCGTAACGTAAGCCATACTCCATGCATATATATTTGCCTTTCTTATTTCATTCGTTTTTGGCTCTCAAAACTATGTGCCCATTTGTTGGATGATTCTGTATTGCTGAGATATTAAAGTTGTGTTTGGTTGTGATGAATGAAATTGAATGAATATAATTAACGGAATTAAATGAGAGTTGGAGAAAAATAGTTAGATAAACAAAATTGTTATGATAAGAATTGTGAAGAAAATAGGATTAATAAGGAATGAAGCATTTCATATCAAATTAGAGGTGTTTAATTATAATGTAGGTAGTTATAAATGAAATGAGTGAAAAAATGAAAATTTTATAAATTTGATCATCTTCCATTTAAAATCTCATTCCATTCCATTTAATTCATTCCAATCAAACACAACATAAGATCTACAAATTTACTTTTTCTCGATGGTTCAATTTTCTTTATTAATCAGTAAGAATGAATGCGCCAGAATTAAAAAAGGCAGAAATACTTGCCCGGGGAGGAGGATTACTGAAAAATGAGAGCAAAATGGAAGAAAAGAAACATAGTTGAGCTTCCGGTGAAAACCGATGAAAGTCTCGGCGGCTGAACGAAGAATAAGAAAGAAGAGGATGCATCCGCTTTGAGGAACCCAACCCAATTATGTTAGGGTTCAAACTTTTTTTGCTATGAGGTTGGTGTTCACGTGACTTGGGAGAATATAAATTTTTTTAAATATAAATGCATGAGGGTTATTTTTGTAATTACATAAATTATTTTAAAAATTATCACTATAACAATAAAAATATACTACATATTTGAGTAAATCCGCTAAGTACGCCATTTTTATCTTTTGGTATTATATAATTACTACCCTATAACTCGTGCGATGCACGGGTAGATTATAATATAATATTATTATTTATATAATAATTTTTGTAAAAATAAAAAAATATAAAAGATAATTAAATAAAATATATTAATTATGTATTATTGAAATTAATAATACATATATTTTTTATATTATACTTTTGACGAATTCAAATTTGAATATTTAAAATATTAAGATTTAGAATTATTCATATTGAATATAACGGTTCTTACATATTTATTATAAAATTTAATAATACCATCACATATCAATACTATATTATTAAAATCATTAGAAATGTGATCATCACATATCAATACTATATTATTAAAATCATTAGAAATATGATATGACTACTCATATTTTAATACTTACGGCATAAATTCTTTATTTTATAACTAAAATTTTAATGTATAAAATCTAAATTCAAATTTTCTTTATACTTCGAAAACATACATTTTTCGAGGATGCATGTTTTGTTTCATGTATTTTTAATTTAATTTTTAAATACAGTATATGAGATCATCTGATGTGTATTAACTATTAAGAATTAATTGATTATGCGATTATTTGGTCTCCGACTCAGAGAAAATTATAATTTGAATTAATTTTAGAAGAGTCAAAGATACATGATTTTTCTTATTTTTAATATTAATAATATTTTTGAAAGTTGTGTTAACTATTTTTCAAGAAGATACTAACTGTTATGGATTAAAACTACTATATATAATTGCTGTATTTAATACTAAGGAACGTGAGCTCCAAGACTCGATTTGACTGCTCTTGTATTTCGTGACTCAATCTGCCTTAACAAGATGCCTACGTACCTTGCTGATTGCCAAGGATCAAGTCAAAAAACGTAGTTCTGATTGGTGGGGGTGAGACCCCTTATATAGATGTGGGAGTCCTTGAATTGGACTTGGTATAGGAGACTTGGTGGATAAGCCTCTGAATTAGGATAGACTTAGGAGTCCTAGGAAGTAGGAAGCTGATTCCTTATCCTTTTAGGTCCCCTTGAGGCTAATCTCTAAGGATTTATATCCTCATCGGGACTCTTTTCAACATCTGATTTCTCCCTTATTAATTAATTACGAAATTAATTAATAATCAGGGCTTTTTGGGCCTTTATTATTCCACCAGGCCTGATCTGGTCCGTCAGGCTTAACCTTTCTGGTCTGAATATTATACATCTTATTATTGGGCCTAGCAGCCCACAGCTTGTACAATTAATGCAGTATTTAATTATACAATCATAATTTATTTATCCCTATCATTTGCCCCCCAACTTTTGGGAAACATTGAATAGGTTTCGCAGAAGTTAAGTCTATTTGTTCCCTTACAGGGTTTCGTTTTTTCGTAAAGTGTGGAGCGACCTACACGTTTACAACGAATTTTTTCCTTTTATTTAGGAATTATTTTGATTTCCAGGAATTTTTCCTTTATTTCCGGGATTTTTCCCTAATTTCTGGAATTTTCCCTAACCTTTCTGGGATTTTCCCTAATTTTTCTGGGATTTTTCCTTAATTTCTGGATTTTTCCCTTAATTTCTGGGATTTATCCTAATTTTTCTGGATTTTTCCCTTAATTTCTGGGATTTATCCTAATTTTCTGGATTTTTCCCTTAATTTCTGGGATTTATCCTAATTTTTCTGGATTTTTCCCTTAATTTCTGGGATTTATCCTAATTTTCTGGCTTAAAATCGATCAGAATGCATTCGAAATCGATCAGGATGCAGCCAAAATCGATCAGGATCCTGATCGAATTAGCTCAGGATCTTACACTCTGGTCGACAGGATTCCTGATCGATTTCGATCAGGATTCTGACCGAATTGGCCTTCAAAGTGACACCCTAGTCGATTGCTACACGGGCTTAATCGATCAGGATTCCTGATCGATTTCGATCAGGACTCTGAACGAATTAAATGGCTCTCGACCATTCTGATCGAATGGAATATCGATCAGGACTCTGTTCTCCGTCGATCAGGACTCTGGTCGATCTTAGGGGATTTCTTCCCTCCTGTTCGAATAAGATATCGATCAAGACTCTCTTCTGTGTCGATCAGGACTCTGATCGATCTTAGGGGATTTCTTCCCTCCTGTTCGAATAGCATATCGATCAAGACTCTCTTCTGTCTCGATCAGGACTCTGATCGATCTTAGGGGATTTCTTCCCTCCTGTTCGAATAAGATATCGATCAGGACTCTCTTCTGCATCGATCAGGACTCTGATCGAACTTAGGGGATTTCTTCCCTCCTGCTCGAATAAGATATCGATCAGGACTCTCTTTTGCATCGATCAGGACTCTGATCGAACCATATTAAGGTTCTGGTCGATTTTTGACTTTTTAAATTCCACAGGAGCTTCTAGATTGTTCCTGATAATTCTTGTAGATGGGCCTTTAGGTTGGGCCTGGCTAAATGGGCCTAAAAACGCCTCGTATTCCGAGCTTTTCGCCTATATAAGTGTAGTGTGGAGTGAGAATCCTCACTTCACTTCCCACTTCTCATTTCATCTCACATTTTTCTCTAAAGTTCTCCCTTTTGAAGGCGATTTCCGGCGACCAAAGCCACCGCAGCTCCTCCATTCTCAAGTATTTCTGGGTTTCAAGCCTTCAACCGAAGCATATTAATGGCGGACCGTGACCTAGCTCGTTTGCAGAAGATGAATGTCTCTAAGAGAGGTACAAACATCCAAATTCAATCTCCATATACTTCCCTCATTGATATGATTAACTCGAGAGGTGATGAATATCCTTCTCTGTCTGAGTTAGATTCGTATAATCATGGTAACACTTTTCATGAGTTAGATGGTAGGATAGAGTCTATGAATACCCTGTACAGACTTCCACCCCACCTTAGGATCACTCCAGCCGCCCCTGGGGATAGGACTTGTAATTGGGAGGGGGATACCCTGTTCATTAATCGAGGAGCCCTGACCGCAGGTCTTAGGTTCCCATTCCACGAATTTATTCCTCGTTTATTAGCCGATGTACAAATCAACCCTTGTCAACTCCCTCCCAACGCCTGGAGGAATATTATCTGTTTTATGGTCCTTTGTCTCAGGAATAACTTCCCTCTTTCCGTAGCTGTCTTTAGGAAAGTTTTCCAATTCTATAATAGCTCCATGAGTCAACCGGGATGGGTTTTAATTCGCCAACGACCCAAAGTTCCCCATATCTTTGATAGTAACTCTATAGTCGAGAACAACCCTAAATGGAGGGATGAGTTTGTGAGGCTGACCTGGGCTGGGGGTGATTGGGCCACACTCTTCCGTAGGCCATTTTGCAAGGTATCAGATGGTAGTCCTGGTAGTATCAGATTGACTGATGAGGAGGAGGTGGCCTACCAGGCCTTAATTTCAGATGATGGGAAAACGGATACCTGGACCCTTTTAGAGGAGTTTTCCTTGAAGAAAGTTGGTCTCTCCCAGGCCAGTGATAAGGGTAAATTTATACCTGCGTAATTATTTTTCCTTCTCTTTAATCGCACTTTTTCTTTTTTTTCTGGATTTTAATGTTCCTTCTACTTTTCCTTTCAGCTTGCGAGGCCATCAATAATGTTAACAGGCCTAAGGAGGGGGAGTCAGGCCGTCAGAAAAGGGCCAAGCTAAACAGGGACCCTAGGAGCAAACCTGACGGTCCTTCTTTTCTTAAGCCCCACGTCCCGGTGGTCGAGCTGGGGGACGATGTGGATCCTCCACTTAAGGCACATTCCTTCAGGCCTAACTGGGGCTTTAGGAGGAGCGATACGGTGGTTGGATCCACCAAACACGCTAAAGATTGGTCTTATCACTCCGTCACTCCCCATGACTTTACTGACATTGTTACGGGGAGTGATATTGAGACTATTGAGCTTCTGGGTTCTCAAGCCCAAGCTGCGGTAATTTTCTTTCTCTCCTTCTTTGAATCCCAACTTTCTTGTATTCCAACGAACTTGTGCTAACTCATACATATTTCTTTGCAGAGTAATACCTACTTCCAGGCGGCCCTCCATCAGGCTAGATCTTGGAAGGGTAACTCTGATGTTTTTGAGAAGGAGATGAAGAAGTGGGAGGAGAGAGCCAAGGTCCTGGAGAAGAAGCTGGACACGAAGAAAGAGGAGCTGGCTAAGGCTCATTCCGAGCTGGTGAAACTTAGGAGCGATAAGGATAAGCTCATTGATGACTACATGGATTCTGACAAGTTTAGGAATCTCATGGAGATTCATGATGAGGGTCTTTACTCCCTACAGTTCACTCAGGGATGGGATGCGGCCGTGAAGGCTGTTTCTGAGAAGTACCCGGGCTTAGTCGACCCTAAGGACTTTATAAGTCCTGAGCAGGCTGAGTCAGAGGACAGCATAGACGCCCTCTTCGACTCTCCTCAGCCAGATGACCGCATCTTGGATCCTAACACTGCTTCTCCTCCCGCTTCTCCTGCGAAGGACGCTGAAGGCGCTGATAAGGAGAAAGAGAATGAAGGCTCCCGCATGGAGGAGTAGTTTTTCTATTTTGTAATTTTATCCTTAATTTATGTCTGGACTTTTGTTTGTATTAAAACTTATTACCCTGCGGGGCTATGCTACTTTCCTTATTTGCATTCTCTCCTTCATTTTTCCGATACTTTAATATTCAAACTTGGCTTAATGGGCCACACAAGTATTATCACAACTCAAACATCCATAGGTTGAAATAATTTTGAACTCTTCAATTTCAAGTCTGGTTTTCCAAAACCTTACATAATATGGGTTCGACCCTGATCTATAATAGCTAAAAAAGAAAAATACTATGCAAACAAAGCTTCAAGGTGCTTTTAAACCTACTTGTCATAATGACAAGTGAGAATCGTACTTCGACCATCTTACACGTAGTAAACCTTCAGGTTTTGTGCGTGCCAGGTTCTCGGGACTTCAAAACCATCCATAGTCTCCAGCTTGTAGGTTCCTCTACCCTGAACGCTCTTGACTCTATACGGCCCTTCCCAATTTGGGGCAAGCTTTCCTTTCTGTCCGACACCAGAAGCCTCTATTTTTCTCAAGACTAGGTCACCTTGTTTGAAAAACCTCTCTTTAACCCTTAGGTTATAGTAAAATGAAGCCTTTTTCTGATATTCTACTATCTTTGCGTGTGCTTTATCTCGCACTTCATCGATTAAATCCAGGGCTAACTTCTGCCCTTCCTCATTTTCTTTTTCATCAAAAGCCTGAATCCTTGGAGAGGAATGTGATATCTCCACGGGAACTACTGCTTCTGCCCCATATGCCAACATGAAAGGAGTTGCATTTGTCGTGACTCTACAGGTAGTTCTATAGGCCCATAATATGGGAAGTATCTCATCCACCCAATTATTTCTTGACTTTTCGATTCTCTTCTTTAGTCCATCCAGGATTATCCGATTTGCTACCTCCGCTTGCCCATTGGCTTGCGGGTGAGCCACAGAGGTGAACCGTAACTCAATTTCATTTTCTCCGCAATACTTCTTGAATTCCTCGTTGTTGAATTGTGTTCCATTGTCAGTGACGAGGATACGGGGAATTCCATATCGGCACATAATGTTTTCCCACAGGAATTGTGCAACCTGTTTAGTTGTGATTTTGGCCAAGGGCTTGGCTTCAATCCACTTAGTGAAATAATCAATGGCTACAATCAGAAACTTCCTTTGTGCTGTGGCCATAGGAAAAGGCCCTAGAATATCCATCCCCCACATAGCAAAGGGAATAGGTGAGTTGATGGATGTCAGCATCTCGGGGGGTTGTCTGGCCACTGGTGCATGTTTCTGACAGCGATCACACTTCTTTACATATTCTTTGGCATCAGCCATCATTTCTGGCCAATAGAAGCCTAAACGGGTTATCTTATGAGCCAAGGCCCTGCCCCCCAAGTGTTGTCCACAAATACCTTCATGTACTTCTTCAAGAGCCAAGCGTGCCTCATCGGGCCTGAGACACCTCAAGTAGGGAACCACGAAAGATCTTTTGTAAAGAATCCCATCTATCAAAGAGTACCTTAGTGCCCGAACAGTTAACTTCCGTGCTTCAGTTGCATCATTTGGCAACCAACCGGTCTGAATGTGAGCCTTGATGGGATCAATCCATGACGTCCCCAAGCCTACGGGAGCCACAAGCTTAACATCTATGCTTCGTGTCTTCAAAACACGGAAGTACACACTCCCTGAACTCTCTTCAATCTCAGATGAAGCAAACTTTGATAGCGCATCTGCTTTAGCATTTTCTTCCCTTGGAATGTGTTCAACATGGCATTCATTAAATTGGGTCATCACAGCCCTTACTAGGCGAGCATACTTAGCCATCGTATCATCTCTTGCCTCAAATTCTCCCTTTACCTGGGATATGATCAGCTTCGAGTCTCCACGGACCTTTAAGTTTTTGACTCTAAGTGTCCCAGCTAGACCAAGGCCAGCAATCAGGGCTTCATACTCTGCCTCATTGTTTGTGGTTGGGAAGTCTAGCTTCATGGCATACTCAATTAAGAATCCATCAGGGCTTTGCAAAACCAACCCTGCTCCACTGGAATTTGTTTTTGATGCTCCATCAAAATAGAGAACCCAATATTCTTTCTCCTTGTCCCCATTGTCGACTCCCTTGTCTTGAGGTATGGTATCTTCCTGCCCCCCGACTTCTTGGTTGGGTATGGTACATTCCACCACGAAGTCAGCTAGTGCCTGGGCTTTTATGGCCGTACGTGGCTTATACTTGAGATCGAACTCTCCCAACTCTATTGCCCACTTAATCAGTCTCCCACTTGCCTTGGGACTGTGAATGATATTTCTCAGTGGCTGATTTGTTAGCACTTCAATTTGGTGAGCTTGAAAATAAGGACGCAGCTTTCTTGAAGCCATTACCAAGGCTAAAGCGAATTTCTCAATGGCTGAATAATTCAACTCAGCATCATGCAAAATTTTGCTGACATAGTATACGGGTTTCTGAACTTTCAGTTCCTCCTTAACCAACACCGCGCTCAAGGCGCTTTCTGAAACAGCCAAGTACAAGAATAAAACTTCACTCAGAACTGGCTTGGCCAACAACGGGGCCTGGCCCATATACTTCTTTAACTCTTCAAATGCCTTCTGATTTTCCTCACTCCATACAAAGTCTTTAATGTTCTTTAATGACTTGAAGAATGACAAGCACTTGTCTCCTGACTTGGAGATGAATCGTCCTAGCGCAGCAACCCTTCCTGTGAGTTTCTGAACATCCTTGACAGTTTTTGGGGGTTCCATGTCCAGGATTGCCTTTATTTTATCGGGGTTAGCCTCAATTCCCCTCTTTGAGACCATCAATCCCAAGAATTTTCCAGATCCTACTCCGAAAGCACACTTCGTGGGATTCAACATCATCTTGTGGTACCTCAGGACCTCAAAAGCTTCCCTCAAATGGGTTATATGATCAGTCTTTACTAGACTCTTGACTAGCATGTCATCAACATAGACTTCCATAGTCTTCCCAATAAGATCTTTAAAAATTTTATTCACCAACCTTTGATAGGTGGCTCCTGCATTCTTGAGACCAAACGCCATAACAAGATAACAATAAACACCAAAGTCAGTGATAAATGATACCTTTGGAATGTCATCCTTATGCATCTTGATCTGGTTGTATCCGCTAAACCCATCCATGAAACTCAGCATCTCATGTCCAGCGGTGGCATCAATCAAAGTATCAATTCTAGGCAGCGGAAAACAGTCTTTGGGGCATGCATCATTCAGATCGGTGAAGTCTATACACATCCTCCACTTTTCATTAGCCTTCTTCACCATTACAAGGTTTGCTAACCACTCCGGAAATTGAATCTCCTCAATGAAACCAGCCTCTAAGAGCTTTTCCACTTCCTGCTTTATAGCCTCTTGTCTTTCCGGGGCAAAATTTCTTTTCTTTTGTTTCACTGTCTTCCGACTTGGATCCACGTTTAGCTTGTGAGTAATTAACTCCGGGTCTATGCCTGGTATATCAGCTGCTGACCATGCAAACACATCACTATTTTCTTGCAAAAATTTCACTAACTTCCCTCTAAGGGGCTCCTCTAATGTGGCTCCAATGAAAGTCATCCTCTCAGGATTCTTGGGATCTAAAGGAACCGAAACCAATTCTTCTGCTGGCCTTCCTCTATTCTCATCATTTTCTCGAACATCCATATCTTCAATAGGAAGAACCTGCCCCCCGACTCCGTCTGCCCTCAAAGAGGCCACATAACAGCTTCTAGCCATTTTTTGATCTCCTCTCTCTTCTCCAATCCCGTTTCGGGTGGGAAACTTCATGACTGAATGGTAGGAAGAGGGGACTGCCTTGAAGGCATGTATCCCTGTTCTCCCCATGATAGCATTATAAGTTGAACTAGCCTTTACCACTACGAAATCCAGCATCTGCGTTGCTTGCCTTGGCTCCGTACCTATGGTGGTTGGCAACTTGATTATCCCTTCCATAAGACATTCTACTCCAGCAAATCCATATATCGGCATGTCAGTTGGTGTTAACTGGGAGTCGTTATACCCCATCCTTAGAAAGGTGTCGTGGAGCAAGATATCCACAGAAGCACCATTATCCATAAGGACCCTCTTAACCGGGCTATTTCCTATTATTGGTGTTATGACCAGCGGGTCGTCATGGGGAAACTTCACACCCTCTAGGTCGGAATCATCAAAAGCCAATGTTACTTCTGTCCTGGCCCTCTTCGGGGCTTCTCCAACAATATGCATAACCTCTCTAGTATATGCCTTTCTGGAATTTTTGGACAATCCAGCAGCAGTTGGACCTCCAAAGATCGTGTTTATCACAGGCCCTTGAGGTCTCGGCCCTCCATAAATGGTGTTTATAACTGGTCCTCTAGGTTGGGGATTCCGCCCCTGATCATCTTGGTCCCTCCTACGATCTTCAAAGTTCTTCCTTCCATTATTATTTCTGTCCCCTCCATCTCCAGTATACTTATTCAATCTTCCTTTTCGAATCAAAAACTCAATTTCATCTTTCAATTGCCTACACTCATCGGTGTCATGGCCAACATCTTTGTGAAACCTGCAATACTTGCCCCTATCTAGCTTGGCGGGATCAGCCTTCAAGGGCTTAGGCCAGCGAATATCTCTGTCTTTCTCAATCTCCATCAAAATCTGACTTCTGGGAGCGTTCAGCTTAGCGTATTCAGTGAACTTTTGCCCAGGTCCTCCCTTCTTGGGGGTTGAATCAGGGTTTTGTTCGGTTCTAGGATATTTGTCCTTAGCGATATACTCCAAATCAGTTTTTCGTTTCTTGCCTCCAGTGGGCTCATTACTTACTACGGTCTTTCTCATACTTTCTTCAACCTTGATATACTTCCCTGCCCTCTCTTGGAGCTGCAACATGCTCTCAGGGGGTCGTTTGGCCAAAGACATCTTAAAAAACTCGTCCCTAGTTCCTTGTTGCAATGCTATCATGGCTACCTTATCATCAAGATCTGGGACTTTTAAAGCCTCCTTTGTAAAACGATTCAGGTAATCTCTTAAGGATTCCTTAGCTCCTTGCACAAGACTCATAAGAGATGCTGAACTTTTCTCATGGACCCTTCCACTGATGAATTGCTTAATAAAAGCCTGACTTAGTTCTCTGAATGATCCAATAGAATTTGGGGGTAGGCGACTGTACCATCTTTGAGCCATACCCGACAGGGTTTGAGGGAAGGCCCGACATTTTATAGCATCATTCACGGGTTGCAGCAGCAGTGCATTAGAGAATGTCCTAACATGATTAGCGGGGTCTCCCGTGCCATCATAGGCTTTGATGGTGGGCATCTTGAATTTCCTTGAGACATGGGCATTCATGATCTCTTCTGTGAAGGGTGGAGTTGGATCATCAGGATCTCCAAGGGGAAGGAGATTGCTAGGATCAGTTCTTGGGACAGCAGCCCTTCTTCTTACCGGACCATCCAGGTCTATAATAGGAGGAAGATTTCTCCCCCTAGGAGGTATGTGGGATCTGGTGGCTTGGTGAGCCTCCAAATCACGTCTCAGCCTTTGGATTTCAGCCTCATGAGCCCTGATCTTTTCCTGCACTTCTTGGGGATTCGCCCCTGGGGTGCTTTGGGGGCGTTGCCTTCCATCGGCCATTGGCTCTTTTCCAGGACGCCTCCTTCTCGGGGCCACTTCATCATCCGAAGATTCGGAGTCTCTCTCAGTGTATGGACCAGAAAATTCCCGATCCTCAGGGATAGGATCCAAACCTCGTATATAGGGGGGCGACCGCCCTCGTGCTTCGCTTCGCCCAGCATATCCACTTCCTCCAACCTCAGGGTGAAGGGGCATCCCATAAGGGGGGTTAGTAGTAACAATAGTTGAATATTCATACCCGACGGGTCGAGAATTCACAGGTATATGTATTTGTTGAACTTGAGGATTCGTACCTTGAATAATCGGGGGAGTTGTCCCTTGTGGCTGAGGATGAGTTGCCCCTGTCTGGGCTTCCCCCTGAGTAGATGCATAAGTTGAATGGGGAGGAACCTCCACGGTTGATGAAATCACCTGGGTTGTCCCTGATGGTGTTCCCTCCTCCAGAGTGCTGGTTGTTCTCCGTGTTCTCGCCATGGTTGTTGTTGCGCTGTTCCCACAGACGGCGCCAAATGTTATGGATTAAAACTACTATATATAATTGCTGTATTTAATACTAAGGAACGTGAGCTCCAAGGCTCGATTTGACTGCTCTTGTATTTCGTGACTCAATCTGCCTTAACAAGATGCCTACGTACCTTGCTGATTGCCAAGGATCAAGTCAAAAAACGTAGTTCTGATTGGTGGGGGTGAGACCCCTTATATAGATGCGGGAGTCCTTGAATTGGACTTGGTATAGGAGACTTGGTGGATAAGCCTCTGAATTAGGATAGACTTAGGAGTCCTAGGAAGTAGGAAGCTGATTCCTTATCCTTTTAGGTCCCCTTGAGGCTAATCTCTAAGGATTTATATCCTCATCGGGACTCTTTTCAACATCTGATTTCTCCCTTATTAATTAATTACGAAATTAATTAATAATCAGGGCTTTTTGGGCCTTTATTATTCCACCAGGCCTGATCTGGTCCGTCAGGCTTAACCTTTCTGGTCTGAATATTATACATCTTATTATTGGGCCTAGCAGCCCACAGCTTGTACAATTAATGCAGTATTTAATTATACAATCATAATTTATTTATCCCTATCACTAACCAAAAAACAAAAAAGGCAAGAAAGAAGTTGAGTAGAATTATATATTAAGGGTGGATAATAATTCATTGATTTTGTAGTTATATTAGATAATTGATTAATTTTTTTTAACAAAATTATTTTTGTTTAAGTTTTATTTTGGAAGGTGTTAGCGTACTGTGTTAACCAACCAACCAAACGAAACCATGTTTTTATCATTATATATTATAAATTTTAATTTTAATAATATGTTGGTTATATGATGCGATCTTATATCCCTTGAATAATAATTTTTAAAATTATATTTAATGTTCCTTATCAATTTGATCTGACGGCTCTAGATTGCTGAAAAAAATGAATAACCAAATTTATTATATTTTGTCTTTAATATAATAGTATAGATATATTTGTCAATTTAGAAAAAAAATTGAGAAAACATTTTTAACAAACAAAATTAAAATATATATTTCAGATCAACACAGGAGCCATGACTATGACTCTTATGACAGTAATGAAACAATAAAAGGGAAATGATACACCTCACCTGCGTACCCTTATATAAATCCCCCACATTTGAATTTTTACAAAGTCCCACCCAAACCACAAACCACCAATCTCACTCTTGCACTCTCTTCCTACAAGAAAACCAAAAATGCCACTTAGGCAAAACATCAAACACCTTGCGCGCATCTCCCCTCTCCGCTCATTGTCCCACTCCACAACCCACCACAACCGCCCCCACCCACCTAAACCTCACCCTCCACCTCCCCAACAAGACCCCTACAATCTCCTCAAAGAAGACCCCATCCAAGTCCTCTCAGACCTCTGGGTCCGATCCTTTTCGCATCACCACAACACGCAAAACCCAACCCCACCTAAACCCTTCACAAATATAACTGGATATTTATCAAAACTTGATCTTTGGGTGTTAGCTTATCAACGCACTTGTGCTCACGTGACGGGCTCATTTCCGCCCCGTAATGCCATACATTTTAATGTCCTTTCTGATCTTCTTTCGTTACGTAATGCGGTGATTCATAGTCAGTTTCTGTGGAATAAGAAGATTGGGGAGGGTGTGTATTTACGTAGTCCTAATGAAAAACCCGTGTTGACAAATATTTCAAGACGGAAACTTGAGGCGATTTTGAGTGATCCTACACCCACATTTCAGGACCGGGTTGTTCAGGAGGCGCTGTTGATGATTCTTGAACCGATATTTGAGCCGAGGTTTTCGCCAAAGTCGCATGCTTTTCGGCCTGGTAGGAATGCACATTCGGTTATTAGGACGATTAGGAGTAATTTCTCGGGGTATCTTTGGTTTTTGAAAGGTGATTTAACTCAGTTTTTTGATGATGTAGATACGAATATTGTGATGCGTTTTGTTGGAAATGTAGTTAAGGATAAGAAAGTAATTAGGTTGATTAAATCTGGGTTGCGAGTGAGGAATGGAATTCAATGTGCTGATGATGGTAGGGGTGAGTTTGATAAGAAGAATAGACAAGAGAAGAAAAAGGGGTCAACGAGAAAAAAGATTCTGAATGAGAATGAGCCGAAACCTGATCCTTATTGGTTGAGGACATTCTTTGATTTTGCGCCAGAGGAAGCGACTAAGGTACCTAATTATGGTGGTTGTGGAATTCTTAGTCCATTGCTTGCAAATATATGTCTTAATGAATTAGATCATATGATGGAAGATAAATTATTACAATTTTTTCACCCATCTAGGTTAGATTCGATATGGAAAGATTCTGTTAATGATGGTTCTCATAACCCTTCTTGGCCGGAGTTTGTTCCAGCTAGTGGGAAGGAGAAATCAAGAAAAATGGATTATATTCGATTTGGGGGTCACTTTTTGATTGGAATTAGGGGACCGAGAGAAGATGCAGTTGAAACTCGGAAAGAAATAATTGAATTTTGTGACAGTAATTTTGGTATAAGGTTAGATAATTCAAGGCTGGAGATTGAACATGTAACCAGGGGTGTTGAGTTCTTGGATCATATTATATCTAGACGAGTAATTTACCCAACTCTACGCTACACAGCAACTGGTGGTAATATTGTGAATGAGAAAGGTGTAGGAACGTTGCTTTCTGTAACGGCTAGCTTACCAAATTGCATTAAGCAATTCAGACGGCTTAAGTTTGTTAAGGGTGACAGGGATCCTGAACCACTGCCTTGCACTCCAATGCTTTATTCAGGCCAGGCTCACACCAATGCTCAAATGAATAAGTTTCTCGAGACCATGGCGGATTGGTTTAGATATGCAGATAACCGGAAGAAAATTGTGGGTTTTTGTGCTTATGTGATTCGAAGTTCTCTTGCTAAATTATATGCGGCAAGGTATAGGCTGAAATCTCGTGCCAAGGTGTACAAGATTGCGTCACGTAATCTTAGCCGGCCCTTGGTAGAAAGTACTAACAACTCTGCTCCAGAATATTCAGATCTTCTGAGAATGGGGCTAGTTGATGCCATAGAAGGAGTTCAGTTTTCTCACATGTCTTCAATTCCATCATGTGATTACACTGTATTTCCTAGAAACTGGATTCCAGACCATGAGCGAGTAATACACGAGTATATCAACTTGCAAAATCCGAAATTTTTCTGCGAACTGCAAAGATCAATCAAAAAACAAGGTTTAACATTGCCTCAAGACGAGATATCTGAGATTGTCTGGGACTATAAAACTCTTGGAGTGCGAAGCTACCAGTCTTCTTCCGAGAAAGACACTAATAATGCTTCCAAGGACGTTGCGCTATCATTAGAAGTCTAGTTTTGTTGAGAAAAGGTTGATTGGCAGCAAAAAATAATCCTAAACGTATCATTAGCATGCTCCATCTCCATGGAACTGAAAGACACTGAGGTACTTCTTCTAAAGCATCTCTCACTTAAATGCACACGCTCCTTTTTTAATGGGAATATGTGACAGTTTATTAATTAAAATGCCGGCGGGTTTTAGGAGGATCTCTATTGCTATATTTATGCACACTTGTCTCCACAGAGGCCTGAAACCTCAATTTCCCACTTGATGGAGAGTGTATGATACCACCGGAGCACTGCCCCTTTGGTAAAATTTCATTTTCCAGAAGATCTTAAAGTACAAAGTTATATCAGAAGTAGTTAGAGTTCTGCACGAAATTGAAATTAGCGCAGAAACTTTGAAGTATATGGCCCATATAATAATTTTTATGTATGTAGAAAAATAAATTCAATATGATCTCTTGCGAGTGTATTTATTATAGACATGGTAATCTCTGTTTTTGCAGATCTCTACCACTGCTGTATTTAAGTTCACAATGAAATATCAACCAATCAAGTGATCCCCAAGTGCTGGAAAAAGTTCTTCTAGTGCTAGAGGCTATAGTAGGCTGGGCAATCACTAGAGGAGTTCTAGGATTCAGTTGTCTCCTCCCCCTCCCGTATACTGTATGTAAAAAATCTATCTACCAAAATAAATATAATTCACAATGAGATATTGAGTAATGAATATTAGTAGAAGGGGGTATTCCAGTCTTCCAGATTAGGATTGCAATGAGGATATGTGATAGTGTGAGATCTAGCGGCAAATGAAATAATTAGATCAACTTTTACGAATCTAAGGTTTTCACTTTGTATTTGCAGTCAACTAGTGCGAAGGATTGCCCTAGAAAAGCTCGTCCTATGGAACAATCAACAACATGAAGGCTGAGCTTCCAAGTTCCAAAAAAGCTTCAGCAGAGAATCTGACTGGTCTCAGTTTAGTCTGCCTTGAGTAGATCCGGTGATTGGTAAAAAGTTAAAATTGTTTCCTACTGGATCTCAGTTGAATATGAAGACATTCAAGTTGCAAGTCTGTATACGGACAGGGAGAAGACTAACACAACTTCAGGATTGGCACAATGTACATGATGGCACAATGTACATGAAGTTTGATGATTTTGACATGGTATCCACCGTAATGGTAATTTTCATGTATAGATAACATAGCTGAATTATAAATAGACACTTTACGGGCACTCTTCTCATTTACTCTATGAATGATTCTGGAAAAACCAGTTATAGAAAAAGAAAGCTGGTTATCATGATCAGAGCAGCACGTGATTCGTGCTACCACTACTATGTTCTTGTTGCTAAATATAAGGTAGAATGGTAACCTTTGCATTCTAATATGTTATTAAGCTTTAATTTACATTTAGCTGATTATCATGATTTTGATTGGTGGTTAAAAAAAGGAAACAAGTTTGCAAGACAGTGTAGGAATAAAAATAATAGCAAAGTGTGCCGGAAGTAATATACTAAGAGATTTACATTATTTACATCTACATAAATCTATACTGCAAATATACGCGGCATCAACCAGTTTAAAAGTGCATGAGTTTGGTTGTTAAGGAAGCATTGAAAATAGTTACCAAGCTTAGGCTGTCAAGTTGCAACAATCACCATGCAAGCTTACACTATCCTCAGTTTGACCTGTTTTGATCCTCCAATTCTCCGGCAAGTCCCTGCAGTTAGTTTGTCATAAGAATGTCGTGATGTCCTAGGAATGCAAAGCCAAAAGTAAAGAAAACAAGACTTTATGCAACAACTGCCTTTGTTCAAGGAAAAAAATGACAGTACAAATTATGCAACAGCTGACTTTGTTCAAGCAAAAAAATGACAGTACAAACCAAAGTATTACTCCCTTCGTCCCGTTTATTTTCACACGTGTACTGTTTGCACGTATTTCGAGAACAGTGCACGTATTTCGAGGCATCTATAAAGTATAGTTTAATATTGTTTTTTTTAAAAAAATTTTAAACATGAAATTTTTATTTAGAAATTTTTTTTTTAAAAAATATTGTAGAGTTATATTTTAAAGGAGTATTAAAAATGTGCCAAAAAGTAATGTATTCATTATTATCATTGTTCTCAGAGATGTTTCTATCATGCTGATTATTTTTTTTATCAAATGAGCAGGGTAAATAATCTTGTATTCATTCATTTTGACATATTTCACATCTCAAATTTAACGCCTCTTGATTTTTTGTATGACCCTTAGCTACGAATTTTTAAAATATTATTTAAGAATTTTGTTCAATCATCTATCCAGCAAGTTGATGCCAGAAAGGCAGAAACTTTAGAAAAGAGTGAAACTGTACATATCTTAGAAGTCAATGTTATATGAATTCGGTAACCGAAGAGATTTAAGTTATTTATTTATAATTAATTATTTAGAATTAATCGGAGAAAAATTGGATAATATTTTAATTAAATTTAATTCAAAATTCTTATTTTATTAGTAATTTATAAAGTACCATATATTTATCATATAACATAATTTATATTTATTTAAATTATATTTTATATTGAATAGTTTATTTTCAATAATACCGATCAAGAAAAACACGTAAGAATTAATCGAATTTTAAAAATGGGATAGATCATGTATTTTATAAAATATTAATAAGGAATTAATCGTTAAAATCGGGAATTTTTATATTCATGTTTGAACTCAATAATCTTAATTTTCATAAGATTTTGACAAGATTTCCTTTTTTTAATTTTTTTTTAAGAAAAAGTGAATATCATTAAAATTTTAGAAAAGCGAAGCTGGTCAAATTCTCAGCTTTGTTTTGTTGGTAGAGTAGATTCTTTTAGTGCATCTTCATAGCTAGAGTTAAAACACACATGCTACCCCCCTGTATAACATATAATCTCTCCGGACTCTCCCTCAACGATCAACTGTGCTTGATTAGATTTTACAGAGATGGCGGACGAACCTTCCATTACTCGCTGGTCATTCACGGTAATACCTCTCTCTCTCTCTCTCTCTCTCTCTCTCTCTCTCTCATTGAACATTTACTCCTGACTCCGGTTGTTGTTTAGTTTATATAGTTAATCAGATTCAGATGTTTATCATATATATATATTTATATAATTTTATTAAATAATTAATCTGTTCCGCTGCTGAAATGTAGCCTGTTACGCTTAAGTAGTTGCAATTCTAGTTTATTCGTAATACAATAAAAATAATTACTCCGTTTATGTGTTATTGTGTCGATTTCATCAGAGGCAAATATTAAACCTTAGTGTTATTTTTTAGTCTGCTCGAGGCCTCGAGTTGAAAACGACATGTTATATTGTTATGTATAGGATGTCGTGCTAGTCGGTTAAGAAGTGATCTCTGGTTGAAACATATATTTATTTAATAGAATGTTGATGTTTTTAGAGCTTACCTATATTATGTATTTATATATGTATGTTTTTTCTTTCTAATTTTAGGATTTTAAGATGTTTTATGATGCAAATGGACATGCCAATGGTGCAACTGTTACAAATGGGAGTGGAGCGTTGAATGGAAATGGACGTGTGAAGAACACATCTGATATGGCTGTTTACGAGCAGTATAGAAATCAGGTAGTTTGTGTTGGTTTTTCTTAAGTAAAGGAGGTAAAACTGTTTGGTAAAAACTGATAAACATTTGATGTTCTTTCAGGATAGAGCGTCCTCGCTGAATAATAATGGACATTTATCTGCGAGAATTGATGAACGGCCGTAAGATCTGTTACCTCATTCCTTAAATTTATATGTACCTTCTCCAACACATTATATCAGCCTCGGCTAATTATACACACTTGTTTGTATATACCTGCAAATCTGCAATCTTTATTACTAATAAGGCATACCACTGCTACCTGGGGTGGTTTTTCTTTTAAACCGACAGCTGTTTGACTTGGCATGAGCTGCTAACATGTTTGTCGAAATTCTCAGGCAAAAACCTTTGCTACCTCCTTTTGAATCTGCAGAAATGCGTACTTTAGCTGAGAGTTTAAGTAGGTGAGTCGCAGTTAAGAAAAACTTTGCTGACATTTACATATTTTTGTTTAATCAGAAGAGTCCTCTGATTTTTTTGGTTTGGGTTAGTCATTGGTTTTGATACTTTTATTTTGAATAAGAACAGAGAATAGAGGATAGGAGGAGTAAGCAGTCTGGTTTTTTGGGGCTAGGCATAAAAGCTTTCGCGGTGCCTTGTAGGGACATTAGTTGTTGCACAGACAGGGAATCATATTTATCATGGGAAAAGGTCTCAACTTGAAAGCTATATATGATACTTTGTGTTGTCTTTACAGGGATATCATATGCGGTAATCCAGATGTTAAATGGGAAAGCATAAAAGGGTTAGAGAATGCAAAGCGCCTGCTTAAAGAAGCAGTTGTCATGCCAATTTAATACCCCAAGTGAGTTGTGTGCCAACTGCCAACACCGGGCTTGTTGGATTAGGTAATTTTTTCCGCAATTGCTATATGAGAGTTGATTTGACTTGGCATCTCATTATACATTTATGAGTCAGAATCTTCCCTTAAAAAACTTATCTTATTTGTTTCTATTTAATAAAAAAAATTCTCGTTCATATCAAGGACTGCGTGAGCAGAGCAAAAGCTGCTCTCCTATGGAAGTAAATTTATTTCAACTATCCTAAAAACGAAAAACAAAAAGTCTTTGTTAATTCGCCATTTTGTTTAAAAATAATTCTAGTGACAAGCTCATATGTTTGACTCCTCGCTCCCCTCCTCCCAGTATACATAGAAAACTATGTAAGCAACAAGGATTAAGGTATTATGAAAAAATTTTTGATCTCTTTCTTTGATCATAAGCACATGGTTTGCATGTCGACTTCGTAGCCGTGACTTCATGACGTAGCTTGATCATGATTCATCACCTTGCCACTTAAACTTTATCAGTGTCATAAACTAATATATATAGTATACCGGAAACTTTATAGAAACATCTCATACTTTACTTACCTGGTAATTAAGTTTTATATATGTCACTTTATTCACGACTCGCGATTACATGCAGAATCACCTTCTTGACTCTTAAATGGTTGATTGTTTCACCTAAAGAAGCTAGTTGAGTATTTGTAAATTACTGCTGTTCTGTATTATTAAAGTTCTAGTGGTCTCTTTTGTTTTAGGTACTTTACTGGTCTATTATCACCATGGAAAGGTATTCTCCTTTTTGGTCCTCCAGGTACAGGGAAGGTTTGTATCATTCCTTTTTTCTTGTTTTTAATCATAAATGCTGAGATGGTTGATACGGAATAGCTATTTTCTATATTATTATTGATATGTGTTTACCTTGTATATTGGTAGTTAGATTATGTTCTGTCTTTGTTTTCTTTTGATGGGGAACTATTACAAGTTAATCTGAGGAGTGAACTACCCTTTTATATCCAACACCAGGTAAATTGACTGCCTGTGATTTGGTAAGTAGCCCCGTGGAAATTTTTACCAATCACAGAGATTGATTACCTTATCCTCAAACAATGGAAACACTTTTTTTAAATATAAATGTCATTAGAATTTTGTAAGTGTAAACGTAAACACTTCACAACTTTTAGGCCAACTCCTTGGGCTCTTCTTGTTTAGAAATACTATAAATGTCACTAGAATTCTTAATATCGTATCAGGAAAAGTAATTAATTTCCTATGAGCACATTTGTTTTTTAATTACATTTTCCTCTCATTTAAGTTGTGTTTAGGCTTCAAGTTCAAGTCTTAACTAACTTAATAATGTGCTACATTTCATAGTTATCAAGTTCTGGTTTTATTTATATACACATAAATATATTATGTATTGTAACTCTCGTGCCTGTGTTTAAAGAGGGGCACGCCTCGCAGGTGCCTAGGATTTATAGAATTTTTTAAGCCTCTGTTTGCCTCTTGCCTAAAATAACAATTGTCAGAGGTAATGTTGTCTTGCTTTTACATTTGACACTAATTTTTGGGTAATTGAATTTAAAGATCCCTACATTGTGCTAAAGTTGCAAAATCTGGTTAGCTGAAGAACTTACAAGGCAAGAGAACCATTTCATTAACAAATAAGTTGCCTCAAGTCCCATACATACACATATGTTATTTTGTTAGGAGAACATCTTGATGTTCAACTGACAAGCTACTATATTATTACGTTAATTCGCTCCCAAAGCACTCCTTCAGGACTGTATACTGTAAAGTAATTAACTGTTTGCAGTACCTTAGATCATGCACTTAGGTGGATAAGCTAATGATAATTTCTACATTGCAGACGATGCTTGCAAAGGCTGTTGCAACTGAGTGCAACACTACATTTTTCAATATTTCAGCCTCATCTATAGTCAGCAAATGGCGCGGTATGTTGCAAAGTATTAGAACTGGGTTCTGGACCATAACTTTAACTGTATAAGTTTAGGCACAGTTTTGTCCATCTACATTTTACAGAATTATCTGTCTTCTAATTTTACTTTATTTGGCTATTTGCTTGTAAGGCTTGTTTGCCACCACAGATGTAGTATATCGAGTTGGGTTTTCAGCATGTATGCAACAGGGATAAGATATACAATTAATGGATACATTTAATATTTCTAACTCCTACTTGATTTTGTAGGCAATTAAGGTTCTCCCGGGGAAAACTAATTGGCCAAGTTATTATCCCGATATCAGACATTGCACTTTTCACTAAATTGTAGTTCCAGTGAAAGGATCTTGCTAAAATAGTTCCCTTTTCATTGTAAAGAATTTTGAAAATATATTCGGTATGAATATTTAAGGAAAAACCAGAAAGATTTTTTTTTAATAATGTGTTAATTATGGCACTGATATCATGATATGAATACAGAATAAGTCTTGGTAGCAGTAGTTGACACTTTGTCAGTGTCATGTGCCTTTCGCTACATAGAGACTGACTTCTCTATATTTTTCAATTAATTATTATATTCTTTCCCTGAGTTGTTGGATGAACATCTCAATTTCAGAATACTATATTACAACAGTTTTATCCTGATTCTTATCTTTGTATTGCCTGATAGGTGATTCTGAAAAGTTGGTCAAAGTGCTCTTTGAGTTTGCTAGGCATCATGCACCTTCCACAATATTCCTTGATGAGATTGATGCCATTATTACTCAACGAGGCGAAGCACGGAGTGAGCATGAAGCGAGTAGGCGACTGAAAACGGAGCTACTCATACAGGTTATTTTCTTTTCTTCGAGAGCTACATTTTATGTACTATTAATATTCTCCTTGATATTTATATATATAACTATGGAAACTTGCCTAATTACTGTTAATATGTCATTGATAATATCATTACTCCACCAGATTAATATATTAATATTTTCACAAGTGTTGATAGATAAACTATTACATATACCGATATAAGTTTATATATGCTGAAGCTTTCTCAACGGTCTTTATGAACATTTAAATGGATTACCGTGACGGATTTAAAGCCAAGTTCAAGAGTCTTGCAAGATATAAGAACTATTTTTATTAATGAAATAGGAGAGGGATATGATGATATTATAATTAGGGATATGATGATATGAAATAGGAGAGGGATAGTCCAGATGGCCCATAAAGGTATGTAATATTGTCTTAAAATATTGTAAACTGCTATTTCATAAAACTCTTGAGACCTACTGATGCAAAGGTAATAACTCAGCAGACGTGAATAAAATGATCTAAAGTGCTTAATATTAGCCAACGGATTACAAAATTTCTGTAACCTACTATACATAAAATTGGGCTGTTTATGTGACAGTCCCACTTAATCTGCTGCGTAATCAACATCTCAAACACCGGTCGACAATCAATTTAGCACTGATATGCAAACATCCATCTCAAGTTGCTTTGCGTATTTCAATAAGCATTTGGTATTTTGCGAGCTCTTGGCAATAGCAAAATTCTCCTATTTTACAGGAATAATGAAGTACCATATTTTACGAATTTCAGTATCCTTTATAATGACATCTGTATTGTTACTTTACCTTGCATTATTAATATGTAAACTGGATTGCAGATGGATGGCTTAACAAAAACAGATGAGCTTGTCTTTGTTTTGGCTGCAACGAACCTCCCATGGGAACTAGATGCTGCTCTGCTACGGCGTCTTGAGAAGCGGGTATTATTTTAGTTCGCTAATGATATCTCATAGTTAACTAGTTATTTGAATTGTAAATTTATTTAAAAGTGTTTCATGTATTCAAAGGTTGGAAGATTGAGTTAGCTATAAGAGATATTTGTTCATTCTACAACCACAGAGAAAAATAGTGCTGATCTTTCAATAACAGGAACGGGGTTTGCATAGACGAAGACTTTCTTGGCGTGAACTTTCCTGCGTTCAGCATATTTTATCTAATTACATGAATCTTCAGTAATTTGCTGCTGGCTTTGGGTCATTGCAATCGACTTTTATGCCAGCAAAAACATGAAAAATTAATTATGTTTTTCAAAACTTCGCAAGCTTGCAACCTTTTATTGTCAAATCCATCTTCACTTGCACGTTTTCAAGATTTAGGGGTGTGCTGCTCTTTTGTTGCCTTTCCTCTATTTTCACATCAAGTAAAAATAAAAATGGGGACTATTAGAAAATGAGCACCGGTAGCAAAATTCTAATATTTAAGTAGCTCAGTGAAGAAAGGTTTTGTTTTAACGTGTTTAATGAACAAAACAGCATGTGATGTGACATCACCATTATAAGATTGCTTAGAATTCAATGTACTTTCTATATCTAACATGTCTTATTTATTGCAAGATCCTTGTACCACTTCCTGAACCAGAAGCAAGAAGATCCATGTTTGAGGAATTATTGCCTCCTGCACCTGATGCGGACAAGCTTCCATATGATCTAATGGTCGAGAGGACTGAAGGCTATTAAGGATCAGATATTCGGTTGGTGTGCAAAGAGACTGCAATGCAGCCTTTAAGACGTTTAATGGCATGTTTAGAGGAAAAGCATGAAGTGGTGCCCGAAGATGGTATGTTACTTTATACATCATACCCAACTATCCATGCAGTTCAGTATTTTTTAAATATCAGAGAATGCCCTTGGTTGTAAATGGTACATATGTTAACTTAGAGGTAATCATACATTATGGCATAAAATAGAAAGATCACTCTTTAGAAAACCTAACAATCGTTTAAATCCTTTGAAATTCTCATGCACCTGAAATAGCAGCCATGACGCAGTGAATATGTACACCGATATACCGGTTTATTGTTATGAAAACATTAGAGGAGAGTGGGGAAGCGTATGAAATCTTCACTATTCTTTCCCAATCACCTTTAAGCAGGTTTGTAATTTTCGCTTAGTGGAAATTGTTTGAACAACTTCTTTATCAAAAAAGTTTACTGGTAAAGGCACTCCTCACATAAATATTGAGGGGAAAAATACCAAAGTTAACTATTTCAAACCTGTAACGACCTCCAAACCCGGGGTATAAGTCTGGGGGTTACTAGCTAATCACCAAACTGTAAAATCTGATTAACAAATAATAAAGAAATGAATCTAAACCCCTTAAATACTAACCAGGATCTTTTTAGGTTGAAGTATGAAAACAAGAACCACTAACTACTTAATTACAAACCAAAAGTCAAAATCTTACAAACTCTCTTAATTACAAACCATTGTCTAACCAGTTTTAAACTAATTTCATCTTTTATTCAAACACACACACTAACTATCTACACTCCACCTGTTCGGGCAACTCAAAACTTTCTTCCTGGATTAGGATCAACACCTTGGGTATGAGAGGATCCCGAGGCTTGACCCGCTTCTTTACCACTCGAGTCCTGATGGTTTTCATATTCCTTCTTAACTGGAAGCAATAAGGCGAATAACAACAAAAAGGGGTGAGCCAAAAATTGCTCAACAAGTCTGCAAAATATAAACAGTGTTAAAGCAGTTTAAATAAATCGGTAACCTGGGTATATCTGTAAAGATATAACCCCCGAGAATAGAAAGAAGGCCATTGTTGGCGAGTACAAACGAACTAAACTGGATACAAGTTCACATCTATACCCTGCTGATCAGCCATGATACAGTGCAGATCTATATATCACTATATAGTTCTAATCGGGCACCCAGGAACTACAGCCCATCTCAAGGATCAAGTTATGTCCCGGTCCTTAGGATTAAGTAAAACTTAATCCCAAAAGTATCATTATCCAGTCCTTGGAGTAGCAACCGGAACAATCAGTATGCTTTGATATATTCCAAACACCGGAATATATCAATATATGTGAATAACAATTGGAATAGGAATTAGGAATTCAAAGGAAAATGATAAATCAATAATTGAAATGAAATAGAAACAAGAATCAAAAGAGTGCAAGCGTAATGTGAATCTGAAGAAATATCACTATTCTGAAATTAAAATAGGGGAAAAACTTGCCTTCTGCGCGACTCACTTTAATATATCACCTTCGTCTATCACCGAATCAACCTGCCTTGCTGGCTTAGCTTCTGTTAGAGAAAGAGAATGATTTAAACATCTCGTACTTCAATTGCGTCTCAACCCGACTTCACATCGTTCCTATTATCTACCCATGCGCTTATGACTGACTCGTATATTATATATTAACAAGTAAGACTCGATTAACCACATAATACACATAAGCACATAATCATTTTTATAGTTAAAATACTTTTTAGAATCAAAACTAACTCGTTGTTCGCTTAACTGATCATTATCTGACTCGTTTCCTATATTTCTGGAATTTTTCGGACTCGTCTCGGCACACAATTCGACTGATAATCAAATAAATAATAAGGTCAACTAATTTTTAGAAGAAATTAGGTTTTAATATTATTTTTAATGATAAAAATTCATCTTTCTGAGTCAGAGGGCTTTCGTTTCATTCGAATCGGACTAACGGTCTATTTAATATCAATTAAATACATATAAATCAATTTATTATTCAATAAAAATAATTATTACAAATTTTTAAACCCTAAAATAATTTTTAAATAATTATTTAAGAAAATCAAAGCTAAAAATAATTTTTCTATAATTTTTTGGAATTAAAATAAATTTATTATGAATTATTGAAAATTATTTGATAAATTATCAAAATAATTAATTATTTTTAAATAATTAAAATAAAATAAATAAATAATAAATAATTAAGAAAATAATTAAATCTGATTTTTAGAAAATATTTCAGAAATATTTATAATATAAATCAATTAATAAATAATTAATTAATCAATTTATAAAATAAATAAAACTGATTTTTAAAATTAATAAAAATAAAAATAAAAATAAATTTCCAGAAACAGTTGTCAGAAAATGAACTCTGACAATAAAAGATCAAAACCAGGTTTAAAACCGGGTTGAAATCGGGTTATCAAGAACAATCCGGGTCAGGATGAACCGGCCGGAAAATTTCCAGAATCCGGCGAGTTCCCCGAACTCCGGCCATGTTCCGATAAGCCTCAATTCTTCACCGTTTGAGGTGATTTTTGAGGGGCTTTCATTGCAAATCACACCCACAATTTAGTCCAACAATCCGTTCATCAAAATCATCCCAGTAACAATTTCTCCGGCCAAAATCGATTGAACACCGACCCAAACTCCGGCCAAAATCCTAACTTTCAATTCTGTACATGAATTTCAATGTTCTATAGTGCAAATCAAAACCTATGAACTGTATAATCAAACCCCTAACATCTTAAGAACCAAATATTCACAGAAATCACGAAGCTATGTTTTAAAAATCAAGCATAAACCCTAGAAATCGAATTCATCGATTCAAGTATTGTTTGTTCAATTAATTAGTACCAATCGATTGCTTACAACACAGAAAAACTATATCAGCCATCAAAATCATTCAACAACCCCTAGAAATAAAAACCCCAAATCGCAGTTATGAACCCTAGAATCGAAATCAAAATATACTGATTTAAACATGAAATTGATAATACAAACCGAAAGAACAACTCAAGAGCTTCGTTTTGAGTACTTACATGATTGTAAACGATGCCGAAAACTGATCGGAATCACTGCTCGAATTCTTGACCTGAATTGCAAACCCTAACCCGACTGTAGAGAATTTTCTAATTTTCTGATTTTTAATTAATTAATTAATTAATAATAACTAAATAAAAATTAGGCTATTTATAGTAGTAAAATTAATACTCCTAATTAAAATTAAGGCCCTAATTCTACACTTTTTAAAATTAATAACCCCCTAATTTTATAATTTTTGAGTATTAAAATTTAATTTATAAATGTTTTATATATACAATATATTTGCCAAAATTTCCCAAAAATTGTGAATAATGCAAAAATACAAAGAAATAATATAAATGAAAGTCCTATAATTTTATAAAAATAAAAATGTGATTTTTGTGGGGTTTTTAACACCCAATGGGGCCCGGAAAAGTCATTTTTCGTAAAATGAGAAATTTTTTAAAATGCCTAGATGTTCAGAATATTGCGATGGTAAAAGCTGTTTGATGAAAAATAAGGCCCATTATTTTATTTGAAATACCTGCTTTGAAATCATGATTCGGGTCGTAAAACTTTTGAAATGAAAGCTATAAATATCTGAAAATTATCTTAAAAATACCAGGACGACACAGAATCCACGTAACACACAACAATTAGGGTTTGACAGTTAATTCCACATAAATGACACATTGACATATAATTTATTATAAATATGATATATTACAGACGTAAGTTTCCCAGACGTTATACAGATTGTCTCTTGAGGTTGGTCTGAAGATCCTTTATGGCCTTGGCCTCCTCCTCATTATCAGGATTTTTTTATATAATATCTCGTAATCTTGTAACAAAACTTCTAATTTTCCACACTTGGCATAACAATACGCTCTTCTTAGCATAGCGTTGTTATATGAAGGCCGGTCCCTGAGGGCTGAATTGCTTTCTCAAACTGTTCAAGTTTTGATCTAGAGGCAGCTCTGTTGCTCAACAAGATGGCGTTGTAAGGATCATAAACAAATCCCTCCCTATATGCATTACATGCTTATGTGTGTCGTGATGCTTTTAAGAGTTCATTTCCTTTGGACCTCGCTGCTGCCACTGCTATAGTTTTTCTACTAATTGTGTTTGCTTTATTATTGTTTACATCAAGCCTTGTGGCTCGTTGAGCTGCAGTAGCAACAACATCTTCAAATCTGCCAGTTGTCATTTACACCTGAGCCCGGATTACGAATAAACTTTCCCGACCAATAAGACCAAAATATTTTGTAATTTCGTCGACATTGAAATTAGGACCCTTTCTCAAGACTTTATCAGCTTTTTGGTGTCTATTCAGCTTTAGTAAGGCCTCTGCTTTTAGAGCAAATATCAATGGTGCAGTATCTGCACCGACAGATATAACAAGATTGCTTTCTTTTAGCAAACCATTCCAATTGTGTTTCCTTTTAGTATTAGTGCACCTGTTGAGATGAACTTGCACATTTCTTATTTCAGTCAAAACATCTGGGTCAGCTTCTGCACCTGCATATTTGAAATGATACATTGCCTTTTCCGCCTCTCCTAATCTGAGGTTTAGGGCTGCTAAACGTTTATGAGCTCTTTGATAATGAGGTTCAATTTTAATTGCTTCCCTGCATTCGAAAATATCCTCAAGAAGCCTCCCCGGTACCGTCAACATGGCACTTTTGTTGCTCCTATATGCAACCTTTTTTGGATCAATAGTTATAGCAACATCATACAAAGGTACTGCTTCTTCGAAATTTCCATTCTCATAATCCTCATTTCCCCTAATCTTCAGTTGCTCCAGATTTATTCTCGTTGACAAAGATCTACATAAAGAAGTTGGTTTTTGAGTCACGTCTTCCTGTTTCTTCACTAAATTCCCCATCACAGTATTTGGATAAGATTTTCCATAAGGGGTAACGTTATCAAGCCATTTATTTTCATGAAACTGAACATTACTCATTTCCTTATATCTCCTTTCCATATGATACTTACTATATTTATTCTCATGAAGCTTATAAGCTGGAATCGATTTATACCCGGTAAAAAGATACACAAATTCTCTATTAATAGTTTTTTTACTTGATTCAACAGTGAAACCAATAAAATCCGTTTGGAAACTTAAATCAAACACTTGAAGGACATATTTTGTAGGTGTTAACACTTGTAGTTGCTCTAAATCCTCATCACCAACTGTTTTCTCAACTCACCCAGTTTATCTAGTTTATCAACAACTAAAGCATGGGTAGGAGGAGTATCCAAAGATTGACTTACTTGATTTGACGGCAGCTCCCTTGTCTGAGAATCACCAGCTTTATCAACGTTCCTGAACATCTCTGAAAGCGAATGATGCATCACTTCTACTGCTCTATCTATGGCCTTAGACACCATCTCCGAAATCTCGTTCTCCAGATCCGTAAACTTCTCTTCAAGTTGTTTAACCCTTTTAGTCACCATAGGCGGCCCCATTTACGATTAATGCTCTGATACCACTTGTTATGAACTGACTAGTTATAACACTCAATCAGTATCAATACAACAGTTGGCTTTCGAGAGGCCAATTCTCTCCCAAGAAAATAAGAAACAATTACACAATTCCGAATAACCCTAATGTTCCCCTGACTCCTCCTTTGTACCCTTACGTCCTGCATTTACTGATATGCCCCAGATTTTATTTGATGTTCCTTGTTTACCCCTGGACTTGTGTTATTGATCTCTCTTTTATCTCTTGTTGACTTGTTGATGAGTTTCTATTTACGCTTCTTTCTCAAATACATTATCAAATATTTTGCTTGAACTGGGTTCATTACAGATTTTTCCTTTGCCTTCTCTACATCTGTTTGATTCATTTCATGTAAATCAAGTAAAAACTCCTATCCAAGTTTCTGTACAAGAATACTGAATCAGAATCAGTATTTCTTCCATTTGTAAAGCTCAGTTATGTCTTTTGTTTTTTTGCTTTCTTGCTGACTGGCGCTTTCATAAATCGTTGAGCTGTTTTAGCTAATGGGAATTCAACAAGGATGATGAAAGATGGCCTCTCTGCCTCTCGGAGATACTGCACAGTTCCGTTCATAATCTTTACCAACTTATAGTTTATATACAGACCAAGACCTTCCCTCGATGAATTCTTGGTATGATGAAACATCTCTTGAATTAAAGTAACAAATCTTAGAGAGAGAATTCGATATGGAGAAAACCTCTGCCTTCTCATTGAGATTATGTCTGAATATATACAAGCTTGGTTGATTGATCACCAAGTAAAAATCCTACAGTTAAGCCTATAATACAGCTGTATATCAATTAGAATATTTGCCTAATATGTATATCAATTAGAATATTTGCCTAATATTTGCCTAATATTACATTACATAAATAGATAGAACTTGACACCCCTCCTCAAGTTGGAGCATGCAAATCATGGATGCCCAACTTGCTCAGAAAAGAGCCATGATGAGGTCCTCCTAGTGCTTTGGTAAATATGTCTGCGAGTTGAGTACGAGTAGGAACATATGATGGTTGAATCAAGCCATCAAGAATAGCATCTCGTACAAAATGGCAGTCTATTTCTATATGTTTAGTTCGCTCATGAAACACCGGATTTGCTGCAATATGCAGAGCGGCTTGACTGTCACAATATAACTTGATAGGTGTAGAATGCTTGATCCCAAGACTAGAGAGTAATGATTTTAACCATTTAAGCTCCGATGTAGTAGTTGCCATAGAACGATATTCGGCTTTAGCAGAAGAGCGAGAGACCGTATATTGTTTCTTAGTCTTCCATGATATTGGAGACTGACCAAGAGTGATAAACCAACCAGTAAGAGAACGTCTAGTCATAGGACAACTTGCCTAATCAGAATCACACCAGGCATATAGGCATAAATCGGAGTCAGAACGTAGTAAAATTCCTTGACCGGGATGACCCTTTAAATATCGAACATGTAGAGCTGTCTCCCAATGATCAACGCGAGGAAATTGCATGAATTGAGCCAAAGTGTGTACTGAGTATGAGAGGTCGGGACGCGTCACAGCCAAGTAAATTAGACGACCAACAAGTCACCTATAGGGCAACGGATCAGATAGTAACGGACTGGTTGTTAAGGCGAGACGATGATTCTGCTCAATGGGAAATGTAGCTGGTTTGGCCCCTAACATGCCAACTTCAACAATAATATCCAACGCATATTTGCGTTGACACAAATAAATTCCAGCAGGACTACGAGCTACTTCTATCCCAAGAAAGTATTTTAAGAAGACCAAGATCTTTCATCCGAAAGCAAGAGCTCAAGTAATTTTTCATTTCTTGAATAGCAGCAGAGTCATTGCCAGCTATCACGAGATCATCCACATATACAAGTAAATGCAATGAAGTAGTTCCTCTATGAAGAGTAAACAAACAATAATCGGCATAAGATTGAACAAAACCGTAGTCCTTAAGAGCTGAGGAAGGTTTGGTGAACCAACAACGAGAGGCCTGACGCAAACCATAAATTGATTTGCGAAGACGACAAACGAGCCCAGGAGGATTGGTGCGAAATCCTGGAGGAGGGCGCATATAAACGACTTCCTCTAAATCACCATGGAGAAACGCGTTGTTAACATCCATTTGATGAAGTTCCCAATTACGAGCGGCTGCAACTGCAAGAATAGTACGCACCGTCACCATCTTAGCAACTGGAGCAAAAATTTCCTTATAATCAACATCCTTTACTTGATGATTGCCAAGAATCACTAAACGAGCCTTGTAACGTTCAATGGAACCATCTGACCGATATTTAATCCGATATACCCATTGACTTCCAAGTGCTTTCTTATCAGATGGCAAAGGCTCCAAGGACCATGTTTTGTTTGTTTCGAGCGCATGCATTTCTTCCTGCATGGCCCGGCGCCAGTGAGGATGTTTAACCGCATCATAGAAATTTCTTGGTTCAACACCTGTTGTCACAGCACCAAGAAAAGCTCTATGTTGTACGGAAAATCTATCACAGTTTATGAAACATGATATGGGATAAGGAGTACCTGAGGAATGCGATGAAGAGGGTGTAGCAGGAGTGGAAGGGCTCATACTATGTACTGTGTGAGTGACAAAATCTCGAAGAAGAATGGACGGTTGTTTTTGACGATGACCACGTCCCAATTGTGATGTTTCTGCATCATCAGGTGAATCAGATCCCCCTTTGTCGTTCATAGTTGAGCTAGATTCATTTTCAACCTCATTATTATTTTCGCAAGTAACCTTAACATCATCTCCACAGGCAATATCTGAGGGTTTAGACAACACTTGATTTTCTGAACTTAAAAGTTCATTGCCATCAGCAAGGTAAGGAGACCATTCTGTGGAACTGGAAGTTGTATGCTCCTCAGTTAAATAGGGAAATTCATGCTCTGCAAATATAACATCACGAGAAATAAAATACTCTCCAGATTCCAAGTCAAATAATTGCCATCCTTTCTTTCCATAAGGATAACCCAAAAATACACAACGACGACTTCTACTAGAAAACTTATCACCCTTATGATTCTGATTATGACCATAACAAAGACACCCAAATACTCTCAAAGAATCATAAGAAGGAGGTTTTTCTTATAAAAGTTCATAGGGAGTCTTGTCATCTAATACGAGAGCAGGAGTGCGATTAATTAAATAACCAGCAGTCAAAATGCATACACCCCAAAATTTTATAGGTAATTTCCCTTGAAATCTCAATGCCCGAGCTACATTTAAGATATGTTGATGTTTGCATTCAACTCTCCCATTTTGTTGAGGAGTGCCAACACAAGATGTTTCGTACAGAATACCATGATCTTTAAAAAATGTTTGTAGTGGTTGAAATTCAGTACCATTATCACTGCGCACTATTTTAACCAGCTTGTTAAATTGTCGCTTGATCATAGCAAAAAATTGAATCAAAGTCAATTTCACCTTCGTTTTATCAACTAACAAAAAAATCCAAACCGCACGAGAATAATCATCAACAATGGTTAAAAAATATTTTGCACCACATGAAGACGGTGTACGATATGGTCCCCATAAATCACAATGAATAAGATCAAAAGAACTGATTGCTTTATGCTCGCTAATGTGAAATCTTGTTCGAGAATGCTTGGCACGAACACATACGTCGCACACTTTATTTACACTAGTTTTAACATTACTTGACTTAACATGAGGGATCTTCTCAAGAACCTTTATTGATGGATGTCCCAAACGCTGGTGCCATAAATTAAAAGAGTCCACAACATCAACCTTATATGCAGTAGCTTTGACTGATCCACAGTAATAGTAGAGCCCCCCATGTTGTTCATCCGCTCCAATCAGCATCCTCGAAAAGTGGTCCTGAATCACACACAAAACATTGGTGAATTGGACAGTGCATTTGTTCTCGCATAACAGTTGTGATACTAAAATCAAATTACATGTAAAGTTTGGGACGTATAAGACATTGTATAAAATCAAATTAGGAGCCAAAGTAACCGTCCCAGACTTCATGGCTGTAGCTTGAGCACCATTTGGAAGACTAATATGACTCTGGATCTCACGAATATCATTTAACAAGGACAGGTTGCCTGTCATATGATTGGAAGCTCCGGTGTCTATAATCCATTTAACATTAAAATTACCTGTCATGCTCGGAGTAGATTGTGATTTTCCCTGAAACACGGATTTCAGAACTTGCCATTGATCCTCTGTCAAACCAATAAGACCAGACTTGTCAAGCTCTCCTAAAGCTGGCTTAGATGTTGACTCGTGTGCAAATGGATGCAGGGAATTAGAAGCAACATTGGCACGGGGATTGAAACTTCCTCTTCCTTGCCGAGTAACAGGAACAGAACGTTGGTTGCCACGACCACGTCCAGACCCGCGTCCAGGTGCCTTGGAACGATCAGGCCACCACTCTGGATAGCCATGGAGTTGAAAACACGAATAAATTTCATGCCCAGTTCGCTTACAGTGCGTGCAAGAACGAGAAGCTTCCTTGGGTTCAAGCCGGGGTTCATTGCGGCCTATATTCCCACCAGATTTTACTGCAAAACTCATTACTTCAGCACGTTCTGAATTGATTTTAGTACCCATGCGTAATCGTTCTTCTCGAATCAAAGAAGAGTAAATTTTGTTTATGCCTCCTACATCATCCGCTGCCAGCAAAGTCGAACGTACTGTTTCATACAACCCATCATCAACACCCATAAAAAACTGATGGACTTTTGCATTTTCTTCTCGCTTCTGAAGCTTCGTAGCAATTTTACATGTGCACTTACCACATTCACATGTAGGAATAGGGTCAACTTCAGCCAATGCTTCCCAAAGTTTCTTCAGTTTAGCGTAATAATCTTCAATAGACATACCTTGAACCTGTTTACAAGTATGCAATTCAGCCTTGAGTTGTTGAATACGTGGACCATTTGAGATATTAAAGCGTTCTTGAATGTCAATCCACAGGTCGCGTGCTGATTCACGGTATGAGATCGTGGATCGTAGCTTCGAATCAATAGTGTTCATAATCCAGGAGACAAGCATTGAATTAACGCTAATCCAATCTTCATATTCATCAGATTCCTCGGATGGTTGGGTTATGATGCCGTCAATGAAACCAATCTTTTTCTTTGCACGTAAAGATGTCCTGATTGCTCGCATCCATTCATTAAAATTATCGCCCTTCAACTGTGTTTGGGTGATCAAGTTTCCTGGCATGTCATTAGCCGCAAGATCATAAGATGATTTGCCTTTTGAAGGCGTTTCCTTTGAAGGTGTTTCATCTTTGCCAGTCATGCCGATTGTGAAGAAACAATATATGTGTTGTAACTAAAGAGCGCAAGGCTCTGATACCATAACAAATCTTATAGAGAGAATTCGATATGGAGAAAACCTCTGCCTTCTCATTGAGATTATGTTAAAAATATATACAAGCTTGGTTGATTGATCACCAAGTAAAAATCCTACAGTTAAGCCTATAATACAGCTGTATATCAATTAGAATATTTGCCTAATATTACATTACATAAATAGATAGAACTTGACATAAAACTTCTGGTATACCTTGAGTTGGCTGCATAATCCTGCGAGGTATACCATAAGATCAGAGATTCTGGTTTCAACTTAATATTTAACACTATAAGGATAAAAATAATAAGCATCAAGGTTCAATCTACAAAAAACATTAGGATAAGTGAACGAAAAGAACACACGATGTAGTATCAACAATAATATTTAGAACTACGAGGACAACAATAACAAACATCAACATTATTTTGCAAAATATTCATAATAATAAGCATCAATGTTCAAAGTTACAAGAAACATTAGGATTAGTAGAACGAGAAGAACACACGATACAAATGCAATTTCATATTGATCGTCATAATTGATAAAGCATTATCCTCATATATTGGAAATACTGGTAAGAAGGGAATCCTATAAAGGAATAACTGCAGGCAGATTGCTAAAAGTCGGTAGGAAAAGGGAAGGTAACTGTCTACTTTTTATCTGTGCAAATTATTGTACATCTTTAGCTAAAATTTCCTTGAGCATAATCTAGAATGTTGCACATTAATCTGATTGCTGACTCATATGGTCTGGGAGTATTTCGTGGAAAATCAGAATGTGACGCGGCAAGCCTTGCCTGTAGATCATTAGGCTTCTCCAGTAACTTATTTCTATTGTCATAATTAGCCTGACTCAACGTTGTGATCAAAATGAAGCTGGGTCATGCAACATTAGTGCCCATGCTTTAAATTCAAGCACATGCAACTGCTGCTGCCATCATCTACACACTTAAGAGATAATACATTCTAACTTTGAAAATTGAACATAATATATGCAAGTCTTGCTTTGCAGGTAATAAAAACCTGAAAAAATAGGGAGTTGCATAAAATAGTGAACTATGATTTTAAAGAAAAATAAAACTTTTTGACGAACCCAGACAAGAAACAGACATTATTTGAATGTTTGTTTGACCAAATCTAGTGCCAAGAAATTTGAAACTGAAGCAGCACGACAATGCAAGGGCTTTGCTTTCTTTGATCTCTTGTGTGTCACTCGAGACCAATGACATACTACACGTGATAACTTCTTCATATCCTTGTTGTCGTACACTATATGCCTGATTAGCCAGAATTACTTAACAACCAAAGTTCTTTTATTACAAAAATTTCAAACGCAAATGACATGCATCAAGCCTTTAAATAATGGTCTTAACATGTACTGTAAATTTTGATTATTTTGCTGAAAAGCTTTAGCCACATTATATCTCTAATTAGGCCACATTGGCAATCTAGAAGGCACTAAATTATGGATGTTTCAAGGGAGTTTATTTTACCATTTTCTTGTGCAATTCGCTATTCTTATGCATCAGACAGTACTGCTACTTGCTAACGAGAATATTTAAAAACATGGAGCATAAAAGAGAATCACCAATTAGCAAAAAAATAATAAAGAGGGGGGCGGGGAGAACTACCGAAATTTCAAATGGACAATCTGTATTTTGGACCCCTATACGTTTCTTTTTCGGAATTAGTCTCAGCAGAACTGTAGATCCTTCAAATGCAGGAGTAAAGATAAGAGCTTTTGTTAATAATTATGAGAGAACTTGCTGAAGCCTTGCATTATCCCCATACAAGTACATGGATGCTACTTCAGCTGGTGCATCGCATGTGATCTGGACCTCTCGCTCACGACTCAGTATCATAACTTGATTTACAACAACATCCAGTACATCCTTGAGATTGAATTCTGTTGAACCCAATTCCTTGTAACTGAAAATGGTTTTCATATGAATCAAAATTAGTACGAAGTAGTTGTCTGCACTTAACTACTACTACCAGTGGCGAACCTAGAACACTTTGAAATTGTTGAGGGGAATGAATTGTACTTGTATTTTCTTGTAAATTGTGGTAGTAAAGGGACATCAAAAGTTGAAACCTTTGACTTATATTTTAGCAAAAACTCTTTTTCTTCTCTTTCCTCGGCAATTAGAGCTTAAACACATCAATAAGACATGTACATGTCAGTAAAGAAAATGTATGTACTTAACAGATTTTTAGGAAAACAAATATAGGCATCTACATTTTTTGGGGTGCCCTGTGATGTTAGGACATGCAATGGCACACCCTCGGCACCAAGTATGTCTATCAACAACAACTATTAATAATTATTATTTCAACAAGACAGAAACAGAATTGATAAACATACCATTCTTTGATACTCCCAATATCTGTATCATCAATAATTGTGGATAACTGGTTCTAGCATAATATACTCATCTTCAGAAGCGCACTTTGATCTTGGGTCAAATTAGAAGAGCTCATCAGATTCTGAATGTACTTTACACCGTTTAAAGGATTTCTGATTTCATGACGAATATAAGTTAATCGTTTAAGGCTATTTGCTGCAACTTGTTCAGATATTTTTTGGACCTGCATCACATACTGAAGTTCTGGACTTGCAACATGCAAAAAACACAAAACACCGGTTACTCTCCCTTCCGCATCGGTCCTTTTGCTTGCGGTAAGTAATGATTCGATATCATTACCTTGCTGATTATAAAACCTGAACAACAACTTATCTGCAACCTGGTCCGCACTTGCACCACTAAGGAATATTCTTAGCTTGGTAAGTGTGACTTCATCTTTGATACGACAACCATAATTTTTATTAGTAAAAACTTCTCCAAGAAGCATTCGCCATTCTGTCGATGGCTTCCTCTCTTTTTAAACCTGTCAAATTTTTCATTGTACGACTCCACTCTAAACAGCGGCCGGAATCATCCATCATAAATATAGGAGGAATAAGACCACAGGGGCTCCGCACGATATCAACATAGTCACCTTGGATTTTTGCATATTTATTCATAATCAATTTGTTACCTGTAACATCTTGTCCGAGAAAGCAAACACCTACAATACTTCCCTTCATATCTTTACTACAACAAGCATTTATAACCAAGATAATCATATCAGTATCTCCTTTGGGCCCAAATCATTTAAGTTTAATTTCGAGATTCCTCTCCTCGCTGCCTGCCATTGTATTGTCATATCAGATGGAAATTTTGCATAATATTCTAAAATTAAAAAGAAACCAACTACAATATCTCTATGGAGTTGCATGAGCCTAAAATTTGTTAGCTACATAACCCTAGCCTGATTGAAAATAAGTAATTAGATACATTCCAGGGGATTGAGCTATAAGATGCGAAAATTGCTTTAATATGCACCTACTAAGAACAGCACTTGGAAGGAAAAAAAATATATTTTGGCACAGTAGAAGGTCATGTATACAACTAGTCCAAAGTCGTAGAATTAGATACTTGTTCTCGTTTTCTGGCTACTCCAATTTTTTTCCAGAAAGGGGGTGGGGAGAGTTGGTGGAATAATGAAATTAGACTAACCAAGAAACTGATACTTATTAAAAATAATCAAAATAACAGATATCTTGTATTAAATAAGCCGTCCCGGTTCCAAAAAATATTGTCACAAATAAAATAACAAATTATTAACTTATAAGCATAGAACACTACCTTGTAAAGCAGATACGAGAACATTTTTCACCGCTTCAGTACATTCTTCTGCAATAATATCTGTTAATTGCATACCAATAGCTTGTTGCACATCCAACACAGTCAGCTCAGCTACTTTGGTATTCCACCCATTTACTACACCAGAGTGATCAACTGTAAAAATTGAAGCTGAAGCCGTCTCAATAAGACGAACCATCTCACTGGCTAAGATATGGAGCTCACTCACTCCTTGCATGCTAGTATCGACTGATGGAATATCCACAATCATTTTAGACTCATCTGCAGTCTCATCCTGCAATGATTCTCTCAATATGCATTGTAAAGAATGGATTGCATCCATCTCCACGTCTTCCCAAGGAAGGCTACGGTTTTTAACAACCTCAAGGTATGCGTAGAATGATGACCTCGGGTGCATTCTTCTTGTATCATCGCTATCACCAGGAACATGTTTTGCACCACCCCACTGGATTTTTTTTGCTGTATGGGACCTGAACCAAAACAGAAAATCCGTGAAAGTTATTTGTGTAGCAGCCATTCCGCACACAGCATCACGAAGACTAGAAGCACCTGGGTAGCCAGCCTTTAAAAGACTGTCAGTACTTAAGCCTGTTGTTTCTTTGTGATATTTGAGAAGCCATCCAGCTATATCACTGATTTGTACCTCAGTAGGAGTGATCCCATGTGACCAAATTTTGTTTTTACCATCACACTTAACAAGATCCATCACATTAGGTGATTGAGCCACAATTCCAACATGAGCATCTCTCAGAAGCATGCTGCAAAACACGGTTTGTGTTTGCAAGATATCTTTCTCTCTTAGTTGAGCAGCCAACTCCACTTCTTTGCTGACCTGAACACCAAAGACTTGAAGCAAGAACTCACAAGCATACCTAAACGGGAATGCAACAAACCTAGGGCTTGTGTGATGGCAAATAACTAAACCCCACAACTTTCTTCCCTTTTGCTGATCACTACCGCCATCATCACAATCTTCATTGATGGTAACAGACATAACGAGTGACGTAATGGAACCCATATTGGCCATGTATTGACCATGACAGCCGTGAGGAAATCTAAGCGTGGATGCAGAAAGACTCAATGGCAGCTTCAATTTCTTGTCTTGTACTACTTTAACAGACAGAGACAAACAATCACATATCATCCTAACCTTGTTTTTCATGAAGAGAAATCTTGAAGCTTGTGGTATATCTATAGCCGGGTAGTGCAAACCAAGACAGGGTTCCAAATCTGGCCTGCGGGACTCAGCAACAACTTCCCCATGCTCATCATCATGAAATTCGTACACCATCACTCGGTCATAGCCTGCCAAGCTTATAAGATACCAAGGATCCAGCCATTGTCACTGGTGTGTCAGACGGATCTACTGGCTCCAAATCTATGACTAATCCCACATCAATTCTATGTAAAATTGCATAGAATAGCTTATATATAATATTATTAAATGCGAATTGATGTAGCTTATATTCATGATTATAGATAATTTTACGTCATATACATATCCTGTAACCTTAAATCCTATGCATAATAATCTTATGCTAGTGGATTCCTACGAAGTACGAAAAGTGGCATGCTCCTTGAAGAGTGTGGGATTTTTTCATTCCAGAGCTATGGTAATTTTGAAATATAAAAGAACTGTAAGATCGATCCCGTGCCCTCTTTGTAACTCGCTCTCGACAATCAATCAATCTATAAAAAGATAAAGGCGTACATATGTTAGTGCTATTTACGTGAAGAGTGTCACATGATTCTGATAAGTACATGATTCTGATAATTCTGATAAGTGACATTTTATACCACTTAGAGCGTCTTATAATGGCTTGAATTGATGTCTTGAAATCAAGTATTTTGTGTATGTGATGCGTTTTTCTAGTGTTTGTGCATTTCAGGGTATTACTTGCATTTGTGGAGAGATTTCATCAAGAATAAGCCTTAGTATGTGCTTGGCATTGCAAGTGGGAAGTTAGGAGTAGAACGCAACATAAAACGGGAGCAAAATAATAAATTTTCCAGTGAGGTGCTGGGCGCCCGCTCAGCCTGGTTGGGCGGCCGCTTAGGAAGTTGAGCGCCCGCTCAGGATTGTTGGGCGGCCGCTCAGGGGCGTAATTTTTAATACTGATTTTTAGAGTTCTTGTTCTGTTGGACTTCTGACTTCTGAGATGGCTGGGTCTTGTGGGGCTTCTATATAAGTAGTTTTCAGAGACGTTTCACGTGTGTTGAATTGTGGTATCAATCAAGGAGCAAGGAGAGAAGGAAGAAGACCGTTTTAGCACATCGCAACGAAGAAGAGGAAGCATAGTTTTCTTATGATTCTTTTATTCGTTGTATCAGTGGATGCTAGTTTTCTTTGCTTTAAACCTTATTACTCTTGTGACGTACTCTGGTTTTATATAAGTAGTTTTATTAGTTATTCTTGTGTGTTATTATCATGTTTTCATATGAACCCATGGTGACGATGAGTTCAATCATGGGCTAATCGTGATCATGGGGTCGTAACGGATTTACTATGGAATTCTTTAGTTAGTTGTTTAATACCTTAGTGTGTGATGATTGTATGACATTACAACATTTTTGCAATCATACAACTGTTTTTTTTCGTTGTCTGACAGGTAGAATTTCCATTGTCTATCCAACACTCGTGTGATCGAAGGTTGGACAACGGTTGTTAATATAGTTGTAATAAGGGAGATTCAACAACGTTTTTCAATACTGGTTACAATCAATAAGGCACAACAGTTACTCTTTATTAACCATTGTTGGAACTTTATTAAAACAACTGTTTCTTTATTCAACTGTTGTCTACCTAACTTAACAACAATGGTTTTGTAGAAAAACCATTGTTGTTACCTTATTTAATATTATCATAAACAACAGTTTATAAACTTCTTTTCTGAATATTTTTTTAAAAGACAATAGTGAAAAAAATTTAAACTGTTGCAAAGAATATCAAAAGACAACAGTTTTTTTTAAAAAAAATATGTGCAGTGAGACATACAACGGTTTTTATCATTTTTTAAGTGACTTTCACACAATTGTTTATAAAATTAATCTCATTATTTAAAATAAACCAATTTTAAAATAAAATTATATAATGATAATTCAATTGTTATTTCACAATTGAAATTAAATTTACAATACAAAGGTTCTCTACAAGAATTACAAGTATAACAAAGTTTCATTAAAATTCACCAACAAGTTGATAGTTACGAGTAAAATTCACTTTCACGCCAATTAGGTCAAGTTCTTTAAAATGCATTAAACTGGCTCCATAATAAGCTTCATCAATAAATAGAATGTTACTAACTTCAGAAGCAGCTTTCCACTTCTCGTAATATAAAACTGATTTATATGGGGCTCTGTCACCTTGGCTAGTCCTTAGCTATTGCCCACCTTTGATTCTACCAGCTCTCTTAGCAGGGGGAAACTTTAAGTCTTGACCATTACTTCCAATCTCTAACCATCTGAATATTTCAATTCAGATGCTTTATAACCATTGTATAGCTGCAATGCTGAACTCTGCAAATAATAAATAAAAAACATAAAGTTGTGTAACAAATCATGTAAATATATAATAAGGATGAATTGATAATCTACGAGTCTAAGAACGTGTTCAATACAAAATGAAGATTACAGAATGGATCAGTGCTTATTAAATAGAGACGCAATTCAAATAAATGCAATCCAAGTTCAGAATCTTACCTACAAGGTGATTTACTAAGGAACCATTTGGCATGTATTCGTAGACTAAGATTCTTTGTTGGCCATCAGCACAATATCCCACAAGATTGACAAGGTTTGGATGGTGAACAATACTAAGTGTCAAAATCTCTGCTAGGAACTCTCGATTTCCTTGATATCCATTTATGTCAAGTTGCTTCACTGCGACAATCTGAAGGACACAACCAAAAGCAGAGTTAAGATTGAAAAAAATTGGTGCACAGATGGAGGAAGAAGAAACAAAATAATTACTTTACTGGTGCGTGTTATCTGTCCTTTGTACACCCTCCCAAACCCTCATTCTCCTAATAGCAGATCAGGATGGAAGTTCTGTGTTGCAGCAGCTGGTGTTCTTCATGGAATCAGTACGCACAATTCTACAGCATATTGCAGGAATTATTTAGGTTCCCCAGTCCCTTTTTTAGCAGTGGTTGTGAGCACACACACAACACATGGCTTGACATAAGTATGTGTAAGATGATTACCAACTAAATTGTGCTATTATTCAGAGAAATATAGATTAATATTATATGTGTTCTGCTATGCCTATAACCAAACTTGAATATCAAAACTAATGGTTAGTGGCAAGCACACAATGCAATAAATTTGATGATTTTGCGGCTGATAAATCACCCATCATTTTCAACATTCACAACACAATCTTGAGCACATTTAAGAACCTACAACAGAAAAAAATAACCAGCATATAATTACAATCAGTGCATGCTCCTTTTATACTATTCACGACTCAAATATGATTTAACATAAAAAAAAGAACCCAACTCGCAGCATGTATCGCAGTTTTTATTTTAATTCAACACAACTCTAGCAGCACATTTCTGCCATTAAAATAGACCACCCAAGTTTTACCCAGAGAGAGAGAGAGAGATCAAATTTAAGACCGACGCAACGACAATCATATATTTTCAATTCAAAGAAGCTAAACATAATGTATCAGAATTTGGAACAAGGAAACACATAATCAAAATATGCAAATATACTAAGTTATAAGTTGACAATAGTTTATAATGTTCTTGCAGACTAGCTTACATTAAATCTTGCATCTCTTAGATTATTAGAATTACAACAATTTAACAGGAGCAGTTACAGGCTTTTACCTGACAAGGCCCAAATTGAGTATACACCAAGAAGTCTGTGGCCAAGATTTCTTCTTGGCCTTCATCAACAAAACTCTAGCCCAAGCAATCCATCCTTCCCATGACATTCTCTTGTCCCATGGACTTCCCCACTCTAGCAGAAGTGTCAAGCCTTTCTCAGCTTCTTTCTCAGCCTCTTCATATCTGCACCTCCAGTCCTCCACAGCTAACATTTGTAACAAATTAAACTAAATGCAACTAAAAAACTACAATTGCCTAACAAAAGACATTAGAATTAAAGCTAAAAAACATCAATCATGATACCATATTTCATTTCATTTGAGCTTAACAGAGCAAATTGAAAAAATACAAATTGCAATTGTGAAGATATAAATACCTTGGGACGTCTATCAATGAAGAATTTAATGAGCATCTTGAACCCTAATTTAACATCCTTCCACTCCTCCAAATCACAAAACCCTAACAAAATCCCCAAAATCCTAACCACGACTCTCAAACTCGGGGCTGGTTCCAATGACGACAATGGCGGCGACGGAGGCGACGGAGCTGGTTCCAATGACGGCGATTGCGGCGGTTTCGAGGGTTTCGAGTTGGGGTGAAATGGAAGAGACTGAGAGGGGATTTCGGGTCAGGTTGGTGAGAGTAGGGAATGGGCTGGGCTTAATCGATGTGATTTTGAAAATAAAAAGGTAAGAAACCGGAGATAGAAGAGTGGCAGAGGAACAATGAGGGAGATGAAGGCGGTCAGAGATAAGATGGTAAAGGGAAAGGGAAATTGGGGGATCACACAAAAAATGAATTAAAGGAAAAAAGGGAGAGATAGGGGGGGAATGAAATTTGGAGGAAGGAGGAAATGAAATTTCATTGGAGGGAATGGAAAAATTGAGTGATAATGGGAAAATAATTTAATAAATATTTTAATTTATAATTTTTTTAAATATTTTAATTATATTTATCGTATTATATATTTATCATATTATACTTAATTATATTTGTCGTAGTTTAATTATATTTGTCGTATTTTAAATATATTTATCGTAGTTTTACTGGATTTTTCTAATCCTGACATGCAAGATTAATTTCAAATTTGTTAATAATTTTTTTTTGACTAAAATTGATATATCTTAACATCCGTACGGTTGGATCTTCGAAAAAACCAATTTAAAAAATAATCTTGTGAATCGGGAACGAGTCTCGTTGTCGGGAATGTAAGTTTTACTAGAATTTTCTAATCCTGACATGCAAGATGAATTTTAAATTTGTTGATAATTTTTTCATAAGACTAAAATTGATATATCTTAACATCCGTACGGTTGGATGGTTGAAAAAAATATTTTAAAAATTAATCTTGTGAATCCGGAACGAGTCTCGTTGTTGAGAGTGATACTTTTATTAGAATTTTCTAATCCTGACATGCAAGATGAATTTTAAATTTATTAATAATTTTTTATTATTTTTTTAAATGGATAAAATAAATATATTTTAACATCCGTCCGGTTGGATCGTCCAAAAAATCATTTTAAAAAACTATGTTGTCAATCAACAATGAATCTTGTTTTACAGAGTTGTACCTTTACCTCATTTTTCTTATAAAGTCAAGCAAGATAAATTTTGAAATTTTTAATTATTTTTTTACATGGCTAAAATCAATATATTTTAATATCCGTACGGTTGGATCGTGTAAAAAATCATTTTAAAAAATCATTTCGTTAATCAGCAACGAATCTTGTTTTAGGGAGTTGTGCTTTTACCGGATTTTTCTAATCCTGACGTGCAAGATGAATTTTAAATTTTTTAATAATTTTTTCATATGACTAAAATTGATATATCTTAACATCCGTACGGTCGGATCGTCGAAAAAATCATTTTAAAAATCAATCTTGTAAATCGGGAACGAGTCTCGTTGTCGGGAGGGGTACTTTTATCGGATTTTTCTAATCCTGACGTGCAAGATGAATTTTAAATTTTTTAATAATTTTTTCATATGACTAAAATCGATATATCTTAACATCCGTACGGTCGGATCGTCGAAAAAATCATTTTAAAAATCAATCTTGTATATCGGGAACGAGTCCCGTTGTCGGGAGGGGTACTTTTACCGAATTTTTCTAATCCTGACGTGCAAGATGAATTTCAAATTTTTTAATAATTTTTTCATATGACTAAAATCGATATATCTTAACATCCGTACGGTCGGATCGTCGAAACAATCATTTTAAAAATCAATCTTGTAAATCGGGAACGAGTCTCGTTGTCGGGAGGGGTACTTTTATCGGATTTTTCTAATCCTGACGTGCAAGATGAATTTCAAATTTTTTAATAAATTTTTTATATGACTAAAATCGATATATCTTAACATCCGTACGGTCGGATCGTCGAAAAAATCATTTTAAAAATCAATCTTGTAAATCGGGAACGAGTCTCGTTGTCGGGAGGGGTACTTTTACCGGATTTTTCTAATCCTGACGTGCAAGATGAATTTCAAATTTTTTAATAATTTTTTCATATGACTAAAAATGATATATCTTAACATCCGTACGGTCGGATCGTCGAAAAAATTATTTTAAAAATTAATCTTGTAAATCGGGAACGAGTCTCGTTCACGATAACGAGACTCGTTCCTGATTTACAAGATTAATTTTTGAAATGATTTTTTCGACGATCGAACCATACGGATGTTAAGATATATCAATTTTAGTGATATGAATTTTTTTTTAACAAATTTGAAATCCATCTTGCATGTCAGGATTAGAAGAATCTAGTAGAAGTACTAGTCCCGAAATGAGACTCGTTCCCGATTTATAAAATTAATTTTTTAAAATAATTTTTTCAACGATCCAATCATACCGATGTTAAGATATATCGATTTTAGTCATATGAAAAAATTGTTAAAAAAATTAAAATTCATCTTGCATGATATAAATAGAAATATTAAAATATTTTGACACTAATCATTATAAAAATAAATAAAAAAATAAAAAAAATTATACTCACTTTCATTTAATTCTTAGTTAAATGAAAAAATAATTACTTAAAAAATAATTATTTAAAATTTATTTTTTTAATAATTCTGTACCCATATTATCTTTCCCTCGGTCACTCAATCATTTCCCCCTTCACAAAATTCCCCCCCCCTTTACTTCTAAATCTGATAAAATATCTCCCCCTTTTACTTTCAATCTCAGTCCTCATCTTCAATTATAACATAGTGATGGGCTTCTATAGTGAATTGTTGGGCGGTCATTTTCCCCCTAAAATAAAAAACTCCTCAATAATACTTCTCTCTCTGCCGCTGTCTTTTCTCTATCGATGCTCTCTTTCCCTCTCTCCCACTCTCTCTATGAAAGCATGAATTTTTGGTGTTTCAGGACTCCGAAATTCTTTCTCTCCACTGGACATGTCTATGGCTCCGATTTGGGGCTCCTATTAAATAAATGAAACAAGTGCTTTAGAAAGTAAAGACCCCATCTCTGTTACTTTTGGTGCTCCTAGGTAAGCTTCTTTTTTCAAATCCTTATCTTTATTTTACATGCAATTTTAATTATTGGGTGTGGATCTGAAATGGGCTTTTATTGTTTCTTGCTAATTTAGAGCAAATAATTTTTTTTTTGGTATGTGGAAATGAGATAAAGATTGATTCTTTGATGACCCATTTTAGTTAGTGTTAATGGGTTTTGTTTGTTTTTCTGTTTAATGCTTTTTTGATAAATCTTGGGTTGCTTACAGGCTCATTTTGTAGGAAAGTTTGTGTCTTTCTTCTTGGTAAGGTAGATTCTGATTGTGGTTAGTTGGTATTGTTTATTTGTTTGTTACGATGAGATTAATTGTTGGAGTTTAGTGATAGTTTGGAGCAGGCTATAAGCTAGTAGTTGTTATAAGTAAGACTAAAGGTCGAATACCGGAGTCTGTTGTTTTCTACTTAAATATGAATCATATGAAAAAGTGACTAAATTTCGTATTTGTTTTTTCGATCCTGGAAGCTGAGCTACAACAGGTAGCAGCAGTGATGGGACTAGAGGATGAAATATAAATCACAGAGGACATTGTACAAAACACCTTGACTTACATCGACACTTGACAATTTCTATGCTATGCTATGAGAGTAGTCAGCCCATATTCCTATTTAACAAAACATAAAGGTTGTATTTGAAATGCGAGATAAATACACCTGACACTACAATTTAGTCTTACATTCTGCTAGAGTATCTCCGGATCCCGGGAGCAGGTACAATGTCGTCTTTGAGTCGGGAACTAGTTTTCCTGATACAGCAATTCTTGGACGAGGAGAAATTCAAAGATACCGTTCATAAGTAAGTTATTTAGCATATCTTATCTTAGCTTTTTGGCTCTATCCTGTTGTTAATTTATTATATTTTTCAATGTAGGATCTTATATAAATTTGTTCGATAGATGTGTAACTTATTTTTTTCAGTTTTGTAAATTGTTATGTGTATTAGTCCTTCTTCAAGACAAAAATCGAAGTCTTCAGGTTTCAAGAACTGCTTAGATTAGACTTGTTTAATTCATTTGTTATGTTCCAATTTTAGATAGTCAATCATTGATCATATTAAGAAAAACATAAGATGAAAAGATTTGAACTATCTGGCACTAGCATAGTTGGAATCTTGATGTAGTTGGAAGGACTAATCATTCTATTTGATGTAGTTGCCGACCTGACTTTAACTGGCTACTTGGAATTTGGAATAACTAAGGGAGGCGGAAAGTATGGTAATGAGGGTCTGTCATTTGAAAATGGTGAAGTTGTTGAATCGGATAAAGCAGTTGTTACTGCTGATGATGCGCGGTGTTCAAAAACTGGAGTGTCGATTCTTGGACAGGGTGGACATGCTGTTGATGCTGCAGTAGCAACTGCTTTATGCCTAGGTGTTGTTAATGCAATGGCTAGTGGGATTGGTGGTGGAGGTTTTATGGTTGTTCGGTCTTCAGCAACTTCACGAACAAAGGCAATCAATATGAGGGAGACTGCTCCTATAGCTTCTTCCCAGGTTATTGGAATGCTAAGTTTCTGTTATAGCATTTATTTGGTAAACTAGAGTTTTTGTTACCAGTGATGATGATAATTACCTCAAACCAATTACCGGAGGCTCTTCACTGGACTTGTAGTATTATGGCATTGTGATTAATTTGTGTATTTTTCAATTCATAGATGAACTTGTAAATTTGTAAAAATATTTAGTTTGTTGATGAATGTATACGTGTCCAGGTTTACTCTCATTATAGTAATGCAAGAGCTGCAAAATGCGGTCTCCATGAAATGGAGATTGCATTTTGCAGCTTTGTATTACTATAAAGAGAGTACACTTTGATTTGTATGTATTTATCGCCAAACTTTTAGTTTAATAGTTGAACTCGTCCATTTGAGGTAGTATTTTTGGTTTTTGATTTGGTTCATGATTTTTTGATTGTTAGTTTGTTGGTCGAATGATTCATGGTTTGGAAATTTCTTGGTTAAATGTTTTTGGTTCTGTTTTGTGGGGACTTGCATATATGCAAGTCAATTTTTTTTTACCATTACTCAACAGACAACGGTTACTATCACAATGTGTAAAACAATCATCTAAATAAGGTGTTCAGACAACAAGACATAAGACCGGTTGTTTGAACCTCATTTACCCAACACTACTAATAACCATTGTCTGTGAGCTTTCCTTTTAATAATGGTATGTAAAAACCATTGTTTGATGTTCAATAAGATAAGTGTTATAATAAACACTTGTCTAAATTACACAACATAAGGCCAAAAACTGTAGTCTCACACTACCATAAGTTAGCTTATTAACAACGGTTTTTGACTGTTATGTGAAAGATTTATGACAACAGTGCAGAATCCGAACTGTTGTCTATCTCGGTAAGAGGATGCCACAGAGACAAGTCTTTCAAAAAACAGCTATAACCGTTGTTCTACATGTACTCCAACAACAGTTTTTCGAGGAAAGGAAATTCACAGTTGTCTACGAATTTGGGGCAACAGTTTTTTTGTCAACCGTTGTTTCATAGGTGTTGTCTGATTGCAAATTTCTTGTAGTGTGATATCTAGTATTGGTTGTGCTTATTCATCTTATATGCGTCACGAACATATAAGATAGGGTGTTAATCTCTTGTGAAGTGACGGTGGATCTTGAGATTTAGAACTTGCCATGCTAGCATAGGTTCATGTATGTGTATGCATGATTAGTGGATAACTCTAACCGTTTTACTTTCCCTGTGTAATCATAAGGAATAACTTGTGCTTAAATCGTTATGTTGTCAAATTCTGTAGACATATAGGGTCTCAACATAATTGATGCCTATTCAACTTCTATTTTAATTGTGGATGTTTGGTAGAATGGTATTAGTACAACGAAAGTTGTCTTTTATCAGTTTCGTGTTGTTCGATTAATATCATCACCGTTACATGCTAAGGGTAATAACAATAACTATTGAAGAAAGTAGTAATGAAGTTATGATCTCACGTATGTTTAATATTGCTAATTCAAGTGTCAATTAAGTGTTTAATTCTCGTAGTTAATTATAGTTAATAATTAGTTAATCAAATCTAAGTGTTATTGTCTTGACATTGAGAAGTAATCATACATTGGTGAGTAAGTATAATTTAATATAATTAGTCTGAGTCTTTGTGGAAACGAACTAGAAATTATTATATATTACTTGCGAACGCGTATACTTGCGTGAATTATTAGCGCGCATTTTGTGCCTAACAGATTCCAGCGTCTGAAGACTAATACTATTAGAAAATTAGGATTTCAGAGCTTAATTTTAATTATGTTCTTGATGTTACTCCTAAAATCTAATGATTGGAAATTGTTCAATGATATTTGAACTTAAATTTTCATGTATGGTTTTAAGAATTTTCTTAATGAAATCCATATGAAATGAGAGTTGAAAGTAGCTAGAAAAAGCTTGGAATTTTGAGAATGTTTTTGTCCCACATTGAAATAAATAAAGGGAGTTGTGTGCTTTATATGGTATCACATACAAGAATAATATACAACTACTAAGGTGTGTGATGGTCCATTGTGTTGTTGTGTGCTTCGCGCGACCAGCCCCGCGCCGCCATGCATCGGACCAGGTCGATGGGCGAATGTCTCTGTGTTTTGCGTACGCGAGGTGACCTGGGCGAGGATTTTATTTATTTGAAAATTATTTTTAATTCAAATTTATTAATCAGAAGACTGGATTATTATTACAATTGTTGGGCTAGGTTCGATACTGAATTGGGCTAAGTCACTTTGTTAATTCATTGAACCTGGACATGAATATAATTTGATCTGTAACTGATATATTCAATTAAAATTTAAATCTGATAATAATGTGGGTGTTAAATGAAAAGCTGTTACAAATATTTTTAAATTCAAAATCTGATCAGTTTTGATTTTATTTATTAATGGAGCAGTTTAATTCATACATTAATTGTGTGGGCAGTTTCACTTTTCCTCTCCTATAAATAGAGGCTAAAGTGAATGTATTTTACACACTACATTCTCTTCTCCCTCTCTGCATTTCTCTCCCAAAAACACAAGTTCGAAGTGCTGTTAGTTAGTTTTCCGGCGACTGAGGTGCTAGTCGAGGTGGAGGTTTTGTTGCTGCTGTTAATATTAACTCCGAGCTGTTTTATCCTGGTGGAGATATTGCACGCATCCTAACACAGCAGGTAGGGGGCAATATTCTCTCCAAGAGCAGCCAGGGCTTCGAGCAAGGCCTGGTGACTCAGCTATGATCTTCTTTTCTTGGCGTTCTGTATATGTGCACAACCATTATTTTCAGTCATTATTGAAAGCTATGGTTTCAGGTACATCTTCATTTTTCTCTTCGTTATTTCAGTCACTGATTTTGTTTACATGAATGTTTTGTTTTGTTAACTCTGGTCTTGGCCTGGACTTGCTAAATTTTTTATATATTTGCCTCTATGTTGCTATATTTGTTAGTGATATTTACAACATTCTTGAAGAGAATATTAGTTATTTAGAATTTAGCATAATGGTTAATGAAAGTGAGGTTATTGTTGGTGGTGGTAGCGGTTCAGGTGCAACTGCTGGGGCCACTGACTGGACCACCTATAGTTTCCCACAAGTTGTTGAACAAACCGGTTTACCGGAGAAATTCAACGGTGGCGTTAGCTTTTCTCGCTGGAAGAAAAGGATGAAGTTGTGGCTGACTATAAAGGGTCTGTGGCCGGTTGTGGAATATGAGAAACCAGTAGTGGATCAAGAGAAGGCTGATACAGTTAAGGCTTTTGCGAAGTGGGCTGAGAAGGATGGAGTGGCTAGGGCGGCCATTCTGGCGGCTCTAACAAACACTTTGTTTGATGTCTATTCTTCTAATGCCTACTCCGCAGAACTCTTTTGGGAGAAGCTGGACCAGACACATAATACTAACTCACAAGGTCTAGAAAAGTATTTTGTGGAAAGGTTCCTCGAGATCAAGCTGGTGGACAATAAGTCCATGACTGAGCAGGTGCATGAGTTCGAGATGATAATGCATACTTTGAAGGACTCTGAAATGGACCTCCCGGAGAAGTTCAAGGTGATGAGTGTGATTGAAAAGCTCCTGAAGTCTTGGGAAGAGTTCTCTCTCTCCCTGAAGAGACATAAAGGAGAGATCACCTGGACCAACCTTATGTTGGACATCTCGATCCAAGAACAACACAAGTCCAAACAGGGACATGTGATGCCAACTGAGCACGGTACCTCGAAGGTAAACATAGCAACTGTAGGACAGAAGAGGAAGGATTTTGCTAAGAAAGCTAATAGTAATAAATCTAAGAGTGAAAGGACAAGGCCAAGAAACCCAAGGCAAACAAACCATGCTGGTCTTGTGGGCAGGTTGGGCACTGGAGTAAGGACTGCCCTACGAAGAAAGCGAAGAAAACCGAGGTAGCGCAAGCGAATGCTGTGCTTGGAATCGCAAGTGGGCCTGTAGTGAACATGGTCGTTGGTGAGGCTACGGCTTCTGAAACCAATGTTGACCGCTATGTATCCTACAACCCTGTAATATTTTCTACCTATCTGTCAAATGAATGGTTGATAGATACTGGAGCTAATGTACATATTTGTGCTGATATTAGTTTATTTGTATTATCAACAGAGTCATAGCCTGACTGTGAAGATGGGGAATGCTAGTGCTGCTCAAGGACATAGAGTTGGAAATATGGATCTGAAGTTCCCTTCAGTACGTATACTATCTCTGACTAGAGTGCATCATGTTCTCGACATGCGTAGAAATATAATAAGTGGAAGCTGTTTAGTTTCTAGTGGTTTTGAATTTTTTTTCAAGTGTAATAAAGTAGTTCTTATTCATACTGGTACATTTTTTGGCAAGGGTTACTTGTCAAATGGTTTATTTGTTATTAATGTTGAACCCGTTTTGGGGAATTTGAATAATTATATTATTCCTTCTGTTAACTATGTTGAATCCTCAGATATATGGCATGCTAGACTAGGTCACTTAAACTTTGGTGCTCTTAAGAATATGATGAACTTAGAGTTGATTCCAAAATATACCTTTGAAAATAATTCTAAATGTCAAGTATGTGTGTCTGCTAAACAAATAAGGAAACCTTTTCATAACATTGTTAGGGATTCAGACTTGTTAGATTTAGTACACACTGATATTTGTGAATTTGGTGGTTTATTGACCAAGGACCAGTTTAGATACTTCATTAATTTTATAAATGATAGTAGTAGATATTGTTATGACATAAGGATGTAGCACTTAGTAAATTCATTATATATAAAACTGAAATAGAAAAACAAACTAGTAAGTTACTTAAACGATTGAGATCTGACAGAAGTGGTGAGTATACGAGTAACGCTTTTAATGAATTTTGAGTAAACAATGGCATAGTTCATGAAGTTACTCCACCATACACCTGAGTCTAATGGGGTTGCTGAACGAAAGAACAGAACATTTAAAGACATAATTAATAGTATGCTGATTAACTCTGGGTTGCCTAAATATATGTGGGGAGAGGGTCTAAATACGGCTTGCCATATTTTGAATAGAGTCCCTCTGAAACACATGGATAAAACACCCTTGGTTATGGAAAGGCAGGATGACTAGTCTTAAGTATCTTCATGTGTGGGGGTGCCTTGCTAAGGTACTTGTTCTTGAACACAAGAGAAAGAAACTAGGTCTGAAAACTGTTGACTGTATCTTTCTGGGCTATCTTGAGACCACTACAGCTATGAGATTTTTAGTATTAAAATCTGACATAGATGGCATAGTGGCAAACACGATAGTTGAATTTTGAGATGCTACATTCTTTGAGGATGTCTACCCTATGAAGACTGGAATACCTGAAACGACTTCTGAGGAAGATCCTACTCACACATCGAGTTCTATTCCTGATCATGTGGAAAAGATGACAAATGTGGGGGCGGAACCTATTAGTAGCTCTATTCCTAAGGAAGTAGAGGAACCAAGGAGAAGTAAGCGTGCAAAGGTAGTAAAGGATTTTGGAGGTGATTTCGTCACTTACAATATCAAGGACGAACCTTTAACTTTCCGACAAGCTATGGATTCTTCTGAGTCAAGGCACTGTAAGGGCGCTGTGAAGAGTGAAATTGACTCAATTGTTTCTAATGGAACATGAGAGTCGGTTGATCTCCCTTCTGGGTGTTCTACTATTGGGTGCAAATGGGTCTTTAAAAGGAAGTTCAACTCTGACGGCTCAATAGACAAGTACAAAGCTAGACTGGTAGCTAAGGGTTTTAAGCAAAAGGAAGGAATTGATTACTTTGATACATACTCTCCGGTTGCAAGAATGGTGACAATCCGAATGCTTATAGCATTGGCTTCAGTTCATGGTCTTATCATCCATCAAATGGATGTAAAGACAGCTTTTCTTCATGGTGAACTTGAAGAAAAGATTTATATGGATCAGCCTGAGGGATTTGTTACATCTGGAAATGAAAGGAAAGTATGTAAGTTGATCAAGTCCATCTATGGCTTGAAACAAGCTCCCAGAGATTGGCATAAAAAGTTTGATAAAACTGTATTGCCTTTTAGTTATAAGATTAATGAAAGTGATAAGTGTGTCTACACTAAAGTTAAAGGTAATGAGTGTGTTATTTTGTGCCTATATGTGGATGGCATTTTACTGTTTGGAACCAATATTGAGATTATTAACGAGACTAAAGAATTCTTGAAAAGGCATTTTGAAATGAAGGATATGGGTGAGGCAAGTGTGATTCTTGGAATCAAACTGATTCAGTCCACTGAAGGAATAACCTTGACTCAATCTCATTATATAGAGAAATCTATATTTGAGAAATATGGTTATTCACAGTGTAGAATCGCTAATACACCCTATGATTCTAAAGGTGCCCTTGTAAATAATACTTCAGGAGTGCCTGTGTTTCAATTAAGGTATTCTCATATTATTGGGAGCTTGCAGAATCTTGCTAACTGTACTAGACCAGATATTTCATATTCTGTGTCTAAGTTGGCTAGATATACAAGCTGTCCAAAAAGAACTCATTGGGATGCTCTTGATAGAGTACTTAGATATCTAAAAGACACAATGTACCTTAGTTTACACTACATGAGATTTCCTGGTGTGCTTGAAGGGTACAGTGATGCAAGTTGGATAGCTAAGAAGTCTGGTTCCAATGGAGTGACTGGATACGTGTTCACCTTGGCTGGTGGAGCAATATCCTGGAAGTCAAACAGACCGCCTATAGTTACTCGGTCTACTTTTGAGGCTGAGTTGTGTGCACTTGATGTCACAGGGACGGAGGCTGAATAGTTACACAGACTTATGTCTGCGATACCTGTAGTAAGAAGACCGCTTCCTGTTATTGCTATTCACTGTGATAGTCGAACAACCATCGACAAGATTAGCAGTAAAAAGCATAATTTTAAAACTAAGAGACACATCCAAGTTAGACTCAAGTCTATAAGTGGTTTAGTGACTGATAGGATCATAGCTATAGAGTTCATATAAACTCATAATAATATAGCTGATCCTCTTACTAAAGGACTGGAGCCTGCAGTGGTCCTGAAGTCAAGGTTGGGGATGGGACTGTCAACCCATCATAATTCATCAACAGTGGGAACCCAATATACATGAGAGGAGATCCCTCGAAATGTATTCAATGGGTAATAACAAGCTGTAAGGATGAATTGGTAGTACCTTTGCTACATAGATGATACTATAGTATCTGAGTATATCCCCTATAAACCTAGAAGGTACTGACACTGCTAGAAAATCAAGAGTGTTAAAACTCTGAATGGGGTTAAGTCATTTGACGAGATAGAGGCAGTATATCTTGGGAGATGCCCAGCGAAGCGAATGTAATTGTGTGGTCGCAATTAGAGGATAGGGTTTGTAACACCCCCAGATCCAGGGTCAGGGATCCGGGTCGTCACGGTCTTTCTTTCCACAATATCACTTCACTTGATTAATAATAAATAACCTTATGTTGTGACCCCCCACTAACACACACCACAACCCGTTATAGTCTCAGAGATGAAATTGGAATAAGCACAAGTCCTTGAATCCACAATTAAAAGTTATTACAACCCAAAATGATTACTTGATAAATTTACAGTTAATTGCCATTATCTGCCACAAGTTATAATTATACATAATTGATTCTCAAAAGTAGAATGCCTGATCTACCAATAGATCTACCTCTGCAGCTATAGCAGCTACAACATCAACGGGAAGACGCGGGACGCTTCCCACGCGCTTGCGTTGGGTCTGCTGGAGTCTGGCCATCTTTCCTAACTGTTGTTGTGTGATGAAGAAATAAAGCAAGAGTGAGCCTTACAGCTCGCAAGATAATATATAGTGATAACAATAATACAAGTATCTAAATGGATACCTACTAGAATCTTTTATCATGCATAAGATAATTACTTACTAGATATAAGTAAAAACAAGGGATGAAGTTACCAAATACTTCACTATACTTATATCAATTATAAAGTTACTTGAACTACCACTGTTCAAAGTATAACGAGCTTTCAACAGTTCATCATATAGATGAGACTACAAGACAGATTTGAATAGATTAAATCTTTGAAGTAGTATTGAAGGAAATGAAGTTATGATATACTTCATTAAGTTCCGATATATATATATCCACATATACATCTTCCTTATACAGTCCCTGAAAACCTCTGTCATGTAAAGTATGAACAGAGTTTGTAACATCCAATGAATTTTTGGAAGGGAAAAAGAATTGTGGCATAAACCCGATATCTTGCTGATCAGGCAAAGATACCAATAAGTAACCTTTTCTACTAGTAGATGGACGAATTCCCCACTGGTCATCACCCTGGTCGCAATAGGACCTTATGCTGGACTGCCACTCAGCCACTTATGCATTTGATGGACTCCCACTGAGCCACTTACACTATCATGGACACCCACTGAGCCCATGTTGCTTATGCCGACTCGATAGATGGACTTACTTCCCGAACATTGGGTAAGTAATCAATTCATTTACCAAAACTGCAACCTTGTTGCGAATATAAAATACACCATAGAGCCGGATCCCTCAGGTTTTGAGCGAGTATTTAAATCCCCTTTTTAAAAGGAAGATCTTAAATATAAAAATGAGTTTTGGGATCCGCTCTAACTTTTAAAAATCATTTTGAAGACTCGAAAACACTTTAAATAGTGTTTGGAGTAATGCTGATTTAATGAAGTAAATCAGTCCCGATATATTAGAAAATATCTGAATATTATTATTTAAATAATATTCCCATAAAGGATAATCTCTATAAAAATAATTGAAGTAGAAGTTTTAAAACTCATACTTGAAATGAATAATAAATAACCAAAGATATACTTATACGAAAGTATGATCTTTATTTGAATAATCGAAAATAAGTTTGATTATCGAAACATTATTCTTTAATAAAATAAAGAATATTATTTAATAAAATGAGCGGAGTCATAAGTCCTCGAATGAATATTCAAAATAATATTCATTAAATAAAATAAGCGGAGTCATAAGTCCTGAATGAATATTCAAAATAATGTTCATTAAATAAAATAAGCAGAGTCATAAGTCCTCGAATGAATATTCAAAATAATATTCATTAGATTAAATAAGCGGAGTCATAAGTCCTCGAATGAATATTCAAAATAATATTCATTAAATAAAATAAAGTTATCGAATAAACCTTATTCGATTAATAGTTTTGAAAACTATAACCATATATATATATTAAGTATATATTATACTCGGGAACATCGACTCCCGGTTTAGAAATATGTTCACCTTTTGATCCCCTATACTAAAGGTAAACTCAATACCGCTTATCTCTAGCATAGGTATTATGCAACTGTAAGCATTGAACCAACATATATATAATCAAGAATACGAAATAGGCATGCATATATACCATATCACATGCTACAATATATCGCAAGAATTTGCTAATTAACCAATATGCATTTATCACAAGACAATGCATATACATATATACATCACAACAACAGTATAACGGATAGAAAACTTGCCTGAGCGACTGGGGGTGATAAAAGGCTCGGGACGAGTTTGGTAACCTATAAACAACAAGTAAGTTGGAATTAAACGAAAGTCACTTGTAAATCTATACTTTAACTAACTTAGACTCTAACGCTTGTTTTGCGCTTACTGATTCTCTTAAGTCACTCGAGTACCCTCGGCTCCACCATTTTTAATAAATTAACCATTACGAGTTTTAAGGCGATTCCTTCGAGAGTGTCTTACCAACTGCCTAACACTCTTACCATAATTGTTTCATACATTAATTAACCCTTTTTGGTCTTTAACCTATGTTTCAAAGTAAGGTAAGGGGAAATGTTTTGTTCGCGAAATGCCGTTACTTAAAACGGTCGTTTCTCCTAAACCGTGCATCGGAATCAAACGAACTACATATCAAAACGAAGCTCGTAACATGAACTATCTAAACATGGCAATGGTCAACATCTAGCAGGGGGTTCTCGGGTACTAATGTTATGAACAATAGCAGTCTAAAGTAAATCGGACATTACGACGGCTATGTTTACGCGATTTCCCAAATTTAAACCAACTCAAAACAACCACAATTCAACCCCAATTCACAACCCAATCAAAACTCCATCCAAAATACATTACAACAGCCCCAAACCAACTCATTATAATCCATTTACTTACTCCTAAAACTTGAATTTAAACTATACTACATTCTTTAACCAAATCTTAAGATTTTAACAAATCAATCACCACCATTCCAACCCAAACTCTTAAACAAACAAGTTTCAAGCTACTCTTTACCCTCACAACCATAATCAACCTAATATACAAATTAAAGCTAGGGTTTGGAGATGGTATACCTTCCTTGAAGTGGTGTGAGTAGCTAGGAAGCCTTAGGAAGCCTTGAGGAGTCTTAGGAAAGCTTGGATCTTAAAGGAAAAACAAGAAAATCAAGTTAAAATTCTTGAAGTCACTATTCATTGTCTTCTTGATTGATTTCTTGGAGAAGATAGAGAATGAATTGGTGGCTTAAACTCATAATATAGCCATAACTATGCATAAGGAATACTAGGGAATTATCTTACCAATTTAGGAAGCCTTGATCTTGAGTTTTGAATTTCTTCTTCCTTTGCAATAGTAAAAGCCGAGAGCAATGAAGAAATAATGCCTTGGTTTTTTTTTTGATGAAGAATGAATTATTTGGCTTGGTTGGTTGTAGTTTTGTTTTTGTTTTGGTAAATTACCTATTTGCCCTTGATTTTGTGTGGTTAATAATCCACCACATTTCCTTCCTTCCCATGTCATGCTTATGTCATGCTATGATGTCATCTTTCCCTCCTTGTCCTCTTCTCATTGGTTGGGTGACATCATCCCCACTAATCTCTTTGATTAACTTCCTAATTGTTTGCCTAATGAGCGCTGATCTGTTATACGGTTCGCTTAACTTTCGTTTTCGTTTATCGTTTGAGGGATCGTACCCGGGATCTTATTACTTAGGTTCCCTTAACCTTTCTCAATATATTATATTCCTTTTATGATCCTCTCTTATAATCCTTTAATTTAAATCCTTTTTATCCTGTTACCTTATACTCAATTTTTTCCGTATCTAATGGATTTCCGGAAAAAATCAAAGTGTTCGGAATTGGATTCTGATGATCTTTACATAAACTTATATACCATGTAGAGTACTAATAAAATCTCAGAATATCCATAACAGAACCCCTACATAGTATGGCATGAAAAATTTTCTCATTCAGCTAAAACACTGTTCACAAAGGTTACAAAAAGTTCAAAATTTTGGGGGTTATTACAGTCTCCCCTCCTTAAAAGGATTCCGTCCCTGAATCAAATAGAAAATAAATGGGGGTACTTTTCTAGCATTGCGCTCTCTAGTTCCCAAGTTGATTCTTCCACATTATGATTCTGCCATAGTACTCTGACTAGCTTGATCACTTTGTTCCGAAGCACCTGCTCCTTCTTATCTATAATCCTTACTGGCTTCTCCATGTAAGTCAGATCTGGTTGCATATCCACCTGCTCGTACTCCACTATGTGTCTGGCATCCCGATGATACTTCCTTAGCATTGACACATGGAACACATTATGAACTTGTTGCAATTTAGGGGGTAAGGCTAGCTCGTAAGCTAACTTTCCAATCCGTCTTAATATCTCAAAAGGTCCAATGTATCTTGGGCTTAGTTTTCCTTTCTTTCCGAACCTCATTAATCCCTTCCAAGGGGATACTTTCAGCAGTACTAAGTCCCCTACTTCATATTCCTTGTCCTTTCGGGCTAGGTCTGCATATTTCTTCTGTCTGTCTTGGGCTGCTACAAGTCGCCCTCTGATAAGATCCACTATATCTTTGGTCCTTTGGACCACTTCGGGTTCGAGCATCTTCCGCTCCCCCACTTCATCCCAGTATAAGGGAGATCGACACCTTCTTCCGTACAGGGCCTCATAAGGCGGCATTCCGATGCTAGCATGAAAGCTATTATTATAAGAAAACTCGATCAACGGTAAGTGGTCATCCCAACTTCCTTTAAGGTCTATTGCACAGACTCTCAACATATCCTCTAGTGTCTGGATGGTCCTTTCACTCTGCCCATCCGTCTGGAGATTGTACGCGATACTCATATTTAACTTGGTCCCCGCACATTCCTGAAAGCTCCTCCAAAATCTGGAGTTGAACCTGGGGTCTCGGTCTGAGACAATGGACGCTGGGACTCCATGTCGCGTCACTATTTCCTTAAGGTAAATGTCCACCAGTCTATTGACTGTGTATCTCTCATTGATAGGAATGAAATGAGCTGACTTTGTCAGTCGGTCTATAATTACCCATATGGCATCATGATTGGCTTTCGTCCTTGGCAAGCCTACAACAAAATCCATCGCTATCTGTTCCCATTTCCACTCGGGAATCTCCAGGGGTCGTAAAAGTCCACTGGGTCTCTGGTGCTCTGCCTTTACCCTTGGGCAAGTCAAACATTTGTTTACCCATTCTGCTACGTCCCTCTTCATGTTGGGCCACCAGTAATATTCCTTCAAATCCCTATACATCTTGGTACTTCCCGGGTGAATGGAATACCTTGAACTATGGCTTTCATCCAAAATCTCATCTTTAAGCTCTTGAACGTTCGGAACCCAAATCCGGTAAGAGTACCTCATTATCCCTTTATCATCTTTCTCCGTATGGGCCTCCTTTCCAGTCATTGACTCTCTGCCCTCGTTCATTATTCTTTCTTGGCATAATCTAATCTTTTCTAATAACTCTGGCTGCATTGATATCTCAAACAGCTTTTCAGTTCCGGTTCCGGTTACCTTTACTTCTATTTCCATTCTCTCAAAATCCCTTATCAATTCTTCCGAAGTCGTTATCATTCTGAGTCTTTCCTTTCTACTAAGGGCATCAGCCACCACATTGGCTTTCCCTGGATGATAGAGAATCTCACAATTATAGTCCTTGATTAGTTCTAACCATCTCCTCTGGCGCATGTTGAGCTCTTTCTGCGTAAATATGTACTTGAGGCTCTTATGGTCTGTGAAAATCTCGCACTTCTCTCCATACAAGTAATGCCTCCAAATTTTTAAGGCAAATACTATTGCCGCGAGCTCAAGGTCATGAGTAGGATATCTAATCTCGTATTCCTTCAGTTATCTCGACGCATACGCAATCACTTTAACGTGCTGCATAAGCACACACCCTAATCCCTTGTGCGACGCGTCACTATATATCACAAAATCTCCTTTTCCGTCCGGCAATGCCAACACCGGGGCCGTTACCAACCTTTTCTTTAATTCCTGAAAACTGTTCTCGCATTTCTCCGTCCATTCAAACTTCTCTGTCTTACGAGTAAGTCGTGTCAAAGGGGCTGCGATCTTCGCAAAGTCCTGTACAAATCTACGATAGTAGCCGGCCAATCCTATGAACTCCTTACCTCTGTGGGTGTGGTTGGCCTTTCCCAATTTGAGACCGCCTCTATCTTGGAGGGGTCGACCAATACTCCTTCTTTATTGATCACATGTCCTAGAAACTGTACTTCATTCCGCCAGAATTCACACTTCGAGAATTTGGCAAATAACTGTTCCTCTCTGAGTATTCCGAGAGCTATCCTCAAATGCTCTGCATGTTCTGCCTCAGTCCTTGAGTAGATCAAAATATCATCGATAAAAACTATCACACACTTGTCCAAGTACTTCTTAAATACTCTGTTCATTAAGTCCATGAAAGCTGCTGGGGCGTTGGTTAATCCAAAGGACATTACCAAGAACTCATAATGCCCATATCTGGTACAGAACGCTGTCTTGGAAATATCTTCGGGTTTAATCTTTAGTTGGTGATATCCAGTTCTCAGGTCGATCTTGGAAAAATAAATAGCATCCTTTAGCTGGTCGAACAGATCGTCTATTCTAGGTAATGGGTACCTGTTCTTTATGGTTAGCTTGTTCAACTCTCGATAGTCGATGCACAGCCTCATGCTCCCATCTTTCTTCTTAACAAAAAAAACTGGTGCTCCCCACGGAGACACACTGGGTCTTATCATACCCTTATCCAAGAGTTCCTGCAATTGGATAGCTAATTCCTTCATTTCTAACGGGGCTAACCGGTAAGGTGCTTTTGAAACTGGCGCCGTCCCAGGGGCCAATTCAATAGCAAATTCAATCACTCTATCGGGTGGTAATCCCGGAAGGTCTTGTGGGAATACATCTTCAAATTCGCTGACTACTGGAATATCTTGTAAGTTGGGCACCTCCTTCTGCGTGTCCACCACATAGGCTAGGTAGGCCTCATTTCCTTTTCGTAGCATCCTTCTGGCCTGGGCCATAGTCAAAAATTTCTGCGTCTGCCTCTTTCCTCTAAATATAACTTCTTTCTTCCCTGGGATATTTAACTTAACTTTCTTCCCTTTACAGTCTATCTGAGCATCATTGCTAGATAGCCAGTCCATTCCCAAAATTACATCAAACTCCCCTAATTTAAAAGGAATCAGATCAACACTAAAAGATTGCTCCCCTATGCCTATCTCACAGGCGGGGTGAATCTGATTAACAGGAATAATCTCATGATTGGCTATTTCTACTTGTAAGGGTTCTATCAAGGGTTCAGCCTTAAGTCTTAATTTACGCGCAAAGTCCCTTGATATAAAAGATTTAGTTGCTCCCGAATCAAATAAAACATTTGCACTGACTGAATTTAGAGAAAGGGTACCTGCTATCACATCTAAATCTTTCATAGCATCCTGGACTGTCATGTTGAAAGTCCTTGCAGTATGTGGCTTATTGGAGGCAACCCTGCTTGCTCCCGAAGCTGCGGGTTTGTTCATTGGGCATTCCCTCTTCCAATGACCCGGGCGTCCACACTGATGACAAGTGGTGGTTGGAATAGGACATTCTTGACTTCTGGCCGCTCTGGCTCACACTCACGCTCATTGGCCGCTTAAACCCAGTGTTCTTTCCCGGTAGGGACACTGCCCCTCGATTAAATCTAGTTGGGAAGCTTCTTCCTGCGGAACCTCCACCTCCACCCATGCTCATACTTTTCCTCTTTATTCCCTTCTTCTCTCTTTCCTTCTGCATCTGTTCACTTCCGGCTTCTACAATCGTTACATTTTGCACTAGAGTGGCATAATCCGTAAGCTCAAGGATTGCCACCCTATTCTGAATCCACGGTTTCAGTCCCTGCTGAAACCTCCTAGCTTTCTTTTCCTCGGTGCTCACAAACTCCGGCACAAACCTTGATAACTCAGTAAATTTCGCTTCGTACTCTGCTACTGATAAGTTATTCTGCTTTAGCTCCAAGAACTTGAGCTCCATCTGGTTTTCCATAAACCTCGGGAAATACTTTCCCAGAAACAACTGACTGAATCTCTCCCAGGTTATAATAGCATCTGTCTCCATGTTTTTCTTGGCCTCCCACCAGTAGTTAGCCTCTCCTTTCAGAAGGTAGGTAGCAAATACAGTCTTCTGTGCCTCATCGATACTCAGAATCTCAAAGGATTTCTCCATTTCCTTTAACCATGCCCTTGCCTCAACTGGGTCGGCTGATCCGTGGAACTCAGGGGGCTTAAGGGACTTAAAAGCCCTGAAAGAGTTTGCCACAACATTGTTATTTCCTTGAGGGGGTGGGTTGGGTTGACGTTCCAAGTTCTGCCTTAGGAGTTGCATGAACTGGCCCATGGGATCCATGCCTGGGTTTGGTACTGGTTGCTCAACCTCAGTTTCTCCTTCTTCAGCCTCTATCTCAAATCCCTCAACATCATATGTTTCCTCTTCCTCTTCATACAGGGAATCATCCTGTTCCACATAATCCTCGTCTTCCTCTTCACTGTGTTCCTGGTTCCTATCATCCTGGTTATGGCTTCCCTGGTCCTCAGATCCAGGGTTCGCCCTAGTTCCAATCTTTCTTGGCGGCATGATTCTGATAAAAAAATATTATTAGGAAATTCAACGTTAGGTCACAATCATATACAACATTGTGCCTTGCACAACTCTTATAATGAGGAGAACGTATATCGTAATTCTATTATTTTATGACAGTTCTAATACGAAGTGCAGTAATAATAATGATAAAAACAGTGATCTCGTCACTAAGGAACTGAACCGAAAGGAAACAAATATATACATAATGCGAGAAATACATAGTCTGATCTGGTCAAAAGTACAACAGTGCTACAGCCATCTGTCCCAAAAGTGATACACAAGAGTCTATCTGTCTAGTCAGAAAAAGGGATGCAATATACAAGTCAACTATCCCGGAAAATTGGCTCTTACTAAGGCCTCGGCTAACTAGACAACTAGACTATCCCATCGTCAGTCCTGAATCACACACCGGAGCGGGTTAGCTCCCATACCCTTTCCATCGCACGACGGAAGATATAGTCGGCCTGCCGCCTGGAGATCCTACCATGCCTGTCCCCCTGGAGCGATCTGAGCCTCGCTCGGGACGTGAGCTCTATCCCCGTAAGCTCCCTCCTCAAGGATCGGGGTATAGAAGCCCTAGTCTCATAAGCTCGGGTACGCCTACCCGCCCTCTCCGCATCCAACTCCCTCCTGGCCTCATCCAGTCGGGCCTCAGCAACAGCCACTCGGGTCCTCAGTACATCCTGAACATAGCCGTGGGCTAACAAAGACTGCCTGTGGGCAGGGTCAAGAGGTGGTGAATCCGGAGCCGCTGGGGGTGCCTCGTCAGTCTGCCTAGGCTCGGAAGTATGGGTCTCTGAGCTGTCATCATAGGGGATCCAAGATAGTGGTGGAGGGGTAGGAGCTCTGACCACCGGAAGTGTGGGTAAAGGGGTACTAGCATACACTACCATAAGTCTGACACGCTCCTCAGCTACTGGGACGTCATCCGGGTCCTCCTCATCTGGAATAGCAATGACCTCTGTCTCTGACTCCTCTGAGGGGTCCTCCTCATCTGAAATAGCAATGACCTCCGTCTCTGACTCCTCTGAGGGGTCCTCCTCATCCTCCTCCATCTCAGGCTCCTCTTGATCCTCAACATCTAGCAGTGCCTCATCATGCTCACGCTCGAACATCTCAGGGTCCTCTATTTCAGGCGCCTACACATTAAATGAGCTAAGTTACTATTATGATACTTATAAGGGTTCCCGTAAGGTTTTTAACTGTCAGCACTACTTTAAGTAGTCCGATCATGAACTTGGCAAGAGTTCTTATTATCTTTGTGAGTTTGTTATTATATCGTCGCATCATCTCTGAGGTTTATAACGCTTAGCTCTGATACCATTTCTGTAACACCCCCAGATCCGGGGTCAGGGATCCGGGTCGTCACGGTCTTTCTTTCCACAATATCACTTCACTTGATTAATAATAAATAACCTTATGTTGTGACCCCCCCACTAACACACACCACAACCCGTTATAGTCTCAGAGATGAAATTGGATTAAGCACAAGTCCTTGAATCCACAATTAAAAGTTATTACAACCCAAAATGATTACTTGATAAATTTACAGTTAATTGCCATTATCTGCCACAAGTTATAATTATACATAATTGATTCTCAAAAGTAGAATGCCTGATCTACCAATAGATCTACCTCTGCAGCTATGGCAGCTACAACATCAACGGGAAGACGCGGGACGCTTCCCACGCGCTTGCGCTGGGTCTGCTGGAGTCTGGTCATCTTTCCTAACTGTTGTTGTGTGATGAAGAAATAAAGCAAGAGTGAGCCTTACAGCTCGCAAGATAATATATAGTGATAACAATAATACAAGTATCTAAATGGATACCTACTAGAATCTTTTATCATGCGTAAGATAATTACTTACTAGATATAAGTAAAAACAAGGGATGAAGTTACCAAATACTTCACTATACTTATATCAATTATAAAGTTACTTGAACTACCACTGTTCAAAGTATAACGAGCTTTCAACAGTTCATCATATAGATGAGACTACAAGACAGATTTGAATAGATTAAATCTTTGAAGTAGTATTGAAGGAAATGAAGTTATGATATACTTCATTAAGTTCCGATATATATATATATATATCCACATATACATCTTCCTTATACAGTCCCTGAAAACCTCTGTCATGTAAAGTATGAACAGAGTTTGTAACATCCAATGAATTTTTGGAAGGGAAAAAGAATTGTGGCATAAACCCGATATCTTGCTGATCAGGCAAAGATACCAATAAGTAACCTTTTCTACTAGTAGATGGACGAATTCCCGACTGGTCATCACCCTGGTCGCAATAGGACCTTATGCTGGACTGCCACTCAGCCACTTATGCATTTGATGGACTCCCACTGAGCCACTTACACTATCATAGACGCCCACTGAGCCCATGTTGCTTATGCCGACTCGATAGATGGACTTACTTCCCGAACGTTGGGTAAGTAATCAATTCATTTACCAAAACTGCAACCTTGTTGCGAATATAAAATACACCATAGAGCCGGATCCCTCAGGTTTTGAGCGAGTATTTAAATCCCCTTTTTAAAAGGAAGATCTTAAATATAAAAATGAGTTTTGGGATCCGCTCTAACTTTTAAAAATCATTTTGAAGACTCGAAAACACTTTAAAGAGTGTTTGGAGTAATGCTGATTTAATGAAGTAAATCAGTCCCGATATATTAGAAAATATCTGAATATTATTATTTAAATAATATTCCCATAAAGGATAATCTCTATAAAAATAATTGAAGTAGAAGTTTTAAAACTCATACTTGAAATGAATAATAAATAACCAAAGATATACTTATACGAAAGTACGATCTTTATTTGAATAATCGAAAATAAGTTTGATTATCGAAACATTATTCTTTAATAAAATAAAGAATATTATTTAATAAAATGAGGGGATTCATAAGTCCTCGAATGAATATTCAAAATAATATTCATTAAATAAAATAAGCGGAGTCATAAGTCCTGAATGAATATTCAAAATAATGTTCATTAAATAAAATAAGCAGAGTCATAAGTCCTCGAATGAATATTCAAAATAATATTCATTAGATTAAATAAGCGGAGTCATAAGTCCTCGAATGAATATTCAAAATAATATTCATTAAATAAAATAAAGTTATCGAATAAACCTTATTCGATTAATAGTTTTGAAAACTATAACCATATATATATTAAGTATATATTATACTCGGGAACATCGACTCTCGGTTTAGAAATATGTTCACCTTTTGATCCCCTATACTAAGGGTAAACTCAATACCGCTTATCTCTAGCATAGGTATTATGCAACTGTAAGCATTGAACCAACATATATATAATCAAGAATACGAAACAGGCATGCATATATACCATATCACATGCCACAATATATCGCAAGAATTTGCTAATTAACAAATATGCATTTATCACAAGACAATGCATATACATATATACATCACAACAACAGTATAACGGATAGAAAACTTGCCTGAGCTACTGGGGGTGATAAAAGGCTCGGGACGAGTTTGGTAACCTATAAACAACAAGTAAGTTGGAATTAAACCAAAGTCACTTGTAAATCTATACTTTAACTAACTTAGACTCTAACGCTTGTTTTGCGTTTACTGATTCTCTTAAGTCACTCGAGTACCCTCGGCTCCACCATTTTTAATAAATTAACCATTACGAGTTTTAAGGCGATTCCTTCGCGAGTGTCTTACCAACTGCCTAACACTCTTACCATAATTGTTTCATACATTAATTAACCCTTTTTCGTCTTTAACCTATGTTTCAAAGTAAGGCGAGGGGAAATATTTTGTTCGCGAAACGCCGTTACTTAAAACGGTCGTTTCTCCTAAACCGTGCATCGGAATCAAACGAACTACATATCAAAACGAAGCTCGTAACATGAACTATCTAAAAATGGCAATGGTCAACATATAGCAGGGGGTTCTCGGGTCCTAATGTTATGAACAAAAGCAGTCTAAAGTAAATCGGACATTACGACGGCTATGTTTACGCGATTTCCCAAATTTAAACCAACTCAAAACAACCACAATTCAACCCCAATTCACAACCCAATCAAAACTCCATCCAAAATACATTACAACAGCACCAAACCAACTCATTATAATCCATTTACTTACTCCTGAAACTTGAATTTAAACTATACTACATTCTTTAACCAAATCTTAAGATTTCAACAAATCAATCACCACCATTCCAACCCAAACTCTTAAACAAACAAGTTTCAAGCTACTCTTTACCCTCACAACCATAATCAACCTAATATACAAATTAAAGCTAGGATTTGGAGATGGTATACCTTCCTTGAAGTGGTGTGAGTAGCTAGGAAGCCTTAGGAAGCCTTGAGGAGTCTTAGGAAAGCTTGGATCTTAAAGGAAAAACAAGAAAATCAAGTTAAAATTCTTGAAATCACTATTCATTGTCTTCTTCATTGATTTCTTGGAGAAGATAGAGAATGAATTGGTGGCTTAAACTCATAATATAGCCATAACTATGCATAAGGAATACTAGGGAATTATCTTACCAATTTAGGAAGCCTTGATCTTGAGTTTTGAATTTCTTCTTCCTTTACAATAGTAAAAGCCGAGAGCAATGAAGAAATAATGCCTTGGTTTTTTTTTGTTTTGATGAAGAATGAATTATTTGGCTTGGTTGGTTGTAGTTTTGTTTTTGTTTTGGTAAATTACCTATTTGCCCTTGATTTTGTGTGGTTAATAATCCACCACATTTCCTTCCTTCCCATGTCATGCTTATGTCATGCTATGATGTCATCTTTCCCTCCTTGTCCTCTTCTCATTGGTTGGGTGACATCATCCCCACTAATCTCTTTGATTAACTTCCTAATTGTTTGCCTAATGAGCGCTGATCTGTTATACGGTTCGCTTAACTTTCATTTTCGTTTATCGTTTGAGGGATCATACCCGGGATCTTATTACTTAGGTTCCCTTAACCTTTCTCAATATATTATATTCCTTTTATGATCCTCTCTTATAATCCTTTAATTTAAATCCTTTTTATCCTGTTACCTTATACTCAATTCTTTCCGTATCTAATGGATTTCCGGGAAAAATCAAAGTGTTCGGAATTGGATTCTGATGATCTTTACATACACTTATATACCATGTAGAGTACTAATAAAATCTCAGAATATCCATAACAGAATCCCTACATAGTATGACATGAAAAATTTTCTCATTCAACTAAAATACTATTCACAAGGGTTACAAAAAGTTCAAAATTTGGGGGTTATTACAGGGTTAATCCTAGAAGTATTTGACGAACAGATCGAGATATGACCATTAATGTCTCAAAGCCGTAGATTGGCACCATAGCCTTTGACTTGTCGTCGTCTATATGATATGGTTATACTAAACAGATTAAGATTTAAGGTGAAACATTCCATCTGAATCCGATAGCCATTGAAGTAGATGATTTAGGAGGGTTCAAACCCGGAAGAGTACCTACTCTGAAAAATAAGTCATGATGGAAAATTAATCGCATTGCTGTATGGATTTGTGGGGGATTGTTAGAAAATTAGGATTTCAGAGGTTAATTTTAATTATGTTCTTGATATTAATCTAAAAATCTAATGATTGGAAATTGTTCAATGATATTTAAACTTAAATTTTCATGTATGGTTTTAAGAATTTTCTTATTGAAATCCATATGAAATGAGAGTTGAAAGTAGCTAGAAAAAGCTTGAAATTTTGAGAATATTTTTGTCCCACATTGAAATAAATAAAGAGAGTTGTGTGCTTTATATGGTATCACACACATGAGTAGTATACAACTACTAAGGTGTGTGATGATCCATTGTGTTGTTGTGTGATGATCCATTGTGTTGTTGTGTGTTTCACACACACACACACGCCACGCACCGCACCGAGTCGGGTCGAAGGGCGATTTGGACGAATGTCTCGGCGTCTCGCGTATGGGAGGCTACCCGGGCGAGGATTTTATTTATTTGAGAATTAATTTTAATTCAAATTTATTTATTAGAAGACTGGATTATTATTACAATTGTTGGGCTGGGTTCGATACTGAATTGGGCTAAGTCACTTTGTTAGTAGGCTTAGTCTAATTCATTGAACCTGGACATGAATATAATCTGATATGTAACTAATATATTCAATTAAAATTTAAATATGATAATAATGTGGGTGTTAAATGAAAAGCTGTTACAAATATTTTTAAATTCAAAATCTGATCAGTTTTGATTTTATTTATTAATGGAGCAATTTAATTCATACATTAATTGTGTGGGCAGTTTCACTTTTTCTTTCCCATAAATAGAGGCTAAAGTGAATGTATTTTACACACTACACTACATTCTCTCCGGCGACTGAGGTGCTAGTCGGGGTGGAGGTTTTGTTGCTGCTGTTAACATTAACTCCGAGCTGTTTTATCCTGGTGGAGATATTGCACGCATCCCAATGCAACATGTAGGGGGCAATATTCTCTTCAAGAGCAGCCAGGGCTTCGAGCAAGGCCTGGTGACTCAGCTATAATCTTCTTTTTTTGGCGTTCTGTATATATGTGCACAACCATTATTTTCAGTCACTGTTGAAAGCTATGGTTTCGGGTACATCTTCGTTTTTCTCTTCGTTATTTCAGTTACTCATTTTATTTACATGTATGTTTTGTTTTGTTAACTGTGATCTTGGTCTGAACTTGCTAAATTATACTTGCCTCTATGTTGATATGTTGCTATATTTTTTAGTGATATTTACACCAAATACTTCCTTTGCCTGGATGGGATATATTTGATTGTTATCTAAAAGTCACTTAGTCTACTTAGTCCATAGACGAATAATTTGTTTTGTTGGAACTGATGCAGGTTGCGTATGTCCGAACATAGTGGTCTTGCTACCTAGAATTGCTAGAATTGGTACTTGGTTCAAAAACAGAGATATAAGTCGGAAATAATGACACTAGAGTATAATTGAATGACCCGGCTTCCCAACTAAGATTACTACTTATACCAACTAAGATTACTACTTATACCATCAGATTAAGTTGTAGGTTTAGAAGTTTACTGCCTGATTTAGGATTTTTCAGTGTAATTTACAGAGGGTCCCTTTAATCGTAGAAGTTGACAACCAGTTATTTATCAATTTGTACCTGGGATGTTAAAATTTATCATTTGTTGTTATACATGATACTAATCTACATTTGTTGCCTACTTACAGAAAATGATGCAAAAATTTGCTAGATTTAAACGAGTTATAGTATGATCCATTTGTCATATCACATGACGGAATGAAGAGCAACATTGCAAATGAAATATCTACTTTATCTATTATACGAGGATAGATTCAGCCTTGCTGAGCAAATTTATTCAATGTAAAAAGACTCAAATATCCTTTCGAGCCTGCATCCTAGCCTAGCCTGCTTCCTCTCCAGAGTTCTAAATCGCAGATACCTCCTCTCCTGGGCTGTTTGTATACCCCTGTCCGAATTACTTAGTTAATTCATCAGTATATAACTGATTCGGAGTTTGACAGCGTTTACAATCTCGCAAGTCATAACTGAACGACCGCATAGTACATAATACATATTTCCCTCCTGTTTGCCCTCTATCTTCCTCTTCCTGATCAAAGAAACAAGGCTGATACGATCCTGTTGTTTGATCAGCACTGTCCCGGTAATTTAACATATATGTTTTTTTTATTAAAATGAGTGGGCTTGGAGTAAATTTTCAAGTCTCATTGGAGACTTCTGCCATATTGTCATCTTCGGTCCTTACAAAATTAGGCAAACGGTCAAATATCTTGGTAATTAATCTCTGCTCATTTGAATAGTAGTGTTTTACCTTTGTCCTGTGATTTTATGTCCCAACGTTGCAGCCAACTGCAATCTCGGTAAGTAGGTATCAATCCTTGGAAACTTTTTCTGTCTTGTTTGATTTATTTGTTCAACAGTTTACAAAAGAAAATCTATTCGTTTTTCTATTCATTTACCTCTTTGTATTTATTTGTTTTTGCATCTTGTGTAGTGTATTAAGATGCAAGGTTGGCTAAGCAACACATCAATGCGAAGCATCTTCTCCCTGTACACACTTGATGCATGTTTCTTCCGCTACGAACTATTCGGTCTGTCCCCCTGCCATCGAGGTGGAATACCTGGCAGTGCTGTGCTGCATGGTAATTCCAACTTCCAAACTAGAAATTTTTTCAGTTGAATCCCCTCATAATTATTAAGTATGGCCTACCGGAGAAACTGAATTAAACTTAAGCCGTGGTTGACTTAAGCTTTTAACTTCTAATTTAATATTGGTAGTTTTGTAGTTAAATTGTATTTCAGCACAATCTTATAGTTATAGAGAGAATTACTAATTACCAGCATTCTTTTACTTTAGTAGGTGTTCTTGGTGTTAACTTGATCAATATATCTGCTTTTTTGAATTCATTCAATCCAAAAATGTTGAGGGTGGCCCAACTGTCATATATATTGTTAATATACCAGCCAAAGCCACCCAACACGATTCTTTATTTTACTTTTATTGCCTCAAGTGCATGATCCAGTAAGGAAAAATGGTCTCTTAGGTTATTTAATACAGAAGATGCATGCTGCGGTGCTGCCTATATATATATAGTTTATTTAGTGGTAAGATAATATGATCGTGCAGTGTCAATTACGCGATTCTTTTTGTGCAAAATCTCTTTATGCACACACTCATGTTTCACAACCCTGAATTTGATTGGGTTGGCTAATTTATTATGCACTTATTGTTAGAAGTTCAGGTTTATGATTATTTCCAGATTGCAGATAAACAGAATGCAAGTAAACGAAATTCAAGCTTTGCAGTTTGTTCAGAGTGGCTATTTCTCAGGATTAGGTTTGTTAGGGTTTTATGTATATCTTGTTTATCTGGATAAACCTTATCTCAAACAAACTCATCACCTTATCTTATAAATCAAGTTTAAATCTCTCAAGCCTTATCTCTTTACTTGATTTATCTCTTTTTCAAATGTACTAACAGATCAGTTTAAAAGTTTCATTCAAATATTTTCAAACAAACTTATCTTCCAATCTTATCTTGTGTTTGAAAATAAATCTGTTAGAACTTTGCTTATAAATACAACTTTTCATTTCAGATTTGTAGCTAACACTTTCACGAGAATCTTTCATCATCTGAAATCATTTTCTTGTTTCATACCCGAGATATTCATATCCAGAAAAACAAGAAACCTAGTTTGAGTTGTAATCAATTTGTTTATTCTTGTACTCGTGTATTCATATCAACTTTGTGCCGGGTTGTGGCAAACTTGATTTCAAAGTATAGCAAGGTAGCTAGAAGGCTAAGGAATAGCAGTGGGCTAGGTAGCAAGGTAGCTTGGGAAAGGGTTTCTTTCAGGTGCTATATTTGTAATCAAGGAAAAGACTGTAAGTTCTTTTATTAAAGTTGATATAATACATTCTCTATGCTAGTTGGCATGGGGACTTGGATGTAGGCCATAGACTAGGTGTAGGGGCCGAACCAAGTGAAAACTTCTGGTGTTTTTACTTTTCAGTTTTCAGCATTCTGCATTTTATTTCTGTTATTTATTTTCTGCAGTATAATTGAGACTGTCTCATACCCTGTCTCATTTGTAAAGGGACTGTCCCATTTGCATAAGAGACTGTCCCATTTGCCTTGACAGTTAGAATATTATTTTATCTATCGAGCCATCGAATTTCATTTGGTATCAGAGCAGGTGCATTTAATTCTCTTTTTAGTGTTTATTTTGCTAGCGATCCATGGCTCAACCAGATAGGTATTCAAACAATTATCCACCACTGCTTCATGGTGCTGAAAACTACAATGACTGGAAGTTTCGGATGAAAATCTTTCTCCAGCGTGATGCATTTGAATGGGATGCTGTAGAAAATGGTTTCACAATTCCTATGAAAGAAGGGAAGCCAAAATCTCTCAAGGATCTCTCTCCCGAAGAAGTGAACGCAATGAATTCAAATGCTAAAGCTATGAACTCACTTCTCAATGGTATGGTAGCTACAGAATTAAGAAAAATTTCAGCATGTACTACTGCCAAGCAGATTTGGGATACGATCAAAGTCAGCCATGAAGGCACGTCTAAGGTACGTGAAGTAAAATTAAGTATGCTAATGAGTGACTATGAAGGTTTCAGGTTGAAAAGAGATGAAAGCGTGCGAGATGCTCAAGGGAGGTTTCTGACATTGATGAACTCCATCTCACTTCTGGAAAGGATCATTACTCAATCTGAGATTAATAGGAAAATCCTCAAAGCAATGCCAAAGAAGTTTGCTCCAAAGGTTACCATTCTGCAGGATTCAACACTGCTTTCGACTATGGATACTCTAACACTGTTCAGTGAATTGGAAGAATTTGAAAACCAGCTACGCAGATATGATGAAGAAGATGAGGCTCCTCGTAAGAAAACTCTTGCACTTAATGCAGATGCAGACGAGTCTCCTGACGATTCTGATGAAGATATTGCTCTTCTAACAAAGAAGTTTCATAAATTTCTTGCCAAACAGAATGCTTCCAAATGACCTATGAAGTCACAGTTTCCGAAGAAGGACTTCAAATCTAATCCGAGCAAGGAGGTTAAAGTGAATCAAAGCAAGGATACTTGTTTTGAGTGTGGAAAGAAAGGGCACTTCAAAAAGGACTGCTACAAGCTGAAGAACAAAAAGAAGACATTAATTACCTGGAGTGATGATGAATCTGATGTGGAGATCGATTCAGACGATGAAGTTGCTCAACTTTGCTTTGCTGGACTAGAGGAAAACTCCAGTGATAATGATGAGGTACATAATATTAAGTATAATTCAAATATATCTCCATCTATTTTAAATTTGCAGGTCCAGGTTAAGAAGTTGAAAGAAAAAAATGCTTATTTAAAGCAAGCTTTAAGTGAAGTTCTTAGTGAAATGGATGACCCCATGAAGGATGAAGCCCTAGTTGCTGAGAACAGATCATTGCTTGAAAGGGTTTCAAAACTCACTGAAGAAAATCAATATCTCAAAAATGAGATTGAGATGAAGGATGTATGCCTTGAAGCCTTGAAGAAAGAGTCAATATCTGTTGATCCAGAAACCGTTAAAGAAGACAGTGCCCCTGATCCCCTGGTTCCTGAATTAAAGCAGAAAGTCGAACAGCTTGAAAAGGATTTAGCTAAATGTTTTCATGGAGAAGGAACTTTGAATGCTCTTCTTGGTGAACAAAAATCTTCTCTTGATAAAGGAGGTTTAGGATGTGAGTCAATCAAGAAACGTGCATTTCAAGGCGGTTATAAGCGAGCTCCTATGAAATATAAGATGCCTTATGAGAAATGTCGAGATTGTGGCAAAGCTGGCCACCCTACAGCTGAATCTAGATTATGTGGTATCAAGGACCACTTCTTTAACTCATCTTATAAATCGTCTACTAGATATAAATCTGTTAATACTTCTGTTAATATTGTTCAGATGTGGATTAAGAAATCAGATAGACATTTATATAAGATTTGTGATACTAACCAACCAGGACCCAAGGTTAAGTGGGTACCTAAGAGATAAACCAATTCTTGCAGGTTTGTTTGAAGGTCCATGTTCCGCGAAATAAATGGATCATCGACAATGGTTGTTCTCGTCACATGACAGTTGATAAATCCAAGTTTCTATCTCTAGTTGCCAAGGAAGGTGGCTTAGTTACTCTTGGAGATTCAAACACCGTCAGAATTATTGGAAAAGGCACCATTGGTAATGACAGGTTTGCCATTTCTAATGTTCGTTTAGTTGATGGTTTGAAATATAATCTCATCAGTGTAAGTCAACTTACTGATGCTGGTCATAAGGTTAAGTTCGATAAAGATGTATGCTATATTGGTACTAAGACTAACGAGTTTGCTTTAGTTGCCAAAAGAAAAGGAAATATTTTTGTGTTAGATTTTGATGAACAGCAGGAGGAAATTTGTCTTGCTACTGTTTAAGATCAGCAGTATCTTTGGCATCGACGTCTAGGCCATGTTCACATGGATCTTCTTCGGAAGATATCTTCTCATGATCTGGTTCGAGGTCTACCAAAGCTGAAGTACAAGAAATTAGAACCTTGTTCAGCTTGCCAACTTGGAAAACAGGTGAAAACTTCCTTTACTGCTAAGAATAAGTATCAACTTCTGTTCCTTTGCAGCTTCTTCATTTAGATCTTTTTGGCCCAGAAAGGTATGTAAGCTTAGGAGGTAAGAATTATGCTTTTGTTATAGTTGATGATTATTCTCGTTTCACTTGGGTATTATTTTTATGAACTAAGGATGAAGCTTTTGTTGAGTTTAAGGATCTTATTACTAACCTTGAGACTAAGTATTCATTTAAGCTCAAGACTATTCGTAGTGATCATGGAGGTGAATTCGAGAAGGATTTCATAACCTTCTGTAAATCAAGAGGAATCACTCATGAATTCTCAGCTCCTCGAACTCCTCAGCAGAACGGAGTAGTAGAACGCAAGAACAGAACTCTACAGGAAACTGCCAGAACTCTACTGCATGAGAGTAAGCTTCCAAGAAAATTTTGGGCTGAAGCGGTACACACTTCCTGTTATGTTTTAAATAGAGTACTTATTCGTCCTATTTTGCTTAAAACTCCGTATGAATTGCTTAAGAAAAGGACTCCTAACATTAGTTATTTTCGAGTATTTGGTTCCAAGTGTTTTATTTTAGATACTCAAAATAATCGAGGCAAGTTCGATGCGAAATCTATGGAAGGAATCTTCTTGGGATATTCTACTACAAGCAAAGCTTATCGTGTTTATAATTCTGTCAAGAACAAAGTAGAAGAGTCCATCAATATTACATTCAATGAATCCTCAAGGAATATATCTCAAATTGATGAAGACACTGCGGATCTATCGTCTCATTCCCAAATGAGACAGTCTCATTCTGAAAAGAGTCAGTCTCATTCTGAAAAATCAAACAGTCAAGACTCTCCAGGTCCATCTCAGTCTTCTGATAATTCTGCAGGATCTACTCAAGCTTCAGATGAATCTTCTGGTTCTCGAAAGACTCCCGATAGTGTTTCAAATGTGAATTCTGTTACTCCTCTGGATAAATCTTCACAAGCGGAAATGAGGCAGTCTCTTTTGAATGAGACAACTCCTATTCATTTCCAGGCAGACAATTCTAATGAGGAAGAAATGAGTAATATTCAACTTCCTAAGTCTTCTAGGACTGTGAAGAATCATCCACCAGATAATCTTCTCACTGATTTAGATCAAGGGATTTCTACTCGAAGCAGACTTCATAATCTATGTGCATTCTGTGCTTTTGTTGCTGAATTCGAACCAAAGAATGCTCAAGAAGCAGTTGCAGACGAACACTGGTCTGTTGCAATGCAGGAGGAATTGAACCAGTTCGAGCGTTGTGATGTTTGGGAACTCGTCCCACCTCCTCAGGATGCCAAGATCATTGGTACTCGTTGGGTTTTCAAGAATAAGAAAGATAAAGATGGAAATATCATTCGAAATAAAGCTCGGTTGGTTGCTCAGGGATACAACCAGCAGGAAGGAATCAATTACGACGAGACATATGCTCCAGTAGCTCGTTTAGAAGCTATTCGAATCTTAATGGCTTTTGCAGCTCACAAGAAGTTCAAGCTCTATCAGATGGACGTCAAAAGCGCATTTCTAAATGGCTATCTCAAGGAAGAAGTCTACGTGAAGCAGCCTCCAGGTTTTATTCACGAGAAGTACCCTAACTATGTTTACAAGCTCAAGAAATCTGTCTATGGATTGAGACAGTCCCCTCGTTGTTGGTACGAGCGTCTCAGTCAGTTTCTTGTGAACAATGGTTTCATTCACGGTACACTCGATCCAACTCTCTTTATTTTTCATAAACGTGATAATTTTCTTTTAGTTCAAGTTTATGTTGATGATATAGTTTTTGGATCTTCTAACGAATCTTTGTGTAAGTGGTTTTCTGATTGCATGCATAAGGAATTCGATATGAGTTTGATGGGTGAATTGCAGTACTTTCTAGGTTTGCAAAATAATCAGTCTAATGCAGGAATATTTATTCACCAAGGCAAGTACATAAAGGATTTACTCAAAAGATTTGCACTTGATCATGTCACACCTAAATCAACTCCGATGAGTACTTCGGTTAAGCTTACTAAGGATGAACAAGGTACACCTGTAGATGTCACTAAATTTCGAGGTATGATTGGTTCATTGTTATATTTAACTGCCTCACGACCTGACATTATGTATAGTGTATGCTTGTGTGCTCATTTTCAATCTCAACCTAAAGAATCTCATTTGAATGCCGTTAAACGTATTTTTAAATATTTGAAAGGTACGAGTGACTTGGGATTATTTTATCCAAGCTCTTCTTCCTTTGACTTAATCGGTTTTTCAGATGCTGACTATGCAGGGTCACAGGTTGATAGAAAAAGCACAAGTGGTGCTTGTGAATTTTTAGGAGATTGTTTAGTTGCATGACATAGTAAAAAGCAAACTTCAGTAGCTCTTTCTACCGCTGAAGGAGAGTACATTGCAGCTGGAAGTTGCTGTGCTCAAATTTTGTGGATGCAACAAACATTGCAGGATTTTGGTATTTCTTACTCAAATATTCCTATTTATTGTGATAATACCTCTGCAATTAATATCTCTAAAAATCCTGTTATGCATTCTCGTACTAAGCATATTGATGTTCGTCACCATTTTCTACGAGATAATGTTTCTAAAGGTAATATTGAGCTTATTTATATTTCTACTGAGAAACATCGTGCAGAACGGTTTTTAACCAAGCAATTGTAGCAGCTCCGGCACCTATTGATTTTGCACCTTCTAACATAATGTATGTATCTAATAATAAAATTCTTTATCTAATTCTAGAATTCTCGTCACGCTTTTTTCTTTTCTTTGTTTTAGAGTCACAATTTGATATCTTCACTAAGCCTTTAGCTGAAGATAGATTTTGTAAAATGCGTCGTGAATTAGGTATGTGTTCTCTGTAATTTATTACGTGATTTTATGTAATTTATGTGTTTAAATATGAATTATGTCATAATACTTAAATATATGTTGTGTATTTATTATTTGAGTAATTAGGTTCCTGTTTATGAATTTGTGTTTTTTATTTTATTTGTCCGTGTGTTTATGCGTGTATATAGCATTAGATTTTGTAAATCTTTTGATTAGACTTTTCATATCCTTGAAACTCGTGCATGTATTACTCTTTCAGTACATAACTTCTGTCTTGCATCTCTTCGACTTCTTTTCAATCTCTATCTCTTCAATTCTCACTTTTTATTTAAACTCATCTTCTTAACCCTTTCAGTTTCCTATTCACCTTCTCTCTCTTAAACACAATCAAAAACCTTTCTCAATTTCTTTTCTACTTTCTCACCTCTATCCATGGCACGTAAATCTACCCCTTTCACCCGTTCTCGATCTACCGCTCAACGTACCCCAACTGATGCGGCTTCAGGTTCCAAGCATCAACGGGTCGGTAATTTTGAACCGGAAGTATCAAGCGGAATGTCTGATAGTTCTTTTGAGCGACATGCAAAGGAGACTACTTCGACGAAAGTGATGTCAAAGTTGATTCTGAAGGAACGCCTGTGTGATCTGGATCTTCTGAAGAAAATCGGTATTGTGGACTTGTTTGATTTAGTAGGTTGTTCGTCATTGTTGTCGCCCCCGGAGATTATTTATCCCGAGTTAGTGAAAGAATTCTACGCCAAGCTACGTATTTTGGATGGAAATATTGTGTTCTCAGAAGTCCAAGGGAATCCTGTTTGTTTTAAAGCGGATCTTCTGGCACGACTTACTGGTGTTTCTGACAAGGGAGTTTGTCCGTCGACAACTCATCAAGCGTTTCAAGACATTCCTGGTCTCCAGTACGAGGAACAGCTCAAGGTCATTCTTGGTGACAATTTTGTTTCGGTGTCAGTCAAACCTTCGGTAAATGATTTAACCCCAATTTCTCTTGTTTTGTTTCGCTTATTTCATACGAATGTTATGCCTCGTAAATCCGGTCGTGATAGAGTCACTTTCCAAGATTGTATTCTTATGTCTGTTTTTGTTAAAAAGATTCAGTGCAATGTTGCTTCCTTGATTATATCCAATATGGGTCACTGTGCCAAGCATGGTTCTATGCACTTGCCATACCCTGGCCTTTTGTCTCGAGTATTTGAATATTTTTGTGCCTTGACCCCTGCTTCTGTGTCTGATAAGATTTCCGTAATTTTTGACTTGTCAGTATTAACCTTAAATGGTTTAGTTGTCTCTGAGTCCAATGAGTTAGTTTTTGATGATGCTTCTAGGAATGTTGGTGGTATTCCTAAGTCTCCTAATTATGCCTCAGACCCCTTTGATCAGCCTACCAATACTCTTCTTAATTCTCTGTTGATCAAATTAAATGAAAATTCTGTTGCTTTGGCTAATCTTAATCAGCATTTTGCTTCTGTCAAAACCCTTGGATCACTAACTTCTGAAGTTAGTATTCTAAATGCTTCTTTTGAGTTGTTTAGGAAGTATGTCTGTTCATTTTTGGATGATATCAATGCCAAACTCTCTGTATTGCATACTTCTAATGTCAAGTTGTCTAAGACCATAGACTTTGAGTTTGGGACTCTACAGGAAGGGATGGTTTCCTCTGCTAAGGCATGAGAAAAGGAATTTGTTAAGTTGTTTTTTAAGCTTGGGTCAGAGACTAAGTTTTTATCTCAGCAGTTGTCAGCCATGCAAGACAAGAGCAAGATGTATTGGCACAAGAAAAGAGACTGGATTGGAGATTGTACTCTAGAAGAAATCACTGCTCCTCTGCCACTCCCTGCCATTCCTCCACGTTCAGTTTTTGGTATGACCAGAGAAGAATACAAGGCAAAGATTTTTGACTGGCTTCGTGAAAGGGACGGGAAGGCACCAGCTCAGGAAGCTTTTGACAAGCTATTTTCAGAGTACGGCTCAGCTCCAGTGTTTCCTTCATCCCAGAACAAGGCTTCTCATTCAGGCAAACGCAAAGCTCCAGTTAACGTTGATGTCGATTCCGATTAAGGACCCTTTTATGATGAAGGGGGAGAAATTTTGAGATGTTTTTAAGACGTTTGTTTCATTTTGGTTTTTCAGACTATGTTTCTTTGATGGGTGTTTCGTTTTTAAGACTTTGATTTTTGGTTGTGTTGGTTTTGAACTTTGATTCTGGATGTGCTTTATGTGTTTAATCGTTATTCTGGACATCCTGGTTTAGGGATGGGTTGTTATGTTTTAAGTATTTATTGATTGAGACTGTTTCTTTTATGCATATTGATCTAGTGTCTCATTCATTCTTTAGTTGTCTCATTCTCATATTAATTGCACATATTATAAACCGCAATATATTCTGTTATATCTAACTTTGTTTTACAGGCCTTTAGTGTTTTTGATAGGGGGAGCATTTATGCTTTCTTTGTCATCATCATAAAAGGGGGAGAATGTTAGAAGTTTAGGTTTATGATGATTTCCAGATTGCAGATAAACAGAAGATAAACAGAATGCAAGTAAACGAGATTCAAGCTTTGCAGTTTGTTCAGATTTTCCAGCAGTGGCTATTTCTCAGGATTAGGTTTGTTAGGGTTTTATGTATATCTTGTTTATCTGGATAAACCTTATCTCAAACAAACTCATCACCTTATCTTATAAATCAAGTTTAAATCTCTCAAGCCTTATCTCTTTACTTGATTTATCTCTTTTTCAAACGTACTAACAGATCATTTTAAAAGTTTCATTCAAATATTTTCAAACAAACTTATCTTCCAATCTTATCTTGTGTTTGAAAATAAATCTGTTAGAACTTTGCTTATAAATACAACTTTTTATTTCAGATTTGTAGCTAACACTTTCACGAGAATCTTTCATCATCTGAAATCATTTTCTTGTTTCATACCCGAGATATTCATATCCAGAAAAACAAGAAACCTAGTTTGAGTTGTAATCAATTTGTTTATTCTTGTACTCGTGTATTCATATCAACTTTGTGCCGGGTTGTGGCAAGCTTGATTTCAAAGTATAGCAAGGTAGCTAGAAGGCTAAGGAATAGCAGTGGGCTAGGTAGCAAGGTAGCTTGGGAAAGGGTTTCTTTCAGGTGCTATATTTGTAATCAAGGAAAAGACTGTAAGTTCTTTTATTAAAGTTGATATAATACATTCTCTATGCTAGTTGGCATGGGGACTTGGATGTAGGCCATAGACTAGGTGTAGGGGCCGAACCAAGTGAAAACTTCTGGTGTTTTTACTTTTCAGTTTTCAGCATTCTGCATTTTATTTCTGTTATTTATTTTCTGCAGTGTAATTGAGACTGTCTCATACCCTGTCTCATTTGTAAAGGGACTGTCCCATTTGCATAAGAGACTGTCCCATTTGCCTTGACAGTTAGAATATTATTTTATCTATCGAGCCATCGAATTTCATTTGGTATCAGAGCAGGTGCATTTAATTCTCTTTTTAGTGTTTATTTTGCTAGCGATCCATGGCTCAACCAGATAGGTATTCAAACAATAATCCACCACTGCTTCATGGTGCTGAAAACTACAATGACTGGAAGTTTCGGATGAAAATCTTTCTCCAGCGTGATGCATTTGAATGGGATGCTGTAGAAAATGGTTTCACAATTCCTATGAAAGAAGGGAAGCCAAAATCTCTCAAGGATCTCTCTCCCGAAGAAGTGAACGCAATGAATTCCAATGCTAAAGCTATGAACTCACTTCTCAATGGCATGGTAGCTACAGAATTAAGAAAAGTTTCAGCATGTACTACTGCCAAGCAGATTTGGGATACGATCAAAGTCAGCCATGAAGGCACGTCTAAGGTACGTGAAGTAAAATTAAGTATGCTAATGAGTGACTATGAAGGTTTCAGGTTGGAAAGAGATGAAAGCGTGCGAGATGCTCAAGGGAGGTTTCTGACATTGATGAACTCCATCTCACTTCTGGAAAGGATCATTCCTCAATCTGAGATTAATAGGAAAATCCTCAGAGCAATGCCAAAGAAGTTTGCTCCAAAGGTTACCATTCTGCAGGATTCAACACTGCTTTCGACTATGGATACTCTAACACTGTTCAGTGAATTGGAAGAATTTGAAAACCAGCTACACAGATATGATGAAGAAGATGAGGCTCCTCGTAAGAAAACTCTTGCACTTAATGCAGATGCAGACGAGTCTCCTGACGATTCTGATGAAGATATTGCTCTTCTAACAAAGAAGTTTCATAAATTTCTTGCCAAACGGAATGCTTCCAAACGACCTATGAAGTCACAGTTTCCGAAGAAGGACTTCAAATCTAATCCGAGCAAGGAGGTTAAAGTGAATCAAAGCAAGGATACTTGTTTTGAGTGTGGAAAGAAAGGGCACTTCAAAAAGGACTGCTACAAGCTGAAGAACAAAAAGAAGGCATTAATTACCTGGAGTGATGATGAATCTGATGTGGAGATCGATTCAGACGATGAAGTTGCTCAACTTTGCTTTGGTGGACTAGAGGACAACTCCAGTGATAATGATGAGGTACATAATATTAAGTATAATTCAAATATATCTCCATCTATTTTAAATTTGCAGGTCCAGGTTAAGAAGTTGAAAGAAAAGAATGCTTATTTAAAGCAAGCTTTAAGTGAAGTTCTTAGTGAAATGGATGACCCCATGAAGGATGAAGCCCTAGTTGCTGAGAACAGATCATTGCTTGAAAGGGTTTCAAAACTCACTGAAGAAAATCAATATCTCAAAAATGAGATTGAGATGAAAGATGTATGCCTTGAAGCCTTGAAGAAAGAGTCAATATCTGTTGATCCAGAAACCGTTAAAGAAGACAGTGCCCCTGATCCCCTGGTTCCTGAATTAAAGCAGAAAGTCGAACAGCTTGAAAAGGATTTAGCTAAATGTTTTCATGGAGAAGGAACTTTGAATGCTCTTCTTGGTGAACAAAAATCTTCTCTTGATAAAGGAGGTTTAGGATGTGAGTCAATCAAGAAACGTGCATTTCAAGGCGGTTATAAGCGAGCTCCTATGAAATATAAGATGCCTTATGAGAAATGTCGAGATTGTGGCAAAGCTGGCCACCCTACAGCTGAATCTAGATTATGTGGTATCAAGGACCACTTCTTTAACTCATCTTATAAATCGTCTACTAGATATAAATCTGCTAATACTTCTGTTAATATTGTTCATATGTGGATTAAGAAATCAGATAGACATTTATATAAGATTTGTGATACTAACCAACCAGGACCCAAGGTTAAGTGGGTACCTAAGAGATAAACCAATTCTTGTAGGTTTGTTTGAAGGTCCATGTTCCGCGAAATAAATGGATCATCGACAGTGGTTGTTCTCGTCACATGACAGGTGATAAATCCAAGTTTCTATCTCTAGTTGCCAAGGAAGGTGGCTTAGTTACTCTTGGAGATTCAAACACCGTCAGAATTATTGGAAAAGGCACCATTGGTAATGACAGGTTTGCCATTTGTAATGTTCGTTTAGTTGATGGTTTGAAATATAATCTCATTAGTGTAAGTCAACTTACTGATGCTGGTCATAAGGTTAAGTTCGATAAAGATGTATGCTATATTGGTACTAAGACTAACGAGTTTGCTTTAGTTGCCAAAAGAAAAGGAAATATTTTTGTGTTAGATTTTGATGAACAGCAGGAGGAAATTTGTCTTGCTACTGTTCAAGATCAGCAGTATCTTTGGCATCAACGTCTAGGCCATGTTCACATGGATCTTCTTCGGAAGATATCTTCTCATGATCTGGTTCGAGGTCTACCAAAGCTGAAGTACAAGAAATTAGAACCTTGTTCAGCTTGCCAACTTGGAAAACAGGTGAAAACTTCCTTTACTGCTAAGAATAAAGTATCAACTTCTGTTCCTTTGCAGCTTCTTCATTTAGATCTTTTTGGCCCAGAAAGGTATGTAAGCTACGGAGGTAAGAATTATGCTTTTGTTATAGTTGATGATTATTCTCGTTTCACTTGGGTATTATTTTTACGAACTAAGGATGAAGCTTTTGTTGAGTTTAAGGATCTTATTACTAACCTTGAGACTAAGTATTCATTTAAGCTCAAGACTATTCGTAGTGATCATGGAGGTGAATTCGAGAAAAATTTCATAACCTTCTGTAAATCAAGAGGAATCACTCATGAATTCTCAGCTCCTCGAACTCCTCAGCAGAACGGAGTAGTAGAACGCAAGAACAGAACTCTACAGGAAACTGCCAGAACTCTACTGCATGAGAGTAAGCTTCCAAGAAAATTTTGGGCTGAAGCGGTACATACTTCCTGTTATGTTTTAAATAGAGTACTTATTCGTCCTATTTTGCTTAAAACTCCGTATGAATTGCTTAAGAAAAGGACTCCTAACATTAGTTATTTTCGAGTATTTGGTTCCAAGTGTTTTATTTTAGATACTCAAAATAATCGAGGCAAGTTCGATGCGAAATCTACGGAAGGAATCTTCTTGGGATATTCTACTACAAGCAAAGATTATCGTGTTTATAATTCTGTCAAGAACAAAGTAGAAGAGTCCATCAATATTACATTCAATGAATCCTCAAGGAATATATCTCAAATTGATGAAGACACTGCGGATCTATCGTCTCATTCCCAAATGAGACAGTCTCATTCTGAAAAGAGTCAGTCTCATTCTGAAAAATCAAACAGTCAAGACTCTCCAGGTCCATCTCAGTCTTCTGATAATTCTGCAGGATCTACTCAAGCTTCAGATGAATCTTCTAGTTCTCCAAAGACTCCCGATAGTGTTTCAAATGTGAATTCTGTTACTCCTCTGGATAAATATTCACAAGCGGAAATGAGGCAGTCTCTTTTGAATGAGACAACTCCTATTCATTTCCAGGCAGACAATTCTAATGAGGAAGAAATGAGTAATATTCAACTTCCTAGGTCTTCTAGGACTGTGAAGAATCATCCACCAGATAATCTTCTCACTGATTTAGATCAAGGGATTTCTACTCGAAGCAGACTTCATAATCTATGTGCATTCTGTGCTTTTGTTGCTGAATTCGAACCAAAGAATGCTCAAGAAGCAGTTGCAGACGAACACTGGTCTGTTGCAATGCAGGAGGAATTGAACCAGTTCGAGCGTTGTGATGTTTGGGAACTCGTCCCACCTCCTCAGGATGCCAAGATCATTGGTACTCGTTGGGTTTTCAAGAATAAGAAAGATGAAGATGGAAATATCATTCGAAATAAAGCTCGGTTGGTTGCTCAGGGATACAACCAGCAGGAAGGAATCGATTACGACGAGACATATGCTCCAGTAGCTCGTTTAGAAGCTATTCGAATCTTAATGGCTTTTGCAGCTCACAAGAAGTTCAAGCTCTATCAGATGGACGTCAAAAGCGCATTTCTAAATGGCTATCTCAAGGAAGAAGTCTACGTGAAGCAGCCTCCAGGTTTTATTCACGAGAAGTACCCTAACTATGTTTACAAGCTCAAGAAATCTGTCTATGGATTGAGACAGTCCCCTCGTTGTTGGTACGAGCGTCTCAGTCAGTTTCTTGTGAACAACGGTTTCATTCGCGGTACACTCGATCCAACTCTCTTTATTTTTCATAAACGTGATAATTTTCTTGTAATAACCCCAAAATTTTCAACTTTTTGTAACCCTTGTGAATAGTGTTTTAGCTGAATGAGAAAACTTTTCACGCCACACTATGTAGGGGTTCTGTTATGGATATTCTGGGATATTATTAGTACTCTATGAAGTATATAAGTGTATGTAAAGATCGCCAGAATCCAATTCCGAACACTTTGGTTTTTCCCGGAAATCCACAAGATACGGAGAGAATTGAGTATAAGGTAACAGGATAAAAAGGATTTAAATTAAAGGATTATAATAGAGGATCATAAAAAGGAATATAATGTATTGAGAAAGGTTAAAGGAACCTAAGTAATAAGATCCCGGGTATGATCCTTCAAACGATAAACGAGAACGAAAGTTAAGCGAACCGTATAACAGATCAGCGGTCATTAGGCAAACGATTAGGAAGTTAATCAAAGGGATTAGTGGGAATGATGTCATCCAACCAATAGAAAGAGGACAAGGAAGGGAGGATGACATCATGAGGATGATATAAGCATGACATGGGAAGGAAGGAGGTGTGGTAGCTTTGTAACCACACAAATTCAAGGGCAAAAAGGTAATTGACTAAATCAAATACAAAAACCAAGCAACCAAGCCAAGTAAAATCATTTTCATCAAAAATCAAAAAGCAACCAAGGCTTCGTTCTTGAAGCTCTCGGCTTTTCACTATTCAAAAGGCAAGAAGAATTTCAAAACTCAAGATCCAAGCCTCCTAAATTGGTAAGATAATTCCCTAATCATCTTCATGCTTAGTTAGGACTATATCATGAGTTTAAGCCATTAATTCCTTCTCAATCTTCTTCATTTAATCAAAGAAGAAGACAATGAATAGTGTTTTCAAGTTTTTAACTTGAAATTTTTCTTGTTTTTCTTGAAGATCCAAGCATTCTTAAGACTTCTCAAAGCTTCTTAAGGCTTCCTAGCTCCTCCCACCACTTCAAGGAAGGTATACCATCTCCAAACCCTAGATTCCTATATATTATAAGATGATTTTGATTAGTAGGATGATATTGTAGCTTGTTGTTATGATTTAGAGTTTGGGATTTGGAATGGTAGTGAAATGGAATGGTAATTGTTGTGGTTTTGATTTAAAAGAACTTAAGTATGATTAAAGTTAAGTGTAGGCATAAGTATGAATGATTAAATTGAATTGGTTGGGATTGTTATGATGTGATAAGGATGGGTGTTGGTTGTATGTTGGATTTGAGGTTGGTTTGTGATTGGTTTTGAATGGTTTAAAATTTGGAAATCGCGTAAACATAGCCGTCGTAACGTCCGATTTTCTTTGGACTGTTTTTGTGCATGGCATTAGGACCCGAGAACCCCCTGCTAGAATATGACCACTGCCATGTTTAGATAGCTCATGTTACGAGCTTCTTTTTGATATGTAGTTCGTTCGATTCCGATGCACGGTTTAGGAGAAACGACCGTTTCATGTAACGGCGTTTCGCGAACGAAACTTTTTCCCTTGCCTTACTTTGAAACATAGGTTAAAGACCAAAAAGGGTTAATTAATGTATGAAACATTTATGGTAAGTGTGTTAGGCAGTTGGTAAGACACTCGTGAAGGAATATCTTTAAAACTCATAAAGGTTAAATTATTAAAAATGGTGGAGCCGAGGGTACCCGAGTGACTTAAGCAAATCAGTGAGCGCAAATCAAGCGTTAGAGTCTAAGTTAGTTAAAGTATAGATTTACAAGTGATTTTGGTTTAATTCCAACTTACTTGTTGTTTATAGGTTACCAGACTCGTCCCGAGCCTTTTATCACCCCAAGTCGCTCAGGCAAGTATTCTATCCGTTATACTGTTGTTGTGATGTATACATTTGTATATGCATGATCTTGCGATAAATGCATATTGGTTATTTAGCAAAATTCTTGCGATATATTGTAGCATGTGATATGGTATATATGCATGCCTGTTTCATATTCTTGAAATATATATCTGTTGGTTCAGTTGATAATACCTATGCTAGAGAATAGCGGTAACTTGCATATACCCTTAGTATAGGGACCCAAAGGTGAAAATATTTTCTAAAACCGGGAGTCGAGGATCCCGAGTAGATTTTGTATATATGGATATGGATATATATATATATATATATATATTTATATATATATATGGTCATAGTTTTCAAAACTATTAATCGAATAAGGTTTATTCGATAACTTTAACTTTATTTTATTATTTCGAATATTATTCGAAGGCGTATGACTCCTTTATATTAAATGAATATTATTTGAATATTCAATTGAGGATGTATGACTCACTTTATTTTATTTAATGAGTATTACTTGAATATTCCTTCGAGGGCTTATGACTCAGTTTATATTATTTAATGAATATTTTTGAATATTCATTTGAGGATCTATGACTCCGATTATTGGCTGAGATTTATTCTTTATTTTATTAAAGAATAAGGTGTCAATAATCAAACTTATTTTCGGTTATTCAAATAAAGATAATACTTTCATATAAGTATATCTTGGTTATTTAATACTCGTTTCAAGTATAAGTTTTAATACTTCTACTTCAATTATTTTTATAAAGATTATTCTTTATGGGAATATTATTTAAATAATAATATTCAGTCATTTTCTAAATATTCTGGGGACTGATTTACTTCATTAAATCAGCTTTACTCCAAACACTCTATAAAGTGTTTTCGAGTCTTCAAAATGATTTTTAAAGTTAGAGCGGATCCCAAAACTCATTTTTATATTTAAGATCTTCCTTTTTAAGGGGATTTAAATACTCGCTTAAAACTTGGGGAATCCGGCTCTGTGGTGTATTTTATATTCGCAACGAGGTTGCAGTTTTGGTAAATGAATTGATTACTTGCCCAATGTTCGGGAAGTAAGCCCATCTAATTGAGTCGGCATAAGCGACAGGCCGGGGTACGGTCTATTATTGTGTAAGTGGCTGGGTGGCAGTCCATCAACGCGTAAGAGGCCGGGTGGCGGTCCAGCACAAGGTCCTTATGAGGCCAGGGTGATGACCGGTGGGGGATTCATCCATCTACTAGTAGAAAAGGTTACTTATTGGTATCTTTGCCTGATCAGCAAGATATCTGGTTTATGCCAAAATTCTTTTCCTTTCCAAAATTCATTGGATGTTTCAAACTCTGTTCATACTTTACATAACAGAGGTTCCAGAAAATGTTTAAAGAGATATATATGTGGATATATATATATATCGGGACTAAATAAAGTATCTCATAACTTTTTCATTCAATAATATTTCAAAGATTGAATCTATTCAAGTCTTAACTTGTGGTCTCATCTATGGGATGTTTTTCTTAAAACTTATAATACTTTGAACGGTGGTAGTTCAAGTAGCTTTATAAATGATATAAGTGTGGTGAAGTATTGGTAACTTCATTCCTTGTTTTTACTTATATCTAGTAAGTAATTATCTTACACATGATAGAGATTCTATTAAGTATCCATTTAGATACTTATATTATTGTTATCACTATGTATTATCTTGCGAGCTGTAAGGCTCACTCTTGCTTTATTTCTTCATCACACAACAACAGTTAGGAGAGATGGCCAGACTCCAGCAGACCCAGCGCAAGCGCGTGGGAAGCGTTCCGCGTCTTCCCGATGATGTTGTAGCTGCTATAGCTGCAGAGGTAGATCCATTGTAGTTCAGACCATCTACTTTTGAGAATCAAATTATGTATAATTATAACTTGTGGCAGATAATGGCAATTAACTGTAAATTTATCAAGTAATCATTTTGGGTTGTAATAACTTTTAAATGGTGGATTCAAAGACTTGTACTTATTTCAATTTCATCTCTGAGACTATAACGGGTTGTGGTGTGTGTTAGTATGGGGTCACAGCATGAGGTTATTTATTATTAATTAAGTGAAGTGATATTGTGGAAAGAAAGACCGTGACAACCCGGATCCCCGACCCCGGATCTGGGGGTGTTACAGAAATGGTATCAGAGCTTGACGTTATAAACCTCAGAGATGATGCGTCGATATAATAACAAACTCACAAAGATAATAAGAACTCTTGCCAAGTTCATAGTCGGACTACTTAAAGTAGTGCTGACAGTTAAAACCCTTACGGGAACCCTTATAAGTATCATGATAGTAACTTAACTCGTTTAATGCAGAGGCGCCTGAGATAGAGGACCCTGAGATGTTCGAGCGTGAGCATGATGAGGCATTGCTAGATGTTGAGGATCAGGAGGAGCCTGAGATGGAGGAGGATGAGGAGGACCCCTCAGAGGAGCCTGAGACGGAGGTCATTGCTGTTTTAGATGAGGAGGACCCCTCAGAGGAGTCAGAGACAGAGGTTATTGCTATTCCAGATGAGGAGGACCTGGATGAGGTCCCAGTAGCTGAGGAGCGTGTTGGACCTATGGTAGTGTATGCTGGTACCCCATTACCCACACTTCCGGTGGTCAGAGCCCCTACCCCTCCACCACTATCTTGGATTCCTGATGATGACAGCTCAGAGACCCATACTTCCGAGCCTAGGCAGACCGAGGAGGCACCCTCAGCGGCTCCGGATTCACCACCTCTTGACCCTGCCCACAGGCAGTCTTCGTTAGCTCATGGATATGTTCAGGATGTATTGAGGACCCGAGTGGCTGTTGCCGAGGGCCGACTAGATGAGGCCAGGAGGGAGTTGGATGCAGAGAGGGCGGGTAGGCGTACCCGAGCTTATGAGACTAGGGCTTCTATACCCCGATCCTTGAGGAGGGAGCTTACGGGGATAGAGCTCACATCCCGAGCGAGGCTCAGATCGCTCCAGGGGGACAGGCATGGTAGGATCTCCAGGCGGCAGGCCGACTATATCTTCCGTCGTGCGATGGAAAGGGTTTGGGAGCTGACCCGCTCCGGTGTGTGATTCAGGATTGATGATGGAATAGTCTAGTTGTCTAGTTAGCCGAGGCCTTAGTAAGAGCCAATTTTCCGGGATAGTTGACTTGTATATAGCATCCCTTTTTCTGACTAGACAGATAGACTCTTGTGTATCACTTTTGGGACAGATGACTGTAGCACTGTTGTACTTTTGACCAGATCAAACTGTGTATTTCTCGCATTATGTATATATTTGTTTCCTTTCGGTTCAGTTCCATAGTGACGGGATCACTGTTTTTATCATTATTATTACCGCACTTCGTATTAGAACTTTCTTAAAATAATAGAATTGCGATATACGTTCTCCCCATTATAAGAGCTGTGCAAGGCACAATGTTGTATATGATTGTGACCTAACGTTGAATTTTCCCAATAATTGTTTTTATTATTATCAGAATCATGCCGCCAAGAAAGATTGGAACTAGGGCGAACCCTGGATCTGAAGACCAGGGAAGCCATAACCAGGATGATAGGAACCAGGAGCACAGTGAAGAGGAAGATGAGGATTATGTGGAACAGGATGACTCCCTGTATGAAGAGGAAGAGGAAACATATGATGTTGAGGGATTTGAGATAGAGGCTGAAGAAGGAGAAACCGAGGTTGAGCAACCAGTACCAAACCCAGGCATGGATCCCATGGGCCAGTTCATGCAACTCCTAAGGCAGAATTTGGAACGTCAACCCAACCCACCCCCTCAAGGAAGTAACAATGCTGTGGCAAACTCTTTCAGGGCTTTTAAGTCCCTTAAGCCCCCTGAGTTCCACGGATCAGCCGACCCAGTTGAGGCAAGGGCATGGTTAAAGGAAATGGAGAAATCTTTTGAGATTTTGAGTACCGAGGAGGCACAAAAGACTGTATTTGCTACCTACCTTCTGAAAGGAGAAGCTAACTACTGGTGGGAGGCCAAGAAAAACATGGAGACAGATGCTATTATAACCTGGGAGAGTTTTAGTCAGTTGTTTCTGGGAAAGTATTTCCCGAGGTTTATGGAAAACCAGATGGAGCTCAAGTTCTTGGAGCTAAAGCAGAATAACTTGTCTGTAGCAGAGTACGAGGCGAAATTTACTGAGTTATCAAGGTTTGTGCCGGAGTTTGTGAGCACCGAGGAAAAGAAAGCTAGGAGGTTTCAGCAGGGACTGAAACCGTGGATTCAGAATAGGGTGGCAATCCTTGAGCTTACGGACTTTGCCACTCTGGTGGAAAAGGCAACGATTGTAGAAGTTGGAAGTGAACAGATGCAGAAGGAAAGAGAGAAGAAAGGAATAAAGAGGAAAGGTATGAGCATGGGTGGAGGTTCCGCAGGAAGGAGCTTCCCAACTAGATTTAATTGAGGAGCAGTGTCCCTACCAGGAAGGAACACTGGGTTTAAGCGTCCAATGAGTGCGAGTGTGAGCCAGGGCGGCCAGAAGTCAAGAATGTCCTATTCCAACCAGTCTCGACCCCCATTGCCAGCCTGTAACATATGTGGAAGGAATCACACTGGTGAGTGTAAAGGAAAGCCTGTAACCTGTTTTAAGTGCGGTCGGGAAGGCAACTACTCAAATAAGTGCCCATCATCAACCCCTGCCATCATTCCAACCGCCACTTGTCATCAGTACGGACGCCCAGGTCATTGGAAGAGGGAATGCCCAATGAACAAACCAGCAGCTTCGGGAGCAAGCAGGGCTGCTTCCAATAAGCCACCTACTGCGAGGACTTTCAACATGACAGTCCAGGATGCTATGAAAGATTCATATGTGATAGCAGGTACCCTTTCTCTAAATTCAGTCAGTGCAAATGTTTTATTTGATTCGGGAGCAACTAAATCTTTTATATCAAAGGACCTTGCGCGTAAGTTAAAACTTAAGGCTGAACCCTTGATAGAACCCTTACAAGTAGAAATAGCCAATCATGAAATTATTCCTGTTAACCAGATTCACCCCGCCTGTGAGATAGGCATAGGGGAGCAATCTTTCAGTGTTGATCTGATTCCTTTTAAATTAGGGGAGTTCGATGTGATTTTGGGAATGGACTGGCTATCTAGCAACGATGCTCAGATAGACTGTAAAGAGAAGAAAGTTAAGTTAAATATCCCCGGGAAGAAAGAAGTTATATTTAGAGGAAAGAGGCAGACGCAGAAATTTTTGACTATGGCCCAGGCCAAGAGGATGCTACGAAAAGGAAGTGAGGCTTACCTAGCCTATGTGGTGGACACGCAGAAGGAGGTGCCCAACTTACAAGATATTCCAGTAGTCAACGAATTTGAAGATGTATTCCCACAAGACCTTCCGGGATTACCACCCGATAGAGTGATTGAATTTGCTATTGAGTTGGCCCCAGGGACGGCGCCAGTTTCAAAAGCACCTTACCGGTTAGCCCCATTAGAAATGAAGGAATTAGCTATCCAATTGCAGGAACTCTTGGATAAGGGTATGATAAGACCCAGTGTGTCTCCGTGGGGAGCACCAGTTTTATTTGTTAAGAAGAAAGATGGGAGCATGAGGTTGTGCATAGACTATCGAGAGTTGAACAAGCTAACCATAAAGAACAGGTACCCATTACCTAGAATAGACGATCTGTTCGACCAGCAAAAGGATGCTGTTTATTTTTCCAAGATCGACCTAAGAACTGGATATCACCAACTAAAGATTAAACCCGAAGATATTTCCAAGACAGCGTTCCGTACCAGGTATGGGCATTATGAGTTCTTGGTAATGTCCTTTGGATTAACCAACGCCCCAGCGGCTTTCATGGATTTAATGAATAGAGTATTTAAGAAGTACTTGGACAAGTGTGTGATAGTTTTTATCGATGATATTTTGATCTACTCAAGGACTGAGGCAGAACATGCAGAGCATTTGAGGATAGCTCTAGGAATACTCAGAGAGGAGCAGTTATATGCCAAATTCTCGAAGTGTGAATTCTGGCGGAATGAAGTACAGTTTTTAGGACATGTGATCAATAAAGAAGGAGTATTGGTCGACCCCTCCAAGATAGAGGCGGTCTCAAATTGGGAAAGGCCAACCACACCCACAGAGGTAAGGAGTTTCATAGGATTGGCCGGCTACTATCGTAGATTTGTTCAGGACTTTGCGAAGATGGCAGCCCCTTTGACACGACTTACTCGTAAGACAGAGAAGTTTGAATGGACGGAGAAATGCGAGAACAGTTTTCAGGAATTAAAGAAAAGGTTGATAACGGCTCCGGTATTGGCATTACCGGACGGAAAAGGAGATTTTGTGATATATAGTGACGCGTCGCACAAAGGATTAGGATGTGTGCTTATGCAACACGGTAAAGTTATTGCGTATGCGTCGAGACAACTGAAGGAATACGAGGTTAGATATCCTACTCATGACCTTGAGCTCGCGGCAATAGTATTTGCTTTAAAAAATTGGAGGCACTACTTGTATGGAGAGAAGTACGAGATTTTCACAGACCATAAGAGCCTCAAGTACATATTTACGCAGAAAGAGCTCAACATGCGCCAGAGGAGATGGTTAGAACTAATCAAGGACTATGATTGTGAGATTCTCTATCATCCAGGGAAAGCCAATGTGGTGGCTGATGCCCTTAGTAGAAAGGAGAGACTCAGAATCATAACGACTTCGGAAGAGTTGATAAGGGATTTTGAGAGAATGGAAATAGAAGTAAAGGTAACCGGAACCGGAGCTGAAAAGCTTTTTGAGATCTCAATGCAGCCAGAGTTATTGGAAAAGATCAGATTGTGCCAGGAGAAAATAATGAATGAAGGCAGAGAGTCAATGACTGGAGAGGAGATCCATACTGAGAAAGATGATAAAGGGATAATGAGGTACTCCTACCGAATTTGGGTTCCGAATGTTCAAGAACTTAAAGATGAGATTTTGGATGAAAGCCATAGTTCAAGGTATTCCATTCACCCGGGAAGTACAAAGATGTATAGGGATTTGAAGGAATATTACTGGTGGCCCAACATGAAGAGGGACGTAGCAGAATGGGTAAACAAGTGTTTGACTTGCCAAAGAGTAAAGGCAGAGCACCAGAGACCCAGTGGACTTTTGCGACCCCTGGAGATTCCCGAATGGAAATGGGAACAGATAGCGATGGATTTTATTGTAGGCTTGCCAAGGACGAAAGCCAATCACGACGCCATTTGGGTAATTATAGACCGACTGACAAAGTCAGCTCATTTCATTCCTATCAATGAGAGATACACAGTCGATAGACTGGTGGACATTTACCTTAAGGAAATAGTGACACGACATGGAGTCCCAGCGTCCATTGTCTCAGACCGAGACCCTAGGTTCAACTCCAGATTTTGGAGGAGCTTTCAGGAATGTGCGGGGACCAAGTTAAATATGAGTACCGGGTACCATCCCCAGACGGATGGACAGAGTGAAAGGACCATCCAGACACTAGAGGATATGTTGAGAGTCTGTGCAATAGACCTTAAAGGAAGTTGGGATGATCACTTGTCGTTGATCGAGTTTTCTTATAACAATAGCTTTCATGCTAGCATCGGAATGCCGCCTTATGAGGCCCTGTACGGAAGAAGGTGTCAATCTCCCTTATACTGGGATGAAGTAGGAGAGCGGAAGATGCTCGGACCCGAAATGGTCCAAAGGACCAAAGATATAGTGGATCTTATCAGAGGGCGACTTGTGGCAGCCCAAGACAGACAGAAGAAATATGCAGACCTAGCCCGAAAGGACAAGGAATATGAAGTAGGGGACTTAGTACTGCTGAAAGTATCCCCTTGGAAGGGATTAATGAGGTTCGGAAAGAAAGGAAAACTAAGCCCAAGATACATTGGACCTTTTGAGATATTAAGACGGATTGGAAAGTTAGCTTACGAGCTAGCCCTACCCCCTAATTTGCAACAAGTTCATAATGTGTTCCATGTGTCAATGCTAAGGAGGTATCATCGGGATGCCAGACACATAGTGGAGTACGAGCAGGTGGATATGCAGCCAGATCTAACTTACGTGGAGAAGCCAGTAAGGATTATGGATAAGAAGGAGCAGGTGCTTCGGAACAAAGTGATCAAGCTAGTCAGAGTACTATGGCAGAATCATAACGTGGAAGAATCAACTTGGGAACTAGAGAGCACAATGCTAGAAAAGTACCCCCATTTGTTTTCTGTTTGATTCCGGGACAGAATCCTTTTAAGGAGGGGAGACTGTAATAACCCCAAAATTTTCAACTTTTTGTAACCCTTGTGAATAGTGTTTTAGCTGAATGAGAAAACTTTTCATGCCACACTATGTAGGGGTTTTGTTATGGATATTCTGGGATATTATTAGTACTCTATGAAGTATATAAGTGTATGTAAAGATCGTTAGAATCCAATTCCGAACACTTTGGTTTTTCCCGGAAATCCACAAGATACGGAGAGAATTGAGTATAAGGTAACAGGATAAAAAGGATTTAAATTAAAGGATTATAATAGAGGATCATAAAAAGGAATATAATGTATTGAGAAAGGTTAAAGGAACCTAAGTAATAAGATCCCGGGTATGATCCTTCAAACGATAAACGAGAACGAAAGTTAAGCGAACCGTATAACAGATCAGCGGTCATTAGGCAAACGATTAGGAAGTTAATCAAAGGGATTAGTGGGAATGATGTCATCCAACCAATAGAAAGAGGACAAGGAAGGGAGGATGACATCATGAGGATGACATAAGCATGACATGGGAAGGAAGGAGGTGTGGTAGCTTTGTAACCACACAAATTCAAGGGCAAAAAGGTAATTGACTAAATCAAATACAAAAACCAAGCAACCAAGCCAAGTAAAATCATTTTCATCAAAAATCAAAAAGCAACCAAGGCTTTGTTCTTGAAGCTCTCGGCTTTTCACTATTCAAAAGGCAAGAAGAATTTTAAAACTCAAGATCCAAGCCCCCTAAATTGGTAAGATAATTCCCTAATCATCTTCATGCTTAGTTAGGACTATATCATGAGTTTAAGCCATTAATTCCTTCTCAATCTTCTTCATTTAATCAAAGAAGAAGACAATGAATAGTGTTTTCAAGTTTTTAACTTGAAATTTTTCTTGTTTTTCTTGAAGATCCAAGCATTCTTAAGACTTCTCAAAGCTTCTTAAGGCTTCCTAGCTCCTCCCACCACTTCAAGGAAGGTATACCATCTCCAAACCCTAGATTCCTATATATTATAAGATGATTTTGATTAGTAGGATGATATTGTAGCTTGTTGTTATGATTTAGAGTTTGGGATTTGGAATGGTAGTGAAATGGAATGGTAATTGTTGTGGTTTTGATTTAAAAGAACTTAAGTATGATTAAAGTTAAGTTTAGGCATAAGTATGAATGATTAAATTGAATTGGCTGGGATTGTTATGATGTGATAAGGATGGGTGTTGGTTGTATGTTGGATTTGAGGTTGGTTTGTGGTTGGTTTTGAATGGTTTAAAATTTGGAAATCGCGTAAACATAGCCGTCGTAACGTCCGATTTTCTTTGGATTGTTTTTGTGCATGGCATTAGGACCCGAGAACCCCCTGCTAGAATATGACCACTGCCATGTTTAGATAGCTCATGTTACGAGCTTCGTTTTGATATGTAGTTCGTTCGATTCCGATGCACGGTTTAGGAGAAACGACCGTTTCATGTAACGGCGTACCCGAGTGACTTAAGCAAATCAGTGAGCGCAAATCAAGCGTTAGAGTCTAAGTTAGTTAAAGTATAGATTTACAAGTGATTTTGGTTTAATTCCAACTTACTTGTTGTTTATAGGTTACCAGACTCGTCCCGAGCCTTTTATCACCCCAAGTCGCTCAGGCAAGTATTCTATCCGTTATACTGTTGTTGTGATGTATACATTTGTATATGCATGATCTTGCGATAAATGCATATTGGTTATTTAGCAAAATTCTTGCGATATATTGTAGCATGTGATATGGTATATATGCATGCCTGTTTCATATTCTTGAAATATATATCTGTTGGTTCAGTTGATAATACCTATGCTAGAGAATAGCGGTAACTTGCATATACCCTTAGTATAGGGACCCAAAGGTGAAAATATTTTCTAAAACCGGGAGTCGAGGATCCCGAGTAGATTTTGTATATATGGATATGGATATATATATATATATATATATTTATATATATATATGGTCATAGTTTTCAAAACTATTAATCGAATAAGGTTTATTCGATAACTTTAACTTTATTTTATTATTTCGAATATTATTCGAAGGCGTATGACTCCTTTATATTAAATGAATATTATTTGAATATTCAATTGAGGATGTATGACTCACTTTATTTTATTTAATGAGTATTACTTGAATATTCCTTCGAGGGCTTATGACTCAGTTTATATTATTTAATGAATATTTTTGAATATTCATTTGAGGATCTATGACTCCGATTATTGGCTGAGATTTATTCTTTATTTTATTAAAGAATAAGGTGTCAATAATCAAACTTATTTTCGGTTATTCAAATAAAGATAATACTTTCATATAAGTATATCTTGGTTATTTAATACTCGTTTCAAGTATAAGTTTTAATACTTCTACTTCAATTATTTTTATAAAGATTATTCTTTATGGGAATATTATTTAAATAATAATATTCAGTCATTTTCTAAATATTCTGGGGACTGATTTACTTCATTAAATCAGCTTTACTCCAAACACTCTATAAAGTGTTTTCGAGTCTTCAAAATGATTTTTAAAGTTAGAGCGGATCCCAAAACTCATTTTTATATTTAAGATCTTCCTTTTTAAGGGGATTTAAATACTCGCTTAAAACTTGGGGAATCCGGCTCTGTGGTGTATTTTATATTCGCAACGAGGTTGCAGTTTTGGTAAATGAATTGATTACTTGCCCAATGTTCGGGAAGTAAGCCCATCTAATTGAGTCGGCATAAGCGACAGGCCGGGGTACGGTCTATTATTGTGTAAGTGGCTGGGTGGCAGTCCATCAACGCGTAAGAGGCCGGGTGGCGGTCCAGCACAAGGTCCTTATGAGGCCAGGGTGATGACCGGTGGGGGATTCATCCATCTACTAGTAGAAAAGGTTACTTATTGGTATCTTTGCCTGATCAGCAAGATATCTGGTTTATGCCAAAATTCTTTTCCTTTCCAAACTTCATTGGATGTTTCAAACTCTGTTCATACTTTACATAACATAGGTTCCAGGAAATGTTTAAAGAGATATATATGTGGATATATATATATCGGGACTAAATAAAGTATCTCATAACTTTTTCATTCAATAATATTTCAAAGATTGAATCTATTCAAGTCTTAACTTGTGGTCTCATCTATGGGATGTTTTTCTTAAAACTTATAATACTTTGAACGGTGGTAGTTCAAGTAGCTTTATAAATGATATAAGTGTGGTGAAGTATTGGTAACTTCATTCCTTGTTTTTACTTATATCTAGTAAGTAATTATCTTACACATGATAGAGATTCTATTAAGTATCCATTTAGATACTTATATTATTGTTATCACTATGTATTATCTTGCGAGCTGTAAGGCTCACTCTTGCTTTATTTCTTCATCACACAACAACAGTTAGGAGAGATGGCCAGACTCCAGCAGACCCAGCGCAAGCGCGTGGGAAGCGTTCCGCGTCATCCCGATGATGTTGTAGCTGCTATAGCTGCAGAGGTAGATCCATTGTAGTTCAGACCATCTACTTTTGAGAATCAAATTATGTATAATTATAACTTGTGGCAGATAATGGCAATTAACTGTAAATTTATCTGTAAGTCATATGTCATAGCCTATTTGTATATTCGAGGATTCAACTCAACTCAAATAAGAATGTAATAAGTAAATAGTGGATCGACCGTCAGAGAGATCTCGAAAAGTAATATCTGTCAAAGGATTCAGAAACAAGGTTCATCTACAGACTTGAGGAGTTAATTCACTGGAAGAAGTTCAAGAAGTTGATCATGCCTCAGTGATATAAATCAAGATCGTGGATTTAATCAAGTGACAGAGATCTCGTCAGAGTATCATTAATTACAAGGATTTAATCTGAAGAAAATCAAAGTGTCAAAGTCAAGACATGAAGAAACGTCACGGAAGTTAGTCACTCATGAACCAGACAGTACATCGAGTGTCAACATTGAAGTGGTGGAATTGATTCATAATTTTCAGTGATTTTCAGAAGATCTGCAGAAGGATGGGTGCTGTTGAAGACTAGAATTAATTCTCTATTAATTAATTAAGTCATCTAATTTAATTAAGAAAATAAATTATATCTGCGAAGAATAATTTATTTATTAATTGAATTAATTGATTAATTAATTCTGAATTAATTTTAGGAATTTTCAGAATTTAAATTGGATTAAAATCTGCATTAAATCAGCAAGACAATTGAAAATGAACTAGTATGACAATCAGGATTGTCATACCGATTGTCATGCTAGGCCATTTTCAATAGTCTCACCGAAAGTTACACTAGGAGGAGGATTGTCATGCTAGTTCATTCTGATTGTCATGCTAGTTCATTCTGATAGTCTTGCTAGTTCAAAAGATAGTCCTACCGAAAGTCTTGCTGAGCAAAAAGGATTGTCATACCAGCTTAACATTTCGGCTGTTGATTAAAAAGAAGCAGAAGACCTTCTTTCAATAATCTATCATTCAAACAGAAGAAAAAAAAAACAAGAAAAGCAGCCGCCTTGAAATATTACATTTTTCATCTGTTTAATCCAAGATCAAAATTCTAGATTGTAAAGTTAAATCCAAACCACTAGAATTATTTATCTTGTTCTTGTGTAACAATCTAGCGGATCAAAATCCCTAGAACTTAATCTCAAATCGCGTTTAGCATTTGATTCTAATTATTGCAAAAATAGAAAAAGTTCATGTCGAATTTATTCTAAATTTGTGATAATTAATTTGAGATTAATTCCTTGTAATCGATACAGTTGTTGTAACACCTTTCAAGTTTAATAATATTTTTATTTAACTTGAATTTTGTTTCATTTTTTTATTCCGCATTTATTCGATTATTTGGTACTGTTTGTATTCAACCCCCCCTTCTACAAACACATTGGGACCTAACAATTGGTATCAGAGCCTTCTGATTAACGAACAAATCAAGATCCTAGACTTTTGTGATTTTTCAACTCCTTGAATTTTTATTTATTCAAAAATTCATAATGACTTCACATAAAGTTGGAACCGTTAAAATTCCACAATTTGATAAAGAGAATTATATCATGTGGAAGAAGAAGATGCTATTATTTTTACAAGTTGCAAATCCCAAATATTCAATCTTGTTAAAGAAGGGTATAAAAACTCCAATGGTTATTGAACCGGAGGTAATAATAGATGGTGTGGTGACTACTGAAGCTAGAACCTATCCAAAAGAGCCTGAAGATTTTACTCCTGCTGAGAAGGAAGAAGCCTCCTTGGATGCCAGCCTTCAATTAATATTAATTGATTCCCTTGATCCCTTGATGAACAGACATGTGATGAACTGTAAAAATTCCAAACACATGTGGGAAACTATTGAGGTGATTAATGAAGGCACAGAGGAAGTTAGGGAGAACAAGTTGGAAATCCTAACCTCTGAATATGAACATTTCAAATCAAATCCAGGAGAAGGAATTACTGAAGTGTTTGAGAGGTACAATGCGTTGATCAACAACCTGAACATCAATGGAAAGTATTATTCAATCAGGGAGGTCAACAAAAAGTTCCTTTTAACACTGCCAGCTCATCTTGAACATAGAATCACTGCCATTAGAGAAGCTAGAGATCTGAGTGAGATTTCTTTGGACAGGCTCTATGGAGTGTTAAAAACCTATGAGTTGGAGCAGATTCAACAGAAGGAAGTCTACGGGAAGGATAGAATGGTCAGCACATCTACTGCACTTGTAGCTGAAGGTCAACAACAACAACAATCTCAACAGTTAGAAAGAATGGTACAGTTTTCCAAGGGTGAGGAAAATGAGTTAGTAGCAGAATATGATCCTCCTACTACAAATCAATCAAGTGATGATTTTTATTCCTTGGAAGAGCTGGAGCAATTGGAAGATGAATCAATGGCCCAAATTGTCAAGAGATTCTCCCATGTCAGATTCAGGAGGAATCCCAAGCTTAAGTACAAGTCCAACTACAACAAATTCCAGAAAGGTGGATCTTCATCCTCTATCACCAGCAGTGGTGGGTACAAAACAGGGATGGTTGATCGAAGCACCATTAGATGCTATAACTGCAATGAGTTGGGACACTTTGCCACAGAATGTAGGAAGCCAAAGCAAGTAAGAAAGAACTCTAAAAGGGCTTATCTGGCAAAGGGAAGAAGCTGGGATGATACTGAAAGTGAAGATGAAGATGAAGGAAATCTTGCTCTTATGGCTATTGATGGAAAAGCTTCATCGTCAAGAATAGAGGTAAAACTTTCTGATGCTGAAATGGTTTATCATCTAAGAGGTAACTTAGATTGTGCACGTCGTGATAATGAACTGTTAAGTTTAAAGATCACAGACCTTGAGAGAGAGGTCAATGAATTAAGACTTGTGCATATTAATCAAGACAAATTAAAAGAACAGGTATCTTTTCTAGAGAATAGAGTTGACTGTTATAGAAAACTCGAAACTATTCTCAAAGACAAGATCACCGGTCTTGAGACTAAGGTTAGAGCCTACTTCAATTCTTGTTCGAAGGCTAAAGAGTTCTACAGTAAGCAAGCTGTTAATCAAACAATCTGGAATAGGATATGATTACAATGCTGCTATTGGAGAATTAGGCATAAACTCCCTTCCTCATGTCTGTGCTAAAGGGAGGGAAGTACCACATGTGCTTAAGGGTGTTGATGAACCCCTCTATAAAGCATCAATTGCTGAACCATTTGATGCGACCTCTTCTGTTATTAAAGAAGAAATACGTGCTGAGGATCATGCTTATGAGAAGATTGTTTCCAAGTCAAGTGAGTCGAAAGTTCCAGTCAAAGTTGTGAAAGCAACTGAGACTAACTCAGACACACATGAGTTGGATAACAATAATGCCATGTCTACCATGCATAAATTGCCTGCTGTTAATCACTCTCATAAAGCATGTGGTGTTGCTAATTGTATGTCTTGTGCTTTTAATATGATGTATGCTTATTTTAATGGTAAGCATGTGTCTAATGATAAGACTACTCCTCGTCAGCATGTGAATAACAAGAAGCATGATAGGTCTAAGACTGCTAGTCCTTCTAAGGCTAGAAAGGAGACATTTGTGCCTAAGCTTAAACAGAAATTTGTTAAGGCTGTTTACAAGGTCAAATGTTCAGTCATTGAGAATGTTGAGATCGTTAAAATTAAAAATGTTGTTTTGCATGACAAAGGACAGTTCTACAAGTATGCCGGGCCCAACCAAGTTTGGGTTCCGAAGAAGGGTTAATCCATTTGTGTTGCAGGGCATTAAAACAGGTGAAACCGGAAGTGTGGATTCTTGACAATGGATCATCAAGACATATGACCGGAGATAGAGCCCTGCTATCAAATGTGGATTGAGAAAGCTGGCCCCCTGATTACCTTTGGAGATAACAGCAAAGGTTTATCTGAGGGATATGGCTGTTTGCAAGCTGGGAATGTTATCATTGTAATTTTGTATATTGTGCTAGGTTATTATCAGGAAGCAGTATCTAACATATAGCACCAGTGACGAGACTTGAGAATATTACGACATATCAGGCACCTGCTGCACATTACACTTGGAATTGTACTCTAGTAAGATGTGTACAAGTGTACTCCTGATTGGTGAGTTAAAAGAGGAAGTCAGTGCACCACAGTTCATGGACTTTGCAGCTGCAGATCTATTGGACTATGCAATCTCTTCTTCACAATCTCACTTCAGGTTGGTATGAACTAGTATACTGCTCAAGCAATCGTCAAGGACATGGTATGGCACTCTAACAGAAGTTATAATTTTATATGAACTAGTAGAGTCGTCATATTTATAACTATCTTATCACTAAGCACAATCATATTGTTTTATATGTGCAGTGGTATATTGTTTATGCAACATAACAATTAGTATCTAAAGTACTTGACAAGTATCGGTCAATGATATCTTGTTAACATTATGTTGCAGATATTTGTAAGCTTTTGACATGAATGAGAATTACTTAGACTTTACCCTAAGTGATCAATGTTTTATCCAAAAACTCATTCATATTGAAAAACAAAATTAAACTTCTTTCTACATTAGTGGTTTCTTATTTCATGTAAAATCTTTTGAAATCACTAGTGTAAATCATTTTCTCTCTATTACCATATGTTATGTGTTACAGGTTCAGTCTCCAATGACTTTCTTTCATTGACAGTCATGAGGTTGAAAACCCACAACATCTATCCCAGACTGTAAAGACAAACACAAAAACAGAACCAACCAACACTCTCTTACCACTAAAAGTAGTATGAATGAGCGTGAGGGAGATAGTGCCTAGTGCACCACATAAGGAAGGTTCTGTAGTCAACCCAGTAGCTCTGTCTCCTACATAGATGAGTAGTATTTAAACCGAGACAACTGCTAGCCCCCATACATCTTCTCAAAAAGATGTAATGGCTGAAAAGGCACAAAAACAGTTACTAGATTCATTCTCTCAACAGGGTGCGTCTATTGAAATTTTGCCTGTCGGCCAAGGTATCCGATGTAGTGTCACCACTTCAAACATAATCAATTCTTGATGCACAAGGAGATGTTACACACACAAAGGATGAGTTGACGGAAACAAGAGTTTCGACCATTTTAAGGTCAGATTCGATTGTTCAAGGTTCGTTAGTGGACCAATTGCCTTTACAGGTGTTAGGAGAGGATACTGATCCAAAAGCCATATGTCAGTGGTCAGTGTCTACCTCCCCAGGCTTAAATCCCCTGGATGCATCTGCGGATAGTGGATCTGACATAGGCGCAGATCGGCAACTTGTTGACAACGATTCAGATATTACCTGATGAGTCACAAGGAAATGTCTTCACAGACATTAGAAGGGAACCTTGATCTTTATGCTAAATTCGTTGGATCATTGTTTACCTTCCCAGAATTCAAATCTGGAACCCTAAAAGGGAAACTAGCAACTTGTAGATTATGACTCAGATTTATCTGACGAGTTTAACAAGGATGGGGATTTGCGAACTCCCATTGCACCACCTGTGACCTCCTTAAGGATGACTAAGGTGATTTTCCTTGCAGGTACAGCTGGATTATGGAGCTATGAGAGAAGAGTGATACACTTGTGAGAAAGAGTGTAAACACGAGTGGAGAGAAGAGTGAAACACATGTGAGGTACACTAAACAGAATCACACACTCACAGTGAGGAAGAAAGAGAAACTACTTGTTATTTCTTTTCCAACCAAGTGAAATATGAGAACTCCTTCAGACGACGGCATACATTCCTTCTTTAAGGGGGAGATAAAAGCTTAAGTAATAGTTTGGAGGATTCCTCAACTAAGGGGGAGAAATAGCATGGAGGAAGAAAAAGATCATATGTACACTACACCACACCATTGTTGTTTGTAACTACGGATCCTATTGTACGGGAGAGGTGGTAAACACAAGGTGATTTCCCAGTAAGGGAAGAAGCTGTTAGGGGAGTACCATTGGTTTTTATCTGCGGATCCTATTGTACGGGAGAGGTGGTAAAACGAAGGTGATCTTCTTTAATCAGTTGATTCTCATAGGGGGAGAAGCAAGAGATATGGGCTTCTCAACAGGAAATGTGGTTGTACAAATGAAAATGGAACTACTTGAAGATATGTTCAGTCTAGAGGAAAATCTACTTGGAATCTGGAAAATGTTAAATCTCATCCAGAACTTTTCTGCTATTTACTTTGCATGTATGTTTATATCTTTTTCTTATTTGATTAGTTGAGTTATCCTCTAGGTATTTGTGTGTTATTGTCTAACAAACAAATAGGGGGAGATTGTAAGTCATATGTCATAGCCTATTTGTATATTCGAGGATTCAACTCAACTCAAATAAGAATGTAATAAGTAAATAGTGGATCGACCGTCAGAGAGATCTCGAAAAGTAATATCTGTCAAAGGATTCAGAAACAAGGTTCATCTACAGACTTGAGGAGTTAATTCACTGGAAGAAGTTCAAGAAGTTGATCATGCCTCAGTGATATAAATCAAGATCGTGGATTTAATCAAGTGACAGAGATCTCGTCAGAGTATCATTAATTACAAGGATTTAATCTGAAGAAAATCAAAGTGTCAAAGTCAAGACATGAAGAAACGTCACGGAAGTTAGTCACTCATGAACCAGACAGTACATCGAGTGTCAACATTGAAGTGGTGGAATTGATTCATAATTTTCAGTGATTTTCAGAAGATCTGCAGAAGGATGGGTGCTGTTGAAGACTAGAATTAATTCTCTATTAATTAATTAAGTCATCTAATTTAATTAAGAAAATAAATTATATCTGCGAAGAATAATTTATTTATTAATTGAATTAATTGATTAATTAATTCTGAATTAATTTTAGGAATTTTCAGAATTTAAATTGGATTAAAATCTGCATTAAATCAGCAAGACAATTGAAAATGAACTAGTATGACAATCAGGATTGTCATACCGATTGTCATGCTAGGCCATTTTCAATAGTCTCACCGAAAGTTACACTAGGAGGAGGATTGTCATGCTAGTTCATTCTGATTGTCATGCTAGTTCATTCTGATAGTCTTGCTAGTTCAAAAGATAGTCCTACCGAAAGTCTTGCTGAGCAAAAAGGATTGTCATACCAGCTTAACATTTCGGCTGTTGATTAAAAAGAAGCAGAAGACCTTCTTTCAATAATCTATCATTCAAACAGAAGAAAAAAAAAACAAGAAAAGCAGCCGCCTTGAAATATTACATTTTTCATCTGTTTAATCCAAGATCAAAATTCTAGATTGTAAAGTTAAATCCAAACCACTAGAATTATTTATCTTGTTCTTGTGTAACAATCTAGCGGATCAAAATCCCTAGAACTTAATCTCAAATCGCGTTTAGCATTTGATTCTAATATTGCAAAAATAGAAAAAGTTCATGTCGAATTTATTCTAAATTTGTGATAATTAATTTGAGATTAATTCCTTGTAATCGATACAGTTGTTGTAACACCTTTCAAGTTTAATAATATTTTTATTTAACTTGAATTTTGTTTCATTTTTTTATTCCGCATTTATTCGATTATTTGGTACTGTTTGTATTCAACCCCCCTTCTACAAACACATTGGGACCTAACATTATCAAGTAATCATTTTGGGTTGTAATAACTTTTAAATGGTGGATTCAAAGACTTGTACTTATTTCAATTTCATCTCTGAGACTATAACGGGTTGTGGTGTGTGTTAGTATGGGGTCACAGCATGAGGTTATTTATTATTAATTAAGTGAAGTGATATTGTGGAAAGAAAGACCGTGACAATCCGGATCCCCGACCCCGGATCTGGGGGTGTTACATTTCTTTTATTTCAAGTTTATGTTGATGATATAGTTTTTGGATCTTCTAACGAATCTTTGTGTAAGTGGTTTTCTGATTGCATGCATAAGGAATTCGATATGAGTTTGATTGGTGAATTGCAGTACTTTCTAGGTTTGCAAATTAATCAGTCTAATGCAGGAATATTTATTCACCAAGGCAAGTACATAGAGGATTTACTCAAAGGATTTGCACTTGATCATGTCACACCTAAATCAACTCCGATGAGTACTTCGGTTAAGCTTACTAAGGATGAATAAGGTACACCTGTAGATGTCACTAAATTTCGAGGTATGATTGGTTCATTGTTATATTTAACTGCCTCACGACCTGACATTATGTATAGTGTATGCTTGTGTGCTCGTTTTCAATCTCAACCTAAAGAATCTCATTTGAATGCCGTTAAACGTATTTTTAAATATTTGAAAGGTACGAGTGACTTGGGATTATTTTATCCAAGCTCTTCTTCCTTTGACTTAATCGGTTTTTCAGATGCTGACTATGCAGGGTCACAGGTTGATAGAAAAAGCACAAGTGGTGCTTGTGAATTTTTAGGAGATTGTTTAGTTGCATGGCATAGTAAAAAGCAAACTTCAGTAGCTCTTTCTACCGCTGAAGGAGAGTACATTGCAGCTGGAAGTTGCTGTGCTCAAATTTTGTGGATGCAACAAACATTGCAGGATTTTGGTATTTCTTACTCAAATATTCCTATTTATTGTGATAATACCTCTGCAATTAATATCTCTAAAAATCCTGTTATGCATTCTCGTACTAAGCATATTGATGTTCGTCACCATTTTCTACGAGATAATGTTTCTAAAGGTAATATTGAGCTTATTTATATTTCTACTGAGAAACAGCGTGCAGATATCTTCACTAAGCCTTTAGCTGAAGATAGATTTTGTAAAATGCGTCATGAATTAGGTATGTGTTCTCTGTAATTTATTACGTGATTTTATGTAATTTATGTGTTTAAATATGAATTATGTCATAATACTTAAATATATGTTGTGTATTTATTATTTGAGTAATTAGGTTCCTGTTTATGAATTTGTGTTTTTTATTTTATTTGTCCGTGTGTTTATGCGTGTATATAGCATTAGATTTTGTAAATCTTTTGATTAGACTTTTCATATCCTTGAAACTCGTGCATGTATTACTCTTTCAGTACATACCTTCTGTCTTGCATCTCTTCGACTTCTTTTCAATCTCTATCTCTTCAATTCTCACTTTTTATTTAAACTCATCTTCTTAACCCTTTCAGTTTCCTATTCACCTTCTCTCTCTTAAACACAATCAAAAACCTTTCTCAATTTCTTTTCTACTTTCTCACCTCTATCCATGGCACGTAAATCTACCCCTTTCACCCGTTCTCGATCTACCGCTCAACGTACCCCAACTGATGCGGCTTCAGGTTCCAAGCGTCAACGGGTCGGTAATTTTGAACCGGAAGTATCAAGCGGAATGTCTGATAGTTCTTTTGAGCGACATGCAAAGGAGACTACTTCGACGAAAGTGATGTCAAAGTTGATTCTGAAGGAACGCCTGTGTGATCTAGATCTTTTGAAGAAAATCGGTATTGTGGACTTGTTTGATTCAGTAGGTTGTTCGTCATTGTTGTCGCCCCCGGAGATTATTTATCCCGAGTTAGTGAAAGAATTATACGCCAAGCTACGTATTTTGGATGGAAATATTGTGTTCTCAGAAGTCCAAGGGAATCCTGTTTGTTTTAAAGCGGATCATCTGGCATGACTTACTGGTGTTTCTGACAAGGGAGTTTGTCCGTCGACAACTCATCAAGCGTTTCAAGACATTCCTGGTCTCCAGTACGAGGAACAGCTCAAGGTCATTCTTGGTGACAATTTTGTTTCGGTGTCAGTCAAACCTTCGGTAAATGATTTAACCCCAGTTTCTCTTGTTTTGTTTCGCTTATTTCATACGAATGTTATGCCTCGTAAATCCGGTCGTGATAGAGTCACTTTCCAAGATTGTATTCTTATGTCTGTTTTTGTTAAAAAGATTCAGTGCAATGTTGCTTCCTTGATTATATCCAATATGGGTCACTGTGCCAAGCATGGTTCTATGCACTTGCCATATCCTGGCCTTTTGTCTCGAGTATTTGAATATTTTTGTGCCTTGACCCCTGCTTCTGTGTCTGATAAGATTTCCGTAATTTTTGACTTGTCAGTATTAACCTTAAATGGTTTAGTTGTCTCTGAGTCCAATGAGTTAGTTTCTGATGATGCTTCTAGGAATGTTGGTGGTATTCCTAAGTCTCCTAATTATGCCTCAGACCCCTTTGATCAGCCTACCAATACTCTTCTTAATTCTCTGTTGATCAAATTAAATGAAAATTCTGTTGCTTTGGCTAATCTTAATCAGCATTTTGCTTCTGTCAAAACCCTTGGATCACTAACTTCTGAAGTTAGTATTCTAAATGCTTCTTTTGAGTTGTTTAGGAAGTATGTCTGTTCATTTTTGGATGATATCAATGCCAAACTCTCTGTATTGCATACTTCTAATGTCAAGTTGTCTAAGACCATAGACTTTGAGTTTGGGACTCTACAGGAAGGGATGGTTTCCTCTGCTAAGGCATGGGAAAAGGAATTTGTTAAGTTGTTTTTTAAGCTTGGGTCAGAGACTAAGTTTTTATCTCAGCAGTTGTCAGCCATGCAAGACAAGAGCAAGATGTATTGGCACAAGAAAAGAGACTGGATTGGAGATTGTACTCTAGAAGAAATCACTGCTCCTCTGCCACTCCCTGCCATTCCTCCACCTTCAGTTTTTGGTATGACCAGAGAAGAATACAAGGCAAAGATTTTTGACTGGCTTCGTGAAAGGGACGGGAAGGCACCAGCTCAGGAAGCT